>NW_020448675.1:124079-157987 GCF_003343035.1 Apteryx rowi
CAGCAGCAGCAGGCCGCCGAGCCGCCCCGCGGACCATCCAGGGGCAGGCGGGCGGGCGGCGGGGCTGCTCCCTCCCCTCCCGAGCCCCGTCCTCCGCCGCCCCTCCCCGCCTCGGCCGGGCAGCGGCACAACAGCCGGTCTCCCGGGCGGAATACGGCGGCCGCGCCTGACCGCACTGCCGCAAAGAAGCGTCGCAAAGCCCAGGCGCCTCCCCGGCACCGGGCGCGGCGGGCAGCGCACCACGTGGAACGCGGCCGGCCGCGACCTCCGCTGGAGCCCCGCCCCCCACCGCCCGACCCAGCATGCTCCGCGGCAAGGGGCGGCCGGATGCCTGCGTTGCAGCACGCTGGAAGATGTAGTACAGAGGGGCGGAGGCGGAGGGGGGCGCTCCCCGCACTGCATGCCGGGAGCTGTAGTCTTGGCCGAGCGGGGCGTGCTGGGGAATGTAGTCTTCAGCCGGTGAGGCGGCGCGCTGCCTCCTGGGAGCTGTAGTCCCGGGGTGCAGGCCGCGGCGGAGCGGGAGAGGAGCCACGGGGCACCGGTTCCCTGGGCTGCGCCCCGGGGAGCGCGGCGGGGGAGAGGCCACGGGCGCGGTTACTGCTGCGGGGTCTCCACGCGCAGGCACAGCACTCTGGGCGTTGAGTTTGCTGTCACTGTAGGCATCGGTAGGCTGCCATCATTACATCATCACCAGACACTGCAGGTTGTCATCGTTACGCGGGCCGGTTATGGTGATACTACAGTGCCCAGCTTACTCCAGACTGATGATGTCAGACACCGTTGGTCCTTTTCTACCATAACTGCCAAATCGTATGTTAACATTGTTTTAACTAAGAAGAGTGCACGAATTTGGGTGCAGGTGCAGCCAGATGTTCCAGTGATAGCAAACCCTCCCCAGGTGACTGCAGAGGCGCACCAGGATCAGGCTCTCTGGTATTTAGTGCAAAATCAGTATGTTTAGCAAAGCCCTTGCGTGCTGCCAGCAAGTGCTCGCTTTCTGATTCCTCTGCTTTATTGACAGAGCTGCAGTTACTAACCCAACACAAGGCCAGTGAGACATTTTTTAGAATAGGGACTGTGTAACTAAACTAAAACTGCAGGAATCTGTTTAAATACAGCCCAACTTTTGGCATTTTTAGTAAACACACATATATGCAGCACATTGCATCTCAAGAATGCAATGCTGGTTAGTGGGCACTCAAATCCCTAACTCAACAAGAGACAAAATATTGTACAGTTTGGGGGATTCTAAAAGAAGAAATGACATTTTCTGGTACATTCTGAATTTCTTCCATTTTAATTTACACATTAAGCTTGATTCCTGAAAATTGGGAATACAGACGTGTCAGCCCTACTGAGCTGATGTTACTCAAATAATTACTGATGTAGGAGGCCCACAGTTTGACCTTCAGTATGTTGCTATGTAGTTGTTAGGGACATAACTTATGTTAGATAAAGCACAGTTATGCAGATGTTATGAAAAAAAACCCATGTAATTAGTAGAAATCCCAGAACAAAATATATACAAGAACATTTGCCTGGCAACTCACTACACCAATCAACAAGAAACAGTTTGGAGTGGTCTGGCAACCAGCAAAGATCAAACAGTCTGGAAGATGCTCTCCACCTCATAAAAGTCATCACCCTCAGTCTGAAGCATAGCAGCGTGCCTCTACCTTCGGGGAGGCCTGACTGTGCAGGGCCTCCCAGGACACCTGGGACCACGCTCGCATGGCTGGAGCCACCACTGTAAGCGCCCTGCTCCTCCCAACAACTCTCACTCCTGTCAGCAAGGAGAAAGTAAAGATAACCCCTTTTCTGTAACTTGTAATGTTCTTTGCATTATTCATCACTCTTTCACATAGGCAATAAATATCCAAACTCCTTCACACCGATCCAATTATTGCACGGTAATTAATGCACACACTGAGTCTGTCCTGAACTAAACCATGACAGGGTGTGGAGGAGAATCAATGCCTGCTTAGAAAGAAAAGATGGCATGAATACAAACGAGGATATAGGATCCAGACTTGTTTTCTGAGGACCTGTGATATGTTTTACATGTTTACACTACACCATTTGGAAAGAATTCCATACTCTGCCAAACAAACTCAGAAGTCAAAACCATAATAGAAATAACTTTTTTCTCTTTTAGGTTTTGATCCTTTTGTAAGAATGTTTAGAAGCCTGCCTTTCTGCAAATGTTTCTTTCATTAGCCTTTCATAACATTTGGTTTATATGCCATCCAGAACTAGTGTAACTACAATTTTCTGCTTCTTCACTCTGTTTTTACTTCAGATGCTTTTATTGTGGGTAACATCCAATTTTACCAATTCTTCACTCTGTTTTTACTTCAGATGCTTTTATTGTGGGTAACATCCAATTTTACTAATCCAAATGGATGGGTACCAAGTCATAAGAGATTTGGAACAGAAAGAACATCTCAATCTTTTTAATGGTAAGAAACTGACATTTCAGGACCAACTTTCAATTTTATTTCATGGAAAAAGCACATACTTCTCTGTGATTTATTTTAAAAACCTGTCAAAGTACAACAGCATAATATCAAGAAAAATTTTCATTTTTTGCTCCATTCTTAAAAAGAAAGAGATGACCAGGCCATGATCTGCTATTCTTGACTCTCAGGTCCCCACAATGGCTCTTTAAGTTGGCAAGAAGTGCTTTTCATGATAGAATTTATTTTCTCATACTACCTGTTTTGTCGTCTCTCCTTTTCTGCTGTCTCAGAAATCAGTTTAAAAAGCTGTAAATGTATGCTGAACATGCTCTACTGAATTCAGTTCTTCAGAGCTTTCCACTTTCTCCTTTTTCCTCTAACATTCATGTTGTCCTTTACAAGATCCTCCTATTCCAACTTTGTGTTGTATCTACTATTTCCTGTACGCAAACACTTTTGACATTTTTTGTTTAAAACCACTACAGCTGAAGAAAATCAGTTCTCCATAGAAAGTAACTGTTAACGTGCTAGCATTGATAAAGCATAGTGGGTTGGAGATGGTTATCAAAGTGAGCAGTGTCTGTCCAGAGAGGAAAGCAGTCAAGAAGGTTCACTCCATTAAATGCCTCTGAATGTAGGGAATTGTATTTCACAGTGAAAAACCTGAATTGTTTGGGAACTGGCTGGACTGTAGTAATAAGCAGATGTTGACTGTTGAGGTAAGGCAGCAGATAAAGAGGGGTCTGTACCCGAGCTGGAGCAGCAGTGCTGCAAATTCTGAAAGTAAAGCTGGTTTTGTTGTGAGCGTGTTGGCATGCTAACGTCCACAGCATAGCTGCTAGAATCAGAATTTCTGAAGCAAAGCTTATAGCTGGGGAATGTACGAAAAGCTTCTTAATCTACTACTACTACAAAAAGATACTTAATTCACAGTCTTTGTAAATAGAGGGAAAAAATATAACAGCATATCTTTAACCTTTTAGCTTTCTCAGCTTGTATTTTTAAATGGATACCTACAACAATCACATGTCCCCATGCCATTAGAATGTCCCTAGAATGTCACCTCCATTCCATTTACTAATTTGCCATATCTAAACATGCAGACTGTGCTTTTCAGAGATCAGCTACTCTTCCTTTAAGAGTAGCTACCTGCTAAAAGTTTCACACTGAAGCCAAAGAGATTCTTTAGCAGTCTAAGTCGTTCCCAGCTTGGTACTGAATGAGAAAGGGGCAATCCTGCTAAAGGCTTCCACTTCTGCTTAGATCAGTGAGAGCTGAAGGCAACAGAATATTGTTGGGGGCGGGGGAGAGTATTCTATTCTGTTTGTAAAGAAAAACAAACCATGATACACAGATTGATCATTTTCTAGAAACCTTGCAGTTCTTAATGTGCAGATGAGTTAGCTGAATACTGGCTGCATTTAAGAATGCAGTTTATTTAAAGCTGAAGCGTTGATTCTACAAATAGTTTTGTACGTAAAGTTAAGTACTTTTTATTTTACACTTAACTGCACTTTTCTATAAAGTTGATTGGCCTACTGATGTGCTTGATTTAACAAGGTGTCCTGGCTTCTGGCACAAGTGGCAGTCACTAAAAAACATGCTTCAGTTCTTTGGATCCAGGTCCTGTATAGGATGGAGTCATGCAGCCACAACATCTGTTTGCCAGACACAGGACCATCCTCAGTAAATATGAGTCTGTTTCATGCTCCTGAAGAAGCCAGGGAGTCAGTTCTAAAGAGTCTCTACAGACCTTGAAAATTCTTCCTATGAAAAAGAACTTTTTTTACTGAAAAGAGCCCTATCTGAGGGGAAGTAAATACTAATATTGAATATTATTTTACATTATTTCAGTAGACACAGAAACATTCAGGTTCAAAGGGACCTCCAGAGATGATCTAGTTTAATTTCCTGCTCAAAGCAGGGTTGCCATTCAGTTCAGGTTGCTCAGGGCTTTTTCCGGTTGGGTCTTGAAAACCTCTGAGGAGGGAGATTCCACAATCTCTCTCAATGACCCTCCTGACCAGGGGACCTTATCACTGTCCTCAGGGTGAAAACTTTTGTCCGTATATCTACTGTGAACCTCCCCTCTTTCAGGTTATGACCACTGTCTCTCCTCCCACTGTGCACCTCAGTAGAGAGTCTGGCACTGTCTTCTCGTTAGGACCCCCTCCCTTTCCTTTCCCCTGCCTTTCCTCCCAGGGCAAGTGCTCGAGCCTCTGACCATCTTGGTGGCCTCCACTGAATTTGCTCCAGTTTATCAATATTCTTCTTGTACTGGGGAGCCTCAAACTGGAAACTGTATTCTAAATGCAGGTAAACAAGTGCCCAGTAAAGGGAAATAATCACTTGCCTTCATCTGTTGTCTATGTTCCTGTTGACACAGCCCAGAATGCCATTAGTCTTCATCACTGCCAGGGTGCACTCTTGGCTCATTTTTAGCCCGCTCCACTGCCCACAGGGATCCCCAGATCTTTTTCAGCAGAGACACTACCAACCAGTAAGTCCCCATTCAGTATTGTCCCAGAGGGTTAGTCAGTCCCAGATGAAGGACTTGGCGTTTGTCCTTGTT
Organism: Apteryx rowi; assembly: GCF_003343035.1. Classification (NCBI taxonomy): domain Eukaryota; kingdom Metazoa; phylum Chordata; class Aves; order Apterygiformes; family Apterygidae; genus Apteryx; species Apteryx rowi. The sequence continues at coordinate 129,111 of NW_020448675.1, forward strand.
GAATTTCTTGAGGTTCCTGATGGCCCATTCCTCCAGCCTGTCCAGGCCCCTCTCAGTGGCAGCCCTGCCCTCACGCATATCAATTTGATCACACCACGCCAGTGTCATCTGCACATACTAAGACCAGATTTTAAAAATTGATTAAAACAATAGGTTCTGCCTTACTTACATAATATCAAGTGATAAAATATAATAGAATAAACTTACTTTCTAAACAACTTAAATGACTGTACAATGAAATTAAAACCAGGCTTACAGGTTTTATCACAGCTTTACAAAATGTAATTGCTGGGATTTGCTGCCCTCTATAGACTATTTTTATTATAGTTCCAAGGAAAGTATTTTCTTGTGGAAAACATTGCTACAGTGCACTAACAATATTTAAGGAAAGATCTATTATTGTTATTTCATATTAAGAACATAATGTAAAATGAACAAATACATAGTTAAATTGTATTTTTGCAAAATATGAGTTTGAATAGGAAATGAATACAAAATTCTGCACTGAATTTGAGAACACATCAGTAGTAAATAAACTAATTCAATATAAGCTTTGAGTAAGGAAAGACAGGAAATATGGGCCAGCAACCACAGAAACAGTGCAAAATTATACAAGGAACCTAAATGTAAGTTTTGTATAAACTCATTTCTCAGCTGGAATAAACAATTCCTGGAGTGTGTATTGTAAATTGGGGAGTGGAGGTATCTTTCTGGACACTGACTCTTACTTCTTTCTATCGTTTCATTCATTAAAGGAGGTTTGCCTTCACATTAAGACCAGTGGAGGCTCCATAAGAAATACCCATACTTTCTTTATTTCTGCAAGCAAATTTGAACCAAAGTCTGAGTAGTCTGGATATTGTCGGAATTAGGTTTTCTTGCATAATTATAGAATCGTTCTCATGAAATCTTGTGATTTTGCTGATTCAAATAGTTTACATAAGATGTGAAACATACTCATCTATCACAGCCTGTCAGCTTCTGCCCTGTGTAGAAGGAATTTGCAGAAGTGACTAAGAAAGTTTGTGTACGCTATCAGCATATCAGCAATCAGCATATGTGAAATTTGTAAGAGTTTGCACCTTGTGTGAAAAACTTGTAACGCTCTACCAATTGAAACAACTGAAATCACAGCTTTAAACATAACAGTTTCTCTGTCAACATTAAGCACTTGATGGTTTATTTTAGAGAATGACTGGAAAAAGTGAAGGGAGGTTCCTGCAAAAGGAAAAGGTGAAGAGCAAGGAAGAGAGGAACAGATCATGCAGAAATGGGAGAAGGATCCTGTCTAAAAAGAAAGCTAGAGGAGAGTAGGAAAAAAATGGTGATAATAAATGACACAAAGAATGAGATTATAAAGTACCAAACAAGTACCTGAAGCTGCAAGCTTGCTATGCTGGATTGGTAAAATATAATGATTATCAATGATATTATGAGATTATTTTCAAGTTATTGAGCTTATTCTACAGTTGAAAACTGATGTATTGTCAATTCCCCTTTGTGTAAGTTTATCTACCTTTACAGGCTCATACCCACCAGGGCAGGGATAATGACACGAGTTTTGACACACAGTGGGGGTGCTAATGAAATACCAGTACCTGAAACGACTTCCTTTACTTGTTTAAACGGGGAAAAGATGTGGAGGACAGAAACTTAGCCACAACAAAAAGCCCAAACGTTAGTAAGAACATATAAACGGGGAGCCTGTGAAACACTGAGCAGGGATCTCACGTGCTGGGGGGGGGAGCAGCCGAGGACTGCCGGCTCCCTGCGGCTCGGGGAGTGACTGGAGAAGGGCACGGGCCGGGGGGACGCCGCGGCGGCCACGCTTTACGTTTTCCCAAGGTCTTTGTCCTCGTTATGCCACTGCCGCTTCAGAGGCCTTAGCAACAACCTGTGGCTCTGAGCGACAGTGCCATTAGTAAGGACGGTTTGCCCGGGCCGGCCACGCAGAAGGGCAGCGGGACAGGAGCAGCAGGCGGCCACCTCGGCGGGGAGGAGGGCAGGGGGCGCCCCCCAGAGCGGCGGCCTCAGCCCGCCCGCCCGCCGCGCTACGTCGCTGCCCTGCGCGTGCCCCGGCCGTTGACCCGGRGAAGCGCGCGCAGCCCAACCGCCTCCCGCCCGCGCGCGAGATACACCTCTGCGCCTGCGCGGGAGAGGCGGCGCTTGCCCCGGGGCCGCGCTCACGTGCTCGGAACCCTCTGTTCGCAGCTCCCTGCAGCCACCCGGACAGGAATCGGGGCTGGAGTGCGCCGCTCGAAGACTAAGGGGTCCGTTTCTTCCCGGCGTAGGCGGCGGCTGCTCCCGCCGCTGGGAGGGAAGCGGAGCGCGGAGTAGGGCTAGGCCGGGCCGCCCCGCCCCGCCCCGGTCTACGTCCCGGTCTGCGCCCCGGAGAGGAGGCGAGGACGGGCTCTCGGGTCCCTCCGGTGCCGCAGCTGTCTCGGCGAGACTCCCCCAGGGCACGCGGCGGCATGGACGCCCCCCCGGTTTGGCGCAGCGGGTGATGCCGTTCCCCGCAGGGCAGGGGGACGGGGCGGGTGATGCGGGCAGCGCTGGAAGGAGTAGATCCGGCCGGTGGCGGTTAGTGGCGGGGCCCAACCGGGGAGACGGGGGAGGAGAGAAGCGGGCGGACAGGGTCTGCCCTGCGCCGTTGTGATTGGTCGGCGGCTGTGCCTCGCGCAGGTGATTGGGCGGGGGAGGTGTCAGTCACGTCACCTCGCCCTCCCCTCCCCCCAAGCGGCTGACAACAGGCACCGGCGGGGCGGAGGTGCGCCCGGCCCGGCCCGGGGCTGCCCGCTTCCCGCCTGCGGCCCGGCCCGGCCCGGAGCCTGGGGAAGCGCTCGGGGACCGCCAGCCCCGCACGGGGTGGCAGGGATCGGCAGGCCCTGCTGCCGACCGGGGGCGTGGGGGGGGGGAGGGAGCGGGCAGCCCCAGGCTTTAGGGTTGAACCGTTTGGGGTTTCCTTCCGCCTGTTTTTAATTACCTGGGGACTCTTCCTTTGTCTTTCCTCCCCCTTCCCGGCTCTGTTTTTTTTTTTTTTTTCCCCTCCTTAAGATTCGGTGAGATCATCTCGCCTGGGGGCTGAAATGTGACAGAAATGCTAAACAGTCCTGTCCAGTCGGGGAGGTTTCCTCATCTAAACTCAGTTGTCATCTCGCTTGCAATCAGGTGGTAGTCTTTCAGAAAAGGAATGCTTAATTGAATTGTGCATAGGAATTCATGGAAAGAGGCCAGAACCTAAAAGCATAAGGTATATATTGCTTTGATAAAAAATTAATGTAGATCTTTGAGAGTGGGCTGGAGGAACTGTAAAATAAGAACTGAAGGAATTAGCCTTAGACTGAAAATTTTAGAAAATGTAGATAAACCCTTGGCATGTGGCACCTGTTTCTTTACAATGGAAGAATAACCCTGAGTCATAACTGGATTTCGATTTCAGTTATCTTACATCTTAGTAGTTAATACCCTTCAACTTTCAATACTCTGAAATATTGTAAGTGCCAAAGTACTTGATTTTGATGGTGTTTGATAACAATAAATACGGGTAGTAGTTGTCATCCATGCAGTTATGTTAAACAGATGGCATAACTGAACACTTCACACTTCTTGGTGTTTCTGACTCATTTAAAGAGTGTGATTAATCATCCTACCATAATGCTAATTTTTTTCCTACCACCTACAAATTCTAAAGTAGAGAAGAGATTTTCAGATTTTGTGTGGATAAAAAGTAGAGAACCTTTATTTAGGTGGAGGGAGACTGCATGTGATGAACTTTTAATCTTAAGAATTTATATCTGAACTTTACTGTGCAGAAATATGATGATGTATCCAGAAAGTCAGTTACTTGTTTTCAGACTTTCATCTAAAGGGCAGTCTTATGTGAAACTAGCTTAATTTTACCTGACCTTTTTCCTCTCTCTGTGGTACTTGACTCAAGTTCTAAGTCATCTGGGACAGAGGCACTTTCTTTAACATTCAGTGCTGCGTGGATTTGACATTTTCATAACAATAGTCAAGTGCTGGTGTCATGAGGACAAACTTAGTGTTACCTAAGTGCTGAGTGAAGTGGGAGGTGCAGTTGCATTTGTTTTGAGTAACCAAGGTGATGGAACAAAGACCTGGATGAGAATTTTGTGTTTAAAAATGCGATACAAGAAGTGACCTGATTTGAACATAGCCATTGTGGGAAATGTAAGTCAGCGATTACCTACACCTTGTGAGGCTGAGCAATGAGAGCAATAGTACTTGGAGGCGGGAGGGGAAACCAACAATTATGGGCAGTAGAAAATGTTTTGAAGGGGAGATATTCAGTTTTGATTTCTTTTAAGTTAGTTAAAGAACTAGGAGGGAACTGTTAGATACATTGAGATGCCATACTAAATACAGGAGACAGATTAGGGGAGTGATTCTTTAGGAAGGAATGTTTAGAAATATGGTTGCCTAAGGGGAAGAAAAAAGTAGCATATGGGGAGGAAAAGGAGGAGACCAAGGATGCATCAGAATGGATCCCACAAAGAACATGAGAAAGGTATATTAAATGTATGCCTGCTTCTGCTGTTGGCAATTAAATTTTCTAATTCTTCATATCTGTTGGCAGCATTGATAAGATTTACTCTTTCTCTTTAGTGAATGTATTTCTAATAGTTAGTTGGTTTGGTCTGTTTGTTGGCTCATCAGCTTTCCTGTGAAGACCARTTACTGATTGGAAGTGTACTGAGAATGCTGTTCTGTGTCTCGCCATAAAAGTAATTGAAGTGACTGTGATATGTTGGCAGAATAACTAAAAAAGGGAAATAGATTTGCTTAATAATTTTCTCTCCACACTTTAGCAGAATGTTGCTGTATGGTTCTCTTGCCCTGGTGATCTCTTTAGACAAGTGATCTGTTCTGTTAGCTGTCTACCTCAGCAGGTATTACAGATGGCTTGTTAAAAGTGAAGCCCCATTAAACGATGACACTTGACTTTCAACATTCAATTTGGAAGAAGAGACAAAAACAGGTGTTCTTTAGGAAACAGAAAAGTTGGACTGGTCTGAGAGCTGGTTGGCTAATGAGAGAGATGGTAATGGCACAGAAATCAACAGAGGTGCCTCTTTCTGCCACTGGAGGGTTATTCATGCCTTCTAATAGTGTGGTCATGCTGGTACAATATTTAGGAAGTGAAGAAGTGTAGCCTTTCCTCTTTTATGCCACTTTACTGTAGATGGGTACCCATTTGCTAGCTAATACTTGGATTAGAGAGTGCAAGGAAAATATACAAGCAAAGTCAGAATAGAACCAGTACCACCAAAAATGGATCTGTAGGGTATGTGCTGCATGAGTGGTGGAAGGGGCATCTTTCAAATGTGGAGTACTACTGTAGTCTTACCCGCTAATCAGTAAATGTTTCAAGTGGAAGTTTCCTCTAAAGTAGTAACTTTGGTTGTCAAAAGTCCACACTAGGTAATTACAGTCCCATAACTACAGAACAATGTTTTCAGTGACATTTTAGCTTCTAAAATCCTGTGCAGTGCTGTTGTATTTCACTCAGGAGAGGCGAAATAGGTTTCACATTATTTCTTTAATTTTCTAAGATGTTCTTACTTGGCTAAGAATAAATCAGTCATTGCTGAGTTATTTTAAAGTTGGTATACCAACTGGTGTGTCCTTTCAATGAGAGAACAGGACTTCTGTTTGTGAACAGGCTAGAAGCAAAATATATGCATAATAAACTACACTGATGAACTGACTTGGCAAATAATATAGAATTTGGTTCATCTTAATCATCTTCAGCTATTTATTAATAAACTAAGTTAATTAACAATGCTAGGAACTTATTTCTTACTGTAATTAGTGTGCACTCTAACCTGGTTGTGTTTAGGGTGGCTTGGCCTTATCGCTATGGATCGCTCTCGGCACCGTGCGGGGAATGGCAATGAGCAGGCGTCTTCACGAGAACACCRTTATGGTGAAGATGAGAGACAACGACAGCTAGAGCGCCTCAGTAGGGAGGAGGCTTATTACCAATTCATTAACGAACTCAATGAAGAAGACTACAGGTTGATGAGAGACCACAACCTGCTTGGCACTCCTGGTAAGATACTTTCACTCCTGTGGATATCTTCAGCAAAAAGGACAGTAGACTGAAAAAGCAGAAAAGACAGACAAAATTGCAAATACAAAGTAATGCTACTGCTGTTGGGCACCACTTGTGGTTGGATAACTCAAGTAGCCTGGAGTCTGTGGTTTTGTAGAACGGAGGGGAAAAAAAAACACCCTCATTTTCCGTGCAAAGTCGATGATACCTAATAAAAATTGTCAACTTAGATACTAAAGCTATGAGTAAAAATGTAACTCCTTTGAACAGAACACCTCTGCATATAGATAACATTCAAATCCAAGTAATTAACATCTGTAATAAAGTACAACTTATGGCATGTGGCAGTTTTTTAGGCTTCTGAATTGTTGTTGGAAGTTGTCATGCTCTTGACACACATTTTAGCATCTTTTTTTCTCCTCAGTATCTACTTCCTTTGTTATTTGGGTGCCTGTGTTACAGTCTTATGCTATTGGTGTTTTCTTTTAGATTTAATTAATTTTACTTTATTTCTGAAGGTTTTCCTTCAAGATAGAAAATATTGTTATTTCTGCATGGCTTTGAGCCAATAAAATGTGCTATCTGGCAACATCAAAAATGTAAATTATTTCAGGGGAAATAACAGCAGAAGAGTTGCAGCAACGTTTGGAGGGGGCTAAGGAGCGTCTTGCATCACAAACTGATCCCGAAAACAGAGACAGTGAAGGCAGCGCTGCTGGAGGTAAACATTCTTCATTCATATGTATAAATAGTATGTGAAATGTAAATATTGTTGTTCTGTACAGATATTTAAAAGAAATGCTTAACAATGTAAGTACCAGCCATTTCAAGTCTCTTCCTTTCTGCCTCTGTGGAATGTTTTCATATTTAGAGAGATTCCCTAATGATGCAGAAGCAAACTCGATATATTTCACGAGAACTGATTTACATCAGCCAAGAATTACTTTCTCCTCCTTTCCTGCTTCCTCTTTGCTAGTAAATTTAACAGCACAAAAATAATTTTACTTCTTAGATGGTTTTGATGAGTAGTAAAGAAGTTAGAAAGGAAAAGAGGCTAAATGTAAAACAGTTAACTTTTTCTTTAGCTGTTCTGCTTTTCTTGTTGTTTCATTTCCATTTGTTTTAGTGCAGTGAGGTTTTTGCGTATCTGTACTGTCTGTCTTCTCTTCCCCAGCAATATTTTTTATTCATTTGGCCAATTCCAGTCAGATTCAGTAGAGGAACAGGTGTGTCAGAAATAAAGATATCAAAGTTCTCACAGCTTTTGTGAAAGCTGGTGGAGTAGGGTCACCTTAAGTAGTGCTCTCTTCAAGGGAAAGCCTTTGCTGTGATCTTGACCATTTTCTCTTCTGTTTGTCCTGCCTCATACAGGTAGTTCAGAACTAACCACAATAATGGTTCCTATTACTGAGCTGGTAGTTGAGGGTGCAGTGGGAGGAGACTTGGGAATACAACTGAGGGTATTGCAATAAGGAATGAGTACAATGGCACATAGGGAACAAATCTGCAGGGAGAAAACCGTGTATCACTTACTCCACTGTTTGTAGGCAAAATTCTTGAAAATGCTCTCTAAAACAAGATAAAATCTATCACAATCTTCCTTGATTTAACATAATTAGATGACTAGGATATTCTCAAATCAATAGCTCAAGTAAGGGACAGACATTGGACAAATGCAACTAACTGATTTTTGAATAAGCCGCCTAATTCTGAACGCTTTCTCAGAGGAGACTAAGTGGATATATTCTCTTCTCTGTGTATCTGCTGGTGAGACTAAAATTCTGGGCTCAGCTGATCATTTTTGCTGACATTTTTATGTACAGCCTTTTTTCAGCAGAATTATGTTAGCATAGCTATGTACCTGCCCTGCTGCTGTAATACTTCTGAAGTCAAGGCTCGGCAAGCATAGTGGATTTGGAATTCATCATAATATGGTAAGTGTGCTGTTGTATTAGCAAACAATTATTTATTTGTTTCTTTCAGATTCTGATGTTCTTGGGGAAAGCTCAAATGGTGATTCTTTGCTTGAATGGCTGAACGCATTTCGTCGCACAGGAAATGCCACTCGCAGTGGACAGAGTGGGAACCAGACCTGGAGAGCTGTGAGTCGAACAAATCCAAACAGTGGGGAATTCCGATTTAGTCTTGAAATCAACATAAATCATGAACATAATAATTTTGAAACTGCTGGTGAAGAATATGTGGGTATAGATAGTAGCAGAATGTATTTAGAAAGAAGACATCAAAGAGCTGTCAGTCCAGTAACTACACGAACGAGGAGCAGGACCTCAAGAGAGGCAAACAGTGATGCTTCAAGCACTGCAAGGACCAGATCTGTAAGAAGTTCAGTGACACAAAGCTCTGAAGCAGCCTCTCACCCAGTCTCAGGGAGGCTCAGAAGTAGAACTAGGGATTTGTCAGGCCTTTATAGAACAACTTCTGTACGTAATAGTTCTACAGCTACTGGTGAACAGAGAGAACTGCCAGAAAGAGGTACTTCTACAGGACTTCCAAGAGGTAGAGCTAGAGCTAATGTTCAGATGAGTACAAACCAAAGACTAGAAATTCTACGGTTAAGGTCTACTTTGAGTAGTCGAAGCCGCTCTCCACTGCAAAGACAAGATGACGCTGCTCGTTCTGAGGAACATGGGCAGAGGCAAGATAGAAGTGCACAGCAGATCAACAGAAGTAGAAGACAAACAGCACAGCTTTCTCCACAGCCTGCTGAAGAACAAGCAAGAGGTAACACTCAGACTCCTCAACTTCCCAGTGCAGCCCCATCCTTGGGGATAACTTTGGAAGAGGAGGAATCTAGTAGGCCAATAGCTGCTGTTAGAAGGCATCCAACAATTACATTAGATCTTCAGGTGAGAAGAATTCGCCCTGGAGAAAACAGAGATCGGGACAGTATTGCTAGTAGAACTCGTTCTAGAGTAGGAATGGCAGAAAACACTGTTACTTTTGAAAGTGACAGTGGGGGCTTTCGACGTACGATATCACGATCAGAACGTGCAGGTATTCGAACCTATGTTAGCACTATACGGATACCTCTTCGTCGGATTTCAGAAACTGGACTTGGTGAACCTTCCTCAGTGGCTCTTCGATCAATCCTTCGACAAATTATGACAGGTTTTGGAGAACTGAGTTCTTTAATGGAGACAGAATCTAACTCAGAAATGCAAAGAAGTGGTCATCRCTTATCAGATATGCACTCAGAGCAAAATAACTCAAATTTAGCAAACAATAGCAGTGATCCAAGTGAGATTTCTTCTAGAAATGGGCGTGCTGTAGAAGGCAGCAGTGAAACAAATGGACAGAATGATGATACTCAACATTATGGTCGCAATAATGAAAGTCAAGATAGCAGACAGTCTCAGGATGCTAACAACCTAGTGGAAAATGGAACACTGCCCATTCTTCGGCTTGCTCACTTCTTCTTGCTGAATGAAGATGACGATGATGAGCGTTTAAGAGGTCTAACCAAAGAACAGATTGACAATCTTTCTACCCGGAGCTATGGGGATATTAACACTGAGAATGAAATAAGTAAAACATGTAGTGTTTGCATTAATGAATACGTAACAGGAAATAAACTAAGGCAGTTACCGTGCATGCATGAGTTTCATATTCACTGTATTGATCGCTGGCTTTCAGAAAATTCCACTTGCCCAATTTGTCGGCAGCCCGTATTAGGGTCTAATGCCACAGACAATGGCTAAAATTATTTATACTGCTCAGTATTCAAGGATTTACTTCTGCTCTATTTATGATGAGCCAGACAGAATGAGTTCACTTGCAAAAGGGTTCATTTGTGGGGGGATTTTTGTTAATTCTTTAAAAATAATAGGAAACTTGTCTAAATCTAGCAATGTAAATACTATTTTTCTCCAAGTGCAGATCTAGGAGTACATGTAGAATCAAATGATATCAGTAAAGTTTATATTTTTTTAGGTAATTTTGTTATGCTAAGCACTTTTGTAAATACAGAAATGCAATAGTTAATCAGTCCTGCTTAATGTATGTTTTTTTTAACAGTGTAATGGACTCACTTTATTTAGATTACAAATTGTTTCACACAGACTCACCACTGTGTTGAAAAATTAGTGTCTAAATAGCCATTCGTTAGCTTTTTGTTCTAAGAACAATTTCTTTTACAGAGTCTCTTGCTGGACATGTTTGCTAAAGATATTTAAGTTACTTGAAATGCTCATTTTAATATACAGTATATTTTTTTTAACATTGAAATATCCTTTCCAAAAACTTGCCAATTTGGTTCTATTTAAAATTTTTTATGGCAATTTTTGCATGTGGTTTTACACAATGCTTTATGCTGACAAGTTCATATTCAAAAGTGGATGGGTTAGTGACATTATAAAATGTACATAATTTAATGCTGTCTCTGACAATCGCTGTCTTTTCAATACAGGCAGCAATCAAATCAATGATAATTCCAAGAAGTTGTGTCTTACTGAACATAGATATTTGTTCAAAGAATAAATAAGCATTGAGGAAGCCTTTTTACTCTTCCAAACTACTCGATTGATATTCATGGTTTTTTTTAACTGCCTTAGTTTAAAGAGGGAAATAATTCCTTGACCATTATATTGTCTACAATATGCATGATTTGTGCATCCTACTCAGAAAAACAAAACAAAAGCTTAAAGTGTTTTTGTACAGAAATCTGACAGGTACATATATAATGTTAGTCCTCTTAAAACATGTCTGAGGACCAAATGGCAAAAGACACTAAAAAGGACGAAATAAGCTTCCTTTAAAGTCCCCAGATTCCTGTATAATTAGATATTAAACTTTATACCAATAACTTATAAAGAAATAAAGTTGCAAAGTAAATAACTGAGGCTTTGTGTGAATTACTGTTGAACCATGTTCTTTAGATTGATAAGAAGATATCGTTCCTAATGCTTGTTCTCAGTTTTCACTGTAATCCTTTCTCACGTTTTCCCCAGCTGTGTACTTGTTTCCACAGTGTCTGTGTGTGTCTGTGTGTGTTAGCTGTTATGGTAGATACAAACACAATACAAAGCACCGTTAGGGATACCGGAAGTAAGCTGACTGTTACAAAGCTCATCTTTTTCTGAGTAATGTGCATCTCCATGTTTCCTAGGGAGAGACAGTATAATGCAACACTTCTTTTGTGTGTATATTTTGAACATCAGAAAGAATATTTCAAGTGAAGAGTTTGCACTGACTTTGTCTTCAGATTGCCTTTATAAGATGTGCACTTCTGTGCTATGTGCTACAGTTGACACATCTGTTAATGGCATCTTTGAGGGGAAACTGTAAAACCCTGTGTTAAGCTATTATATATGTAGTTAAGTTTTGCACGTGAGAAACTTGTGTCAAAAGTTCCACAAGCTCAAGATGCTTCTTTTTATTCTTAGAAGTAGTTCTAAGAAATTCCCTTATGAGATTTTAGATGAGTTCAAGGAGGTGATTGAAGTATCTTGTGACTTGGTTTTGACTGCTAGTTGTTGCAAGCTTTGTTGACAGCTTTAAGTGTCCCCTTAGCTATACTAAAAAGCAGGGAGATTTAAATATGACTATCAGAACTAGCTTATGTTTTACTTTTTTTTTTTCTTCTGTTATTTCTGTTAGTTCTCGATGTTGGTAATATGTAAATATGTGGGTGCCTTCTACTGCTTCCCTGTCTCCTGGATTTCYTTTATATTTGAAAGCTGCCTCAAGTGACACATGGGTAGAAACCTGCTTTGGGCTCAGCATTGCTTTGCTGGCAGTTGGGGTTCTTCCAAGGTCAGTGGCCCTTCAGATCCTCGCTGCAGCAGGTATGTGACGGGGTAGAGCAGGGAGTGGGAGGGGAAGGGTGGCCCCGGGACCGTGCAGCTGACAGAACAAGCGAGTATCCTGCACTGTCACGTGCACAGTCCTGTCCCCAGAGGGGAACGAAGCAGTGACCTTACCTGACCTAGGGTGTTGGTGGTAACTGTGGCTGAGTGCCTCCTCTCCCACTTTTTTCTTTTTTCTTTAACAGCTAGTTGGAATCCTGCTCAACTCTTACATTAATGCACTAGAAGTCGAGGGAGATTCTTTGTGCCTTCTTCCATTAAGATGGGATTTTGCTTTGTAACCATAAGAGGAAAGTTTCTTGCACAGTTCAAGACAGGCTCCCCTGTGACAGGATACTTGTAACTGCGTTGCTGCTGGGAAATATGACAAAGTGCACTTCGCATAGGCTACCGGATGGGTATGCGCTGACTTTAGTGGGAACTTACAAGTAATGRTAAAAATAGGTTGATATGAAGTAGCTTACTGCAATTCTAGCAAATACACAAAATAGCTTGCTGCTTCAAGTGACTCTTCAAAAATCAGTCACACAAGAATTTCCATAGGTGTAGCTGATGCTATTATTTGGACCTAATTAACCCTTTATTCTTAGTGATGACAGAGCAAAGAAAGCAGCTGATGGCTCTCCAGGTTATCATAACTTCTGCTGTTCCTCTGATTAAGTTTTCTTGTATAGGTTATATTCTATATGATAGAATCTATAATTATATAGGCATGTTGGATCAAAAAAATCCCTGAGCCATGCACTAGATTAATATTCTTGTTGCTCTTTTGAAATGGAAAGACTGGTACTCAATGCAGGATTCAGAATGTGGCTGAACTATGCATTATATAGTGACATAATATTGTTTTTTCCTCCCCATCTATGATCTGAATAATTCCTAATATTCTGTTTTTGCTTTTGATTGCTGCTCAACTCCAAGCTGATGTTTTATCAAGTTATCCAGAATGATTTCACTATCTCTTTCATGAATGTTAATTGCTAATGTAGAACTGATCATTATGTACTTTTTTGTGTACTGTTGCATACTAGTTTTGATTCCTCATGTATGGGGGTTTTTTTGTTTGTTTGTTTTTTGGTGCAAGCTGAATTTTCTCTGCCCTGGGTACCCTGCCTCTTGTGATTTCTCTTTCTTTGTCATACCCCCAAAATTCTGTACCATTTGCAGGCTTTATCAGTTGTTATTTACTACTTTTTCTGATCACTTATGAATATCCCAAATAGCACAGGTACTTCATTAGCAATGCCTTCTATTTTAAAGAGTAACTTTATTTCTACCCGCTTAATCAGTTAATTTATGAGAGGAATGTATTTTTTCTTGATGAAAGGGGAATAGAGAGAAATATTTGAAGAACTTAAAGACAATCAGCATATGTATTTCCTGATACTGATACTTGTTGAGGAGAACCTGAAATCTAAGTAAAGCACTGACAGAACGAAGCTTGTATGTTAATTGACTCCTGTTAATTATCCCCAAATTCTATCTGATCAGGTGATCTAATAACATGTTTTATCCTTCCTTTGCCTTTAAAAAGGCTGAAGGGAGGAGTAATATTTGCTTTTTCTTCATATATTTCATATAAAGATGCAAAAGCCTTTGCCTCTCTTCTCCTTCCTAGGACTGTATTTTAATACAGCTTCATAGTATTACTACTTGTCACTAAGAGAAAAAGAAAACCCCTGATATGTGAATTAGCACAATRACAAGACACTTTGTCTACTTAAGTTTATATATAAAAGTAAAAAGGTGTCAGAAGCATGTTTGTGCATCAAGAGCAAAATCCAGTTTGTGTTGCAGGCTGCCATCACTTGAATAATCTGAAGTCAGACACCAAAGCAAGTGCATATAAATAACACTGAGATCACTCACTTAGCAATATAGAAGTTTCACCCTTTTTGCAGTATCAGTCAATTTTTGAGTAACATTACACATTTAGCATTTCAAAGCGACACATGATAAGGAGAGGTTTGTTTTTTCAAAGAGCATTCGTTAACAAATATATTAAAGGCTGTAAATGTGTGTGGAAAATGGACTTAATACAAAAGTGTTTGAATTCAGTTTCTGTTACTCAAAATGAAGAAAATCAATATTTCCTGTAATATCTCAAATGTATTTTCTAAAATTTCAGTTCTTACATCCTATTGGAGTTTGGGGATTTCAATATTTGTAGCTGAAATTTATTTAATCTTTTCTCATAAAAAGAAAAATCAAAGCCAATTTTCAAATTCTGGAATTCCATGGGGTTTTTCCCTTTTCCCCCTTGTAAATTGCCACAGTCTTCCATCCTATGAAGACAAATGATCCAATATGAATGAAGGTAAATGATCCAATAATCCACTTTGTTCCTTCTTCTGATAATTCAGCATATTCTATGTTTTCCACATGGACGTTTTCATTTATTTTAGTTGATTTTTTTCAGTTCCCAGTTAAGTTTCCCCTAGTGAAATTCTCCGTTTTGCAAACCAGCCTTTTCTAACAGCATTCATTAAACACACATTTTTACCTTTTCCAAGTAACATTTTAACTAATGTAGAACTACATTCATCACTCGTGCTGAGCTCTGCTTTAGGAATGCTCTTTGCACTTTCTGAGCGTAACCTGGCACAATATCTTATTTACTCCTGGCTAGTTATGGCTCTTTCAGCAGCTGAAGACTGCTGAAGCTAGATACTTCCCAGCTATGTTTGTGTCACAGGAACATTTCTTAAGTTAGAATGTGCAATCCTAACACCATACTCTGTGCAAGAAACCTCAGAAATAAAGTCAGACTCTCCTGTATTTATTATCTTGATATGTTTAATATGGAAGATGTAACTTACCAGCTTCAGCTGTTGCATGAGAGACCCACCTATTTTGAACTGATTCTGCACATTCTCAGGCTTGTGCTTAAAAGTATTTGATAATGGGGAGTGTCATTATTTGGTATTCTGTCCAATTTCTGCATGTCAGTTAATGTGAAGTTAGCTTTTATTGCTATAARAATGCTAGAACTGGGTTTACCTGGCCAGCAGTAGAAAGGTACCTATGCACACTTCATGGTGCCAGTTCTGACTTTTCTGTCTGTGCTAAGGGGCTGGCCTGGATCAGACACTTCTCCCCCTTTATGTGATAGGGAGGCAAAAACAAAATGAGAACCTGTGAGCAATAAGAAGCAGAAGTGACACAGTAGAGCTTGGCCTTCCTGAGGCAAATGGGAGGAACATGCAGGCAGTATTAGGCAGGGGAGTGAAAGAGAGGGATCATCTTTACCAGTTTTGGAGCCCGAATTTATGTGCAGAATCAAAGTGCTAGACTCAGGGCAGACTGAAACCTACAGAATTACATTGATACCTGGGTTCCAGGAGAATCTGGAATCTTTTGTGCTTCTGTTGAAATAAATAGCAACAAGGTGTTCAGAGACTAAGAAGCCGGTGCCGGTCTGCTCATATATTACATGCTTTCAAAGAGTTAAAGCAGAAACTGTTGTTTAATCTGTGAGGCGAATGGGGCAGTTGAAGAACCTGGCACCAGGCACTGGGCCTGGTTGGCTGGGCAGTAGATCCAGCTCTTAGTCTCTGTTTCCTACTCCCTCACACAGGGACCCAACACAGCATTAGTGCCTGGTTTCAGTTCAGACTCCAGAGGTTTTAAACACCTGAGAATTTGGTTGTGTGCTCTGATTGCAGCCTAGTAAATGGCCAAATGGGACAACCTGTCAGTTTTATTTTTCATAGTCCCCTTTGATCTGGAAGAGCTAGATTCTGCCTTTGCTGCAAGAAATGTTGGGGATTCATACTTTGTTCAGCTCATGTCTCTACTACAGATTTTGCCTGCATAACAGCAGGCATAAACATAATATAGAAGGATATCCCTATGCTGGCTTTCCTCCAGCAAATGCAGGTTACAGGAGCAGCGAGATTATGGCAGCAGCCGGGGTGTGTAGCTAGGCACCAGCAGGTTCTCACTGCTCCCACTGGTGAATAGGTGATGTCTATGCCGCTCACCCGTGATGCCACATCTTTGCTGTAATGAGTATCAGCATGATTAGAGTAGGGGAAAGGCAGGTACGTCTACATGTTCTTGTCATTATTCAATTTGCTGAGCTAGTTTGAGTGCTACCTGTTATTAGAAATGCAGATGCGCTTCTTGGCAGTCGCAGTGGGAGCTGTGGCAGTGTGGGGGTGCCAGCTCTGACCAGTGCAGAAGATGGAAGAAGATTTGCACTGGCAGCACAAAAAGGCACATTCAAAGTGACTATAATCYGCTTTCAGTAATGCACTGAGAACACTTATTCTTCAGGTGGTAAGTTCTAATGGAGCAAGGCTGTCGCTTTTGTCTGTCGTAAGAGCCAAAGGATGGTTGTACCCAGTTCTATGAAACTGATGGCTAGAGTTTTTGCAGCCAGCTGATTCATCTTATGGTGAAGGTTAAAACACAGGGAAGAACTTATGTAGGACTGTAGAAAATAAGTAATGACTTTGGGCATCTACTGGATATAAAAGAAGACTTGATGCCTTATATTTAAGGATAGTCAAGGGAATACGGTGCTRCTAGTTTAGGGTAATGTGTCTCTTCAGAGAGCCAGAACACCACTCATGGCACCAGCGCATAGAGTAAGTGAAAAAACAGCTAAGCACTCACACATACATCTATATGTGCAGGGAAAATTTTTACTACAGTTGTGAAGTTGAATACAACAAAGCTGGGAAATGCTAGAACGAAGGTTACCTTTCCCACCATAGTTCGACTTTCTGGTGCCTCTCTGTGCTGATATCAACTCTCTGTGCAAACATGGGCCTCTCTCAGAGCACCGAGTGGGTCAAGTCCACCTACAGAGCTGTTACCAAATCTTTCTTTGTTGTTTGGTATATGGCTCTGAGTCTTTTGTTATTGGATGCTTTTAACTTCCTGTTGTTTAAGGGAACTACTGGCTTGTTCGTGGATTATTTCAGGTGCTCATCATTCATGGGCATTTTCTCAATATCTTTGTGAGAGGAGGATCTACTTTGTACTTAGAAATTTTACTTCTCATCTAAGTGTGTGTTTGTTTGTTTGTTTTTTAGTTAGTGTCTATCCATCTCACCATCTTCTATTCAGGCGTTTAACAGGATGTAGCTTACACAAAGATAATTGTATGGCATGAAAATAAGCTAAAAATAAATAAATGTGTAAGAAAAACAGCAATATATCCTCAAACTAGAGGAACTATCTTCTAAGACATCTTTGGTTAATCTCTATTAGACGTCTTCTCCTGCTTGAGGACACACATCTATTGGTACTGGGATTATGCTAGTATTATCTCTGGAAGGAGTAAGTGGCATGCTAAATGACTTTGGTGATATTCAGAAGAGTAATTTATTGCTACAGAAATAAATATAAAAGAAAAAGGTGGGCAGAAGTTTTAAAAATAAAAATTTATTCCAATGGAAATATTAAATTTAGGTCAGCTGGGAGCACTAAACCAAAAGCTGTCTAGAAAGCTTTTTAATGCTGAAAATGAACGAGAGCTGATTTGGACAGGACCCTTGGAAAGATACAGAGAACTATCAAGTTGAGTTAATAGGTTTTTCCACTTCTTACATTTGTGATGCTATCAGTGACTTTCTAGCTGATATTATGTCCCTGTATGCCTCTCTAATGGTCTCTCTTCTTTAATAATATATAACCTAGAAATGGATTCTTGTGTTACAATATAAGTGCAAACTGGGCAGTTTTAACTTCTTCCTATTCCTCAGACTCTTTCCATCTTTCTTTTCTTCCTCCTTACATATTTATTAGATCTTTTTCTACACCAGCAACCATTTGCAAACTTTTTTCACTCTTTCATCCTAGGAACAGACTAATTCTGCAAAGTACTTTTCTCTGGCACTGCTGAAAAGTTCATATGAATCAGTTATATGTCCTGAAAAGAGGAGAGATTTGGGATAGTAGGGCCATCAGTCTTCCTGGTTTTCATAGTCTTACTTTCAAGGTTTATCAAATATACAGACTGTCCCAGAATAATATCTCTGAAACTAATTCAAGGATGTCATGTTGTTTTTGTGTTTCAATAGGTCTGTGACATATTTGCTTCATAACATCAGTGTTTTCTTAATACTGCATCATAAAACAGAAAAGCAAATTTGAAAATTCTGAAGCAAGATGTACAACGTATATTTTGCAGTGCTGTGACCTGAGACCATTGTCAGATAGCCTAGTCCAAATCTACCCAAAATAATGCAAGAAGTTGTGATCCATGCAGCTGAATCGCCATGATAGGCACAAGATGTCTTGGCATGATTCAGTGTCAAGCGGTGACTCTGTTCATGCTTTTAGCTTTTTAGAAATACAAGCAGGCATCTAGTTCATTAGGTGTTTTGCTGTTTGGTATGTACAATTAAATTATGAATGTTGCCATTTGATCTACAAACAATAGTCAAAGGGAAAATGGAACATAAAATATGATAATTAGTTTGACTGGAAGATGTAGATTAAGTTATCAGGTTGGTTTTGGTATCAAGCATCTTGCTAAGTTACAGGCACAGTTAAAATGTGGTAATATAAATATGACAGTAAGATTTGGCTTAGATTTGACAAACATTTGAATATATATAGCCAAGGAGAATTGCACAGCCTTATTCTATTAATATAAGGCAGGTTGTTAATCAGTATGAAAAATAAATATGCAAGTACATAAAGAAAGGAATCAGAGGCATGAGCAGGAGAACGGGTCTCTGGAGTTTGTCTCAGGGCAATCACGAACATGTGCAAAATTAGGAATAAGAAAGGAGATGGTAAATTAAAGCAGGTTACATCCTACCACTCCGTGCTTGTGCCTTGATGGGAAATAACTATTTTTATTTTAACAGCAAATACTGTTTCCTAACTATTTTGATTTTAACAGTTTCCCTGTGCTCAGGCTTCTGCTGAAATAAGCCCATGCAGTCTTGTAATAACCACTTTTGCAGTCTTGTAATAACTACCAAGTTATTGATCAGAAACCAGCCTGGTGAAGAAAGCAACCTGGCCACCAGGCCAAATGGGTAAGCTTTAAACTAGGTGCAAGGTGGGAGGGAGATGACAACCAACAATCAAGTGAAGAAGTGGTGAACTGAGTTGGTAAGCAAAGGCTGCAGGGCGATGTGGACAGGACAGACCTCGTCATCAACAAGGCAGGGCTGAAGTGGGATCGTCCCAGCTGTATACACACAAATAAGGCAGTGTCCATGAGAAGCTCTTGTACCTTTTCTGGGAAGCCAGCATAAGTGGGTGCCTCTGTGAAGTACCTGTATGCTAACACACACAGCATGGGGAACAAATGGGAGGAATTAGAGGTCTGCATGGGGTTACAGAGTTACAGTCTCATTGGGATCACGGAGATATGGTGGGATAGCTCACACGTCTGGAATGCTACAATAGGTAGATACAGGCTCTTTGGGAAGGACATGCCAGGAAGGTTAGGAGGAGGAGTTGCCGTTTATGAGAGAGCAGCGAGAATGCATGGAGCTCTGCCTGGGGATGGAGGATGAGCCAGCTGAGAACTCATGGGTCGGGATTAGCCAAGACCAATGTGAGCGACATTGTGGTAGGTGTCTGCTACAGACCACCTGATCAGGAAGAAGTAGATGGGGCCTTCTTCAGACAACTGGAAGAAGCCTCACATTCACAGGCCCTGGTCCTCATGGGTGACTTTAACCACCCAAGTATTTGCTTAAAGGGCAACATAGCAGGGAACAAGCAATCCAGAAGATTTTCAGAGTGCATTGATGATAACTTCCTGACACAGGTGATTAAGGAGCCAGCAAGGGGAGATGGTCTGCTGGACTTCATACTTACAAACAAAGAAGAACTGGCTGGGGATGTGAAGGTCAAGGGCAGCCTTGGCTGCAGTGCCCATGAGATGGTGGAGTTTAGGATCCTGAGAGGAGGGAGCAAGGCTTAGAGCATGGCTTAAGCAGAATTATTCCAGGATCCTGGACTTCAGGAGAGCAGACTTTGGCCTGCTCAGGGATCTACTTCAAAGAATCCCATGGAAGAACGTCCTGAACAAAAGAGGGGTCCAGGACAGCTGGTTCACTTTGAAAGATCACCTCTTCCAAGCTCAAGAACGGTCCATCACAACATGCAGGAAATCAAGCAAAGGCAGCAGGAGGGTTGCATGGATGAACAAGGAGCTCCTGACTGAACTCAAATATAAAAAGGAAGTGTACAAGAGGTTGAAGCAGGGATAGGTGACCCAGGAGGAATATAGAAACACTATCCAAGTGTGCAGGAATGGGAGTAGGAAGGTCAAAGCTCACCTGGGGATGAATGTGAGGAGGGATGTGAAAGGAAAGAAGTTCTTCTTTTCTATACTTCTGCACTTCTATACTTCTGCAAGTATATCAGTAGCGAAAGTAAGACTAGGAAAAATGTGGGCTCACTGTTGCCTCTCGTCCTATCACCATGCACATTCAAGTAGATGAATGTTTCAGCCTTTTCTTCTCTTCTCTTCAACCCTCTGACCTGGCAGTCCACTTGACTTTCCACCTCCTTATCTAGGCCATATCTCACTTATTTGGCTCTAAGAATAATGTGGAAGACAGTGTCAAAGGCTTTGCTAAGGTCAAGATATAGATAAATCTATTGCTCTCTTCTTGCCCAGAGAGCCAGTCATCTCATTGTAGAGGGCAATCGAGTCAGGCCCATTACATCCTTGGTAAATCAATGCTGGCTGTTCCTAATCACTTTCTTGTTCTTCTTGTGCTTGGATGTGGCTTCCAGGAGGATCTATGCCATAAATTTCCCAGGGCTGAGGTTATTTTGACTGTAGTTCTCTTATCTCTCTTCTCGTCCTCCTTGAAGATGAGTGTGATGTTCATGTTTTTCCCAGTCATTAGGAGTCTCCCTTGATTGCTCTGTCATTTCACGAATGACAGAGAATGCCCTTGGTAGGTCTCTCAGCACCCTTGGGTGCATTCCATCAAAACGTTAGGACTATTTCTTTTGATATACCCCATGAAAACAAACACAGACATTAAGATGACTGGAGGTTTACAAGTTTCTGAAGAGGTTTTGAGACCTGATTCTCCTTTTGAGTGCACTGACCATATATCAGTGCAGTCTGGGGTATTGAGGGGACAGTGAAATGCACGATGAAAGATCAAAGGCAAAAAGACCTGCATTAGCATTATCCAGACATATCATGCAGTTATGGCTATGCAGCTGTGCAGCTGTTTTGATCAGAGTAGCATACACAGTGGAAGAAATGAGCTCACCAGCAGTGCAGCACCCAGAGACAAGTCTTTAAAATGAAATGTATCATTTACTCTCCTGCAAATCTGTGCAGCTAATCCAAGTTCAGTTTGTGTAAGAAAACCAGCAACAAAGGACAAGTACTGCACAGCATCCTGCAGCCTTCCCTCAGCCTGCTCTGGTTTACACTGGGAATGGGCTTAGCCCACCATTTGGAGGTGCAAGGTACCTTAAAGTAAAATTTCTCCCCAGTTTCCTTTGTTTCCCCAGGCTTAGGCTGGATGTAGAGTAGTATGAATGAGACCAGAAGCAGGTTCACCAAGTACCATCTCAGTGCAAGTTGCTCATTTGCATTCATGCTTATTCCAGAAGGTGTTTATCCCACAGCTAAATTTAGCTTTAGTGTAATGTAAATTGCCTGAAGTGCAAGAATGAAACATATACACAACTAAATAAAACAACACAGTTTTGATTTTCTTCTACAGGTTGAAAAACTATAATGCAATATATGGGATCACTTTGTCCAATTATTTTAAACAGTGCTTTATAAAGGCCTAACTTCAGGCATTTGTAACACACAGTTGGCGTTCTTGTCCTGAGTAAAGTGGGACAGATATACTATATTTCTTGCTCTTACTTCCAAAAAAGCACTTTAATCTTGAGGAACGTTTCTCACTCATCTTTTGTATTAAGCCTTCATCTAGGACAGTTCCATTATCATATATTTTCTTATGCAACATTAATTCTACTGTGCTGAATACTTGCATGTACTTTACACAGCCTGTAAGCTATTTTTGTGTTTCCCACAAGTTTGAGCTATATTAATAATGGTTCATCCCTTTACCTTCAAATATGCATGCTTAGGAAAGTGTGCCATATTACTATTTTAATATAGAGGTCTTGCCTTATCTGAGTGAGTGACTCATGAATAGAGCACTTTGGTTGCTGGGACTATTCCTTTTATTGATTTTAAAACACATCTTGCATGCAATTTATTCCATTGGTTCAATGTTAACGGTATACATACAAACATTGAAGGAACAGGAAATGCCAATATGTGTGTGTGCATGCAGTTACTAAGTGCATAGTTAAAGTGCATATGCATAGCAATTAACTCGAATTTGCATACAGTGAGGATAAAGAGTTGTATTACTCCTTGTCTAACACTGTAGGTTATATACTTGTGTGTGTGTGTGTGTGTGTGTATATATATATATAATTTATGAATTGTGTATATATATATATACACACACATATATTTATATATATGCACACATATATTTATATATACACACATTCATAAACTGAATTCTGCATGAAAGAGAGTGTAATCACAAGGATAAAATATCACATGCATCATAGCACAATGATTTAATCAGGACTTTTGCATGTCTGGATTTAGGTCCTTCTGTTGGGCTTCTCTGTCTTCGTATAGACACTACAGCCAAGCCCTGCACCCAGCATGCTCACAGCTGTACCCTTCTTCCTTTTTAGAATCCTTAAATTCCACGAGCTTAATTTGTTTTTCTTGAAATTTTCTGTTTAATGTGAGACAGAAGAAAGACCCTAAATTTGGGGTTATTTCAGCCAAGTTTTTCTGAAACATAGCCCCTTAATTTTTTTAAGGCATCGYCAAGTCCTCAGACTCTAAGACTTTGTCTTGCTTGCACGTGGCATTGGGGCAAGGCTCCTGGCCCCTCAGCTGATGTCAGTCGCTCGGCTCACATACCCTGCTGTGCCCAGGCCGTGCTCTGACCCATCACACGAACCAAGTGACGGCTCCTTTCCCGCCTCACAAGCCGTGGGATGCCCTTGAGAGCAACGCAATCCGAGACACGTGAAAACTCAGAAAACACAATGCTCAGGTGAGTGGCCTGGGTGCGCACCAGCCCGGCCAGAGCCCCAGAGAGCAGGGGACAGGGCACCGCAGCGCTCACCTCTGGGCACGGCTGGGCTTGTCTAGCTAGGCTCAAATCTCGCAGAAAGCCGCTGCCTGCGGCTCGGGCAGGCGGCAGAAGAGGACACCGGCAGGCGGCGGCGCCCCGGCTCCGGCCCCGCGGGGGAAGGTGCGCGGATCCGCCCGCGCTGGCGCAGGCTGCCGCTCAGCGGCAAGGCGAAAAGGCCGGATCCGGGGGAAAAGCTTCCTCCCGCCGCTTCCGTGTCCCGCAGGGGAAGGCGGCCGCTGCTGTGACATTACACAGCTGCCCCTGTTTCAGCTGGCTTCCACCAATGCTGCTGGTGACAGCAGCTTAAGGGAGCGCTAATTCTGAAAAAACTGTAAAGCTGCCTAACTAAATTTTAAATAAAACTGAACAAAGCCTAGAAAAACTAAGCAAAAGAAAAATCCAACATGCGGGTATTTTCGCTCCCTTCTCAGTGCCATCGTCAGGAATAGGGAGCGGGGGGGCGGCCCGGCCCCGGCCCAGGCTGCGGCCCAGGCTCCAGCGCGGCCGCCGCAGCCTCCGTCCCGGCCCCGGCCCCGCGGAGCTGTCCGCGGTGCTGCAGCGGCGCCGGCTCGCTCAGGGCGAGGAGCCGACCGCGCTCCGGTGAACCCTGGCGCTTTTTCCGTCTTTGATCTTGGGCACTTTGGGGGCTTTGTTTCTCCAGACACCCCGACAGAAACCACCTTCTCTCCTTATGTCTCTGGCCCCGCGCCCTGTGAAATGGGGATGATTTTACTGTCTCTCCCGTATAATGCCTGGAGACCGATGTCTATGAAACACTTTTCCAGTCTGCAGAAACGGTTCTGAGGAACGAACGAAACCTCAGTTCGCAGCGTGCGAGTAGACTGAGTTTCCCAAAGAGCAGAACTACAGAGAGCAATGTGCATTTTAGCCTAGTCATCCAAAACACTGACAACAAGGAGTGCCGTGAGTACTGGTTCCTGGAATAAACTAAATGCTTCTGCACTATATTAGAACCATATTTCAGCGGTTTTAAAATTATTTTTACTTAATTTATGTTGTATATCATATTTTAATTTTCCAGGATCTGAATGTTTTAAATAATGTACAAGTCACTAAGATACTTTATACTGACCTCTAGTACCAGTCAATGAACAGCCCTGACCATAATAGCTGGTCTAAAACATTAAATTTGGGAACATTTATACACTTACTGCAGATTATGGTTTCATCTTAACAAGAGTATTGGCTCCCTAAAACTCTCTTTAGTCATTCTTGAATACATCAGAACAAGCCCAACTTTTGTTCTTCTGCATTTTTTACAATAGTTTACAGTGGCTGCCAGCAAATCAGAACGGTAGTATTATATGCATGTCTTGAATTTTCTTTGCATCAGTGTCATTGATTACTAAGCAGGTAAATCCTGGACTCAAGTTAGCTAGCAGTGGGACAAAAAAGTGAACGAAAATAATGAAAATACATCTCATGCAGTGTGAGAACTATCTGCATTCTGGAAATCTACCTTGAAACTTATTTTTGTTAAACTTTTCCTTAAAAATTTCTTAAGTTGGGTGATGCTAAGAAAACTACAACTAGAGGATCTGGAAGTAGCTTTCTCTAAGAATCTAGAAATAGCAATTGCTGACTTTTTTTACCTCTTTTAAATGAGTGATGAATGACAGCTACCTCCCATGTATTTCAGCATATACTTTGCATAATGCTATTTTTTTCCTATATATGTAAACAAGGGCAAAATATTTCCTCAGCACAAAGATTTGGTTTAAAACCAAGATAGTCTGTCTTTTTTAGGACTGAAGAGTTAGGCAGGCAGAACCCCCATGAAATTACTCCAGCCCAATAATACAGGATTGCCATTGCTGGTTGCAGGCCACAGGCTTTGTACTGACTTAGCAAGGCC
This sequence comes from Apteryx rowi, assembly GCF_003343035.1. Lineage (NCBI taxonomy): Eukaryota > Metazoa > Chordata > Aves > Apterygiformes > Apterygidae > Apteryx > Apteryx rowi. The sequence continues at coordinate 154,026 of NW_020448675.1, forward strand.
TCAGGACTGAAGCTTGCCAGGCTTACTTTGTCTGAACTTTTCTTGACCTATCCGAGCTTTGATTTTACTTTGTTTAGCTGTAACAGCATTTTTTCTAATGAGCAGGCGGCTATGTCTAATTGTCCTACTTTTGCTTACCTTTGTATAGTACAATCATAGCTTTTATATAGATAGTAGTAACGAGAACTCATTCTGTGTAGGATGAGATATTTTTGCCTAACACAACAATATAGTGTRGACAAATACAGGCCTGGTGTGATAGCAGAGCCCCTTGAAAGTAGGGACACAGGACACAGTAGAAGAGTAGATGCGAAAGATGGTAAGAAAAGGGAGTGTAGGCTAGTACTGGAGCTCCCACGACTATAAACTCTCTGATAGTCAGCTAAAGGAATGCAAACCTGGCAGCTGGGCAAAACCAGTTTTAGGGATAACAAAAAGAACAACTATGTACTATACATAAATATATCTCATTATATATAGTAAATTTGGAGGTAATGTGGAGTTGCAGACCAATGAAGGAAAAGCAAGCTCTAAAAGCATGTTGGAAAACATAAAAGCCCCAGGTTCAGCCCTAGAATAGAAGGAAGCAGAGGAAGAAGAAGAAGAAACATCACACTTTTCCCAGAGAGGAATTTGGGACATCGATGACTTATTGGAGCTCTGACGCTCATTGCCTGGGGAAGACTGGCACTGTCCAAGTCAGGAGGGGCAGTGGAAGGATAAGCATAACACCAGAAAAGGGATAGATAGTAAGAGTGTGTGTATAACAATTTTAACTGTATTATAATTACTGAGATTTTTTAAATAGTATTCTTTTATTTCTTTTTTTTAAATTCTATAATAATTAAATTTGGACTAGTAATAATTCTTTGATTAGACTGTTAAGATCACAGTTTTATAAGGTGTGTTTCTTTTTCTTTTCATAACAAGACTCTGTGCATAACATTAGTAATTACAGCAAAGGATGCATCGTTTGGAAACTTGGACTAAACAGTCTCTCCAAGGTCCCAGATGATATCTGGCACTGTCAGAAATAGAATCAAGATATCCTGTCTCCCAGTCTGGCACATTAACCGCAGAACCATTCTTCCTGCCTTTGCTTTATTTATTACATTGAAATAATTATTATGCATATTGAGCTCTTTGAAAGTACATTGCTATAAATACTAGAAAAGTGAGCACATTGTAATGYGAAAAATACAAACTACTTAATGTTTTTAGTACAACATTCAAACCATGGAGCCATTATGACAGACCTCAGGGAATCATAWTATTATGACTCAGGGTGCCATAAAATACAATTTATTGCACATCAGCAGTATGACAAAAACAGACATTGCATAACAAAATGACAAAGGTGAGCCTACAGCACACCAGAACGATGTATTTCTTTTCTCTTAATGCAGAAGCTGCTCCTCATCAGATTGTCACTAATGAACACGAGCCTTCAGAAACAGAACCAACTCAGGTTCACCTAGGACTGCACACTTATCTTTCCTGCGGGCCCTACCGTTAGGCTTTCTGAGCAAGATTCAGTTTCTTCCTCAGTTACTGAGATTATGCAGTGGCTCTGTTTCCTTAGAAGATACTTCAGCAGACCACTTTCTCCCCTTGACTTCCTATTAGACTGCAGTGTATGATTCTACATAAAGTAGTGGCTGGAGACTGGTAACGCAGGCATGTCTTCTGATGCTTACAGGGGCAATGATGGTTTTATTTCTTCCTTGCTATTAGGTGTCACTAAAATGCTTGTTTGCTACGTCACAGAACTGTAGCAATCCTCAGGGATCTGCCTCCCACTGGGATACATCTCAGACTTCTTGAGATCAGTGTGGACTGGGTAATTAAACCACTTTGAGGAGCTGGAGTACTCTAGTTCATATATCTGAGAAGCCATGCATGCATGCCAGCCAGATGAAGGTACTACTGGCATCTTAGCCAGAGCAGTGTTTGAGGACATTGAAGGTACAGAGGCGAAAGCAAGTACAGTTGTTGATGATAATGCACAAGATGGAAAGAGTGCATCTTAACTACCACTGGAGATTACCTTGCAGGACTGGCAGCTTACAGATGACAGTGATTTTAATGTACTGTAAACACTGTTCACTTGAGAGGTAATTTCTGAAGAAAAAGCAAACATGAAACTAGGAGCTGCCATTCTTTCTTGGTCCTTTTTTTTGAGCACTTCCCTTGCTTTTCATCTGACTGCTTGAACCCAAAGTGAACTTCATTTTTTATTTGTCTTCTACCTGTCTAACAATATATGTGAGTTGGTTTTCTGTTCTCCACGCAATCCTACTGGTACAAAAACACTGTCCACAACAAAAAAACAATTTGTGGAGAAGCAAAATAGTAAGCTGATGGAGAAAACTATATTCATGAAAAGAGCTCTGTGTCATGGGCTTAAAACGCCAAGGTCATGCAGGAAAGCCAGCATGCAGTACTGTCTCTAGCAGGTCATTTCATTCTCAGAAGCTCTTGGGCCTTCCTTCTCCCAGCATGATAAATTCCACAAGAGTAAAAGCTTCTCACAGGTCACAGCAGTACTGTCTCAGCGTGAGTTTCCCCAGGTGGTTCTAATCTATCCCGTGAAGTTAGTGTAAAACACTGCAATTCTACACTACTTTGCAGCTATGAAGGTCAAAATGATTTGCAAGCAAAATTTAAATTACCAACTTTTGGTGAAGTTCTGTCTGGTAAGTATCAGTTTCCATATTATATGTGGGGGCACTGAAGTACAGTGAGATTTAGTCACTTAACATCACTTACAATCTTTGAAATAATACCAAAATTCCCCATCTTGTATCCTAGCCAACTCTATGTGGTAGTGCGGCCTAGATACAAGTTTAGGGCCACAACTAAAGAAAATACAGATGATTTTTCATGGACCTTCAAGGTATTCAAATAGGGACCAACTCTTATACATTAGGTCTTTCCCAGACACAATACATCCTTATCTCAGGTGGGCTTCCATGCCTTTTAAAACAGCCTGCCTAAAAGCTCACCTAATAGGGAAGGCTTCTTTTTAGCTTATTTCTTCCTTCTTTCCCTTTCCCCTTCCCTTCCCTTTGCTTATTTCCTCTTCCTTTGCTTTCCTTTCCTTGCCTTTGCCTTTCTTTTTCTTTTCTTCTTTTCTCTTTTCTTTCTTTCCTTACCTGTCTTTGGTGGGCAAACTCTCATTTTTGTAAATGTTTTGCACAGTATAAAGAAGAGAAAGGTAATGCACTGTCAGAGTTGTGGTATATTGATTAATCTTTCCTCTTTCCTCCTTGGTTTCCTTGATGTTTTGAGTAGGAACGACACCTTTTGGAAAGAGCCTGGCAGTAGGCCACAGTGATGAAGGATGCCCTTGTAACTGGGAAGTCTGTTTAAGGACCCAGATTACAACGGGGGCTCTGTTAGAGATGAGGATAAATAACTCAGATCTTTAAGTGTTTTAGGTGCCTAAACTGTTAATGAAATATTAGTTTCAGGTAGGCACCTTTAAAAAAAACCCTGGCCCTTACTTTACCGTATGCTGTGTAATCATTCACACTTGGGTAAGTTGAGCTGTAAGATGCTGCTGTACCAGAGGAGTAGCACTTTGCTCACACGCAGATGGTTACTGGAGATGTAAGTCAGTGGGGAATCGGAGTGCCAGCCTCCAAAACGGGGCAATGCCGCGGACCTGCTACTGCGAGCCGTAACCCTCCCACAGTGCCCACTGCACAGCTGAGCCAGCCGGGCCGGGGCAGGGGGGCTCTTTATCTGCYCCCYGGGAGCGCCGTCAGTCTGGGGGCAGCTAGGCCGGGGCAGGGGGGCTCTTTATCTGCTCCCCGGGAGCGCCGTCAGTCTGGGGGCGGCTGGGCTGGGGCAGGGGGGCTCTTTATCTGCCCCCCCCCAGAGTACCGTTAGTCTGGGGGTGGCCAGGCCGGGGCAGGGGGGCTCTTTATCTGCTCCCCGGGAGCGCCGTCAGTCCGGGG
>NW_020448675.1:159641-190395 GCF_003343035.1 Apteryx rowi
CCACCCGGCCCCCGCACCGCAGGCCCCTGCACCCCGCAGGACATCGCACCCCGCGGAGCCCCCTGCTCGCACGCAGCACCTGCCCCCCCGGCGCTGCGCCCACCAGCTGGGCCGCCCCGGCCCGGGGGGCCCGGGGGGTCCGTGGCCCCGCACACAGCGCCCGGGAGCGATGCCGACCCTTTCCCTGAACGCTGAGCCTGCCGCACAGCCCGCCGCCAGCAGCCTGGGCGCCGCCTGGGTGTCCAGTTACAGCACCGCTGGGGGGACAAGGCGCTGTCCCCCCTTTTCCCTCGGTTTTGGTAGCTTTTGGCAGGAGAGTCTCTTGGTGTGTGTCCGGTCGCAGGGCTAAACGGCAGGCGGAGAGGAGAGGAAGGGCGGCAGCGGTGCCCTGCGCCGCGCAGGGCCGGGCGCGGGCCTCCCTCCTGCCCGCGGCAGCCGTGCGCGCGGGAGCAGGGAAGGCACCGGGCACCGCTGTGGGCTTGTGCGGAGGCTGATTGTGCGGTTTCTCAAGAGGTTCATTTAGACAAATTCCTTCCAGCTAGTTCATGAGAAAATAGACAGAAATGGAATACTTTTAAGGTGTAATTCTGGTCCCAGTAGAAGGACTTCCACGGACTTCTGTCAGACCGAGGTGCCATTCAAAATTTATTCCTGATATCGGTTTTACTTAGTAAGAGCTGTTGCCTTAGTGATACTGTTTGTGACTTAGAGACAGGTCCAGTAAAAGACTAAGACACCCATTTCTGTGCAAAGTATTTAGGCTCCCAGTACAATGTCTGGGAAGAGTTAGGGTCCAGCAGCACGCTCCTTCCGCATTTTTATTTGAATCAGGGGTGTGCCTTTGAAGCACATTTCCTGATCAACTCTGGGTTAAATCTCAGAGCACCTCTGAGAGCGTGTACTGGATTGCTTTTGTATGATGCTGAACTGGAAGATATAGTGCAACCACTCATGGCTGTTCAGTCCATCAAACCAGACTAGAGAGAGTCTGAAACAGAAGTCACCTGTCCATCGGGTCCTCTGCACAACCTGGTCACTCTACTAATGTTCCCCTGTTGGGCCTCACGGCTTGCTAATGAGGACAGAACCTTAGAGACCTCTGGAGTAAGCAGGATGCTAAGCAAAGAGATGTGTAATGCTATCCCATAGGAAATGATAAGGTTTCAGACTAGGATTTAACACACTGCCAGCTTTGCTTGCCTTCAGTATAAGCCATTCATAAGAAAAAATCAGTGAAGCAGATGCCACTGTCCACTGATTGGGGTTGTGTCCACTTCTGCAGTCTGACCTGAAATCCTGTCCTTCTGTGGCAGAGAGGCTCCTTGTCCCAGAGCTGTAAGTAGTAGATATATTTAGGATCTAACGTTTKCAGTCCAGTCCTAGATGCAGTTACTCATAACTAGTCTTTCAAAAGATCCAGATGCAGAGCACTTGGCACCTGGAGAGTGTTTGGCTCGAACATGGTGATACATAATTAGTTTAAGCTTCAATTTTTTAAAAATAATTCTTTTGGATCTAGATGGTTAACTTCTACCCCAGGCATGCTATGGGTGCCTGAGTCATACTGGATCTACTAGCTGGCCTTTATCTGCACACAGGGTTAAGCTTTTACAGGTACCTTGGATTTCACTTAAGTGAAATCCAGATTAGGTGATACTTTGAAGAAGGATAGGGGCTGCTGGTTAGCATTACTGTCCCTGCTTCTCTGTTGTTGAACAATTTATTTCTTGTTTAGAGTATTTTTCTGAAGGGTAATAGAATAGGTTTGTGTAACTTAATACACAGCTTTCTCAAAGGATATGACTGTAGTTGGCTTAGGTCAGTACCTGCAGGTTGCCACCCACCCAAAAAGAAGCTCCTGCCTTTCTCCTTTCTGTATATTCCCATTGCCTTGCTTATGTCAACATTAGCAATCAGATGGCTACATGGTCAGCTGGATCAGTGCTGATGTGGCTCAACACCAGGGTAATTTTATCTCTAATGCCAGCAAGGGAACAGAAATATAAAGTCAGGAGTGCTCTGTTTTCACAGCACCCAGTGGTTTGACTGGCATAAGCTGACTGCAGAACTGTTACCTACGTGGATTAGACAAGGTTCGTAAGAGTGGTTAACTGTCCTCTGTGAAACCAACTGTAAAAGTCTGTGTTTGGAAACTGAGCCACAGTCAGCTGAAAATCAGTTCAGATGTGGTTGTGTGATGGCATTGCAAAATCTGAAGACCTTGCCTGAGTTGAATGAAGGGATTGGTCACCCTTTAGTCACCCTTAGTTAGGGTCGGGTAGTCCTGTCTTAATCCACTGTTGCTTCCTTAGCATCTGTATTTCAGAATACTCTACTATCTTTCCTTTTAAGCCAAGAGGATGATTCCTGCTTTAAATATTTGTAGTTTGCTTGCTAGTCCTATTTACTTTTGAGGGAGTTTGGTAATCTTAAAGTATTAGCTTTCAGTTTGGGTCACTGCGATTTTTTTCATACAGTCTCTGAAGTATTTCAGTAGCTTATAGTTGTACATCCTGAGTCAAGCAGAACAGTAGCTCTGCAATGGTCTAATGAGGTCTTTGCACATCAGCTCCAATTGTGATTTTCTACCTTCTTGTGTTTTGTAGCATTGCTTTTATGTGTGTTAATACAGTATAAAATGAAATCAGTATATTTAGTAGCATTTTAACCCTGCTTAGCACTAGTACAACGAACTTCACAGAAAAGCAGGTGAGGAGAAGAGGAGATATTGGAGATGGTGGGTCACCTCCTGCCACTCAAATGATTAGTCCTCTACTTTTTTATGCATTTGCTCATTAATTGATTTTTTTTTTTTTGCCTTGTACAACTAAATCTTTTTATTGCTGTGATGTTGTACAGCTAGGCTAAATTGATTGTATTTAAATTATTCTCTAAGAAGTTTCCAACTCTTTACTGTTGGAACCACAGCTGTCAAAGATTTACCCGTTCCTCTCCTTTCTGTTTCCTTAAAGTCATTAAAAATAAGCAACTGTCAATAACACATTGGAAGGCTACACAATAACATTTTTATTTTTAGGGCAAAAGAATTTAGAGTTCAAACATTAAAATGGATTAAAGATCCAAATGATCTTGATGTCATTTACTGTGGTCTCTTTCCACTGCTCTGTGGTGCACATCAGCAAGAAGAAATATTTTTAGTGTAGAGGTAGTTACAGAATCTTCTTTTGGGGTGTGAAGAATCAAAATATAAACATCATTTCATGGTACAAAACCATAACCCTTGTATGTCTTTTCCGTCTACATTTAGACTGAAATACTTGTTTATGTTTTGTGCTGTGAATTCAGTCTTAAGAACAGTGACTCCCTTTTAGAGACTTACTCCCTTCTGATTGTAAAGGATCCAGCTCTTCCTTTTGTCAGAGAAATGTCTATGCAAGTTAGAAGCTCTGTGGTCTAGATCATCATATTTTTGTGCTGCGGTTGTACATTACCATGACTGCAATTGTTGGGAAGTGCCATACGGAGCAGTTATAATGGCACACAAGCATGTATTTTGTTCAAAGCTTTCATCTGTAATCATTTACAGGTTACTCATATCTCCTGTATATTTATGGAAAACGTACAGTAGGTATAGGTAAAATACTTTTAGTCAGCTTTGCAGAATTTGTATTTTAATGTTGCTACTTCAAGGAAGGTATCTTTTGGAACTGCAAAGAAGTCACTTTCAATTGGTGTAAGAAGCACAGAGAAGGCTAAAGCTTTCACTGTGAAGCTCACTCAAGTCACCTACATTCAAGGGATGTCTACATCATATTTTGCAGGCAGTCAAACACTCATCTTGAATGCACTTTTATCCAAACAGAAACCCTATGAAAGGGGTTTGCACAGTCCTGAGCTAACAGGTTCTTAAAATATTAACATTTAAATGTTTAACTAAGAGCAAAAACCCTACTCTACTGCGAGAAAGATACCTAGCAATTTTAGTGACAGTGGGCACTGTGTGGAGAGGTGTGCTTCCTCAGCAAATGCATTTAATGCCCATTAACTTTACAGGAGCATGTAGCAAGACTATTGCAGCCATAATGTTGACACATAGAAGTCCTGGAGTATGATGGGACATTTTTCCAGAAGAAACAATTTAAATAAAACCAAAATGAAGTATATGTGTGTTTATGCTCACATTCAAACCGTATGGTGGTAATGATGTGTAAGTGTTACTGAACTGTTTATTTTCATCCATGTTTAACTGGCACATCATTTCATATAATGTGCAGCTTATTCAATCTATATCAAAGGTACCTTCTTATTTCCATTAACATCAAAGACAATTATGCCTTTTCGGCAAGATCTTATCACAATAAACCCCATGTTTTATGTTATTCTGCTTTTATATTAGCATGAAGTGGAGTCTTCTCAAGTAGAGTGAGGTCTTATTCAACTGTGAACTGAGGTGGCCAAGCAGTGAAGGGGCTAATTTCAGGCCAACCCAAACTTCTGTTACCTTGGGTAACTCACTTAGAGTGTGTCTGGATATGAAAATTAAATTGGATTCGGATGGGAGGGAATTTTAAATGCATCTGTTTATGACACTTGAATTAGAAAAAGGTACTGTATGTGGAGTTACTGTGGAATAACTTCATATATAAATAAGGTCCTRTGTATTGTAGCAGTAGAAACACTTCTTTGCCTTGCTTTGAAGAGGGAGATGAGGTCAGGAATAAATACATTAAAGACTGTGAAGCACTCAGATGATGGAGGACGCAGTTATTTCGGAGTTAGTTAAACAGATCTAACTGATCTTCAATATTTAAGAATAAAATAAGTTAAATTTAATTAAAAATAAGAATTTCTACCCCACTCTATAGCCGATATATGAACCCCTTTACACTGTCTTTTCTTCGACTGTACTTGTGACTCTGCTGAAAACAGATGCACATACTGTCTGTTTTTAGGAACTATTTATTCCTTCTCTGCCCACTCTTCCCACAGGACTTTTGTTCCAGATGATAGTTCCCTAGCAGTATTTTCTTTTAGTATACTTCCCTATACTGCATGACTCAATGTATTTTATATTCTGGCTGTATCTAAAAGCACCGACCTGCTAGTGTGATTTAGCAGTAATACTGTTGTAATTCCAGGCAGAATTGAAACATCTGGCAGTAACATGATTCCAAGGAAACCTGCCTGCCTGTTCAGGGTCYTAGAATATCTCAAAGATAATGAACTCATTGAATATAGAAAGCATAGTTTAGTATTGCATTTTCATTGCCACTAGGATTGAGCACAGTCCTGATCTCTTCCAGCTCTGCAGGGAGTTTTTACATGGAAATCTAAGGCTTCAGAAACGACACTGGTTTAAAACATCCCCTTTTTTTGATAATAACTCTTCTTCCTGCCCTAAGACTTCCAAACTGACAACTCCCGCTGACTCTCATGCGTGGAATTTTGGATGAGCATCTGAAAACTGATGCCAGCATCTCAAAGTGATCATTCTCCACTTAGTTACCACTTCACAAGGCATTGTGATTGTGAGGAAGGTTTGCTGATGGCCCGCTAAGCAACCACATCAGCCCTTTCTGCTCTTCTGGCAGGTTGACAAATGATACTCCAGGAGCCTGCTACAAAGTGGTACTCTAGCTGGTTCATTTCTCTTTGACCGTTCTTTTTTAGGCTATCAAGTATACCCTCTAAATAATCGCTGAATCTGAGAGTGCTGATTTGCTACTTGTGAAGTAATATTCTAGACTCCTATGTTAGCTTTATTACTATAATAAATTATTGTCTCGTATTTGTTTTCCTGTACCATCTTGCATTGTGCCACATTTGAATTTGTTTATAGTAGTATAAATATGAGAATATGCATTACTGACAGTATTTGTAGAGCCTGATTGCTGACAGGTTCTTTTAAGGGACAGTTAATCACAAAATCTCTCTTGGTTGTGTTGTATGTAGAGCTGGCAGAGCAGAACAATATATTAGACATTGTAAAGGCAGTTGAACATCTCTGCAGCAACAGCTTTCTGGTCTGGGACAGCCATTAATTAAGTTTGACTTGGCCTTTTCATCAACATAAGCCTACTTCAGTCTACTATTCAGTCTACTATTTTTTCTAGCTAAGTCTTTTGGAGCAATTGCAGGTATATGGGACAGGACATCTGCAAACCTTAGATAACTGATTCCCAGCTGGTATACTAAAAGGATAACTTGTGAAAGACTGTTGATATGGTGAAAGATTGAGACAATAAAGTTTGAATCACCACTGAAAAGCTTTTCTGAAAATAAAAGTAACATTGTCTAAAGGTTTTTGATAAAAATCGCAAAATGAAAAATACAATATCAGTATAGAAAACTTCTTATTAGAACAGTTGTTTCACTGTTTGTTGGAAAGCTTTCAGACTTTTTGATTAGCATTGTTATCACCCTTTCATAAGGAATTCCGTCTACTTGAAAAGTTCCTGAGCAGTTTCTCTCCAGCGTAAGGAATGAATAGCTACCCGCCTATTTCAAAGCTTCTGGCTCTTTGACAACAGGTCAAGAATCCATGTTTTACCATGGCAGTTTCTTGATTCTGGAAATTTTTAATGTAAACACAGGAAGCTAGAAGGGAGTGAGCACACCTCAAAACATAAGATAAAGGTTTTTTTATCTCTGACCAAGGTGTGGTTAAGACAAAGCTGATTTGATACAGATTTTAATGAGCAACACAATCAAACCACCTATTTTGTACTTCTCAGAGAAGAGACATAATCCCATGAAGTTAGTGTGTTACATACACGTGCATGACAATTAGGTGAGATTTTCTAGACAGCTAGAGCCCTTTTTGTAACAATGTAGTTATCATCATTGAAAGCTCTAACAGTAGTTTGAACTGGAAAGAAAATGAAGTGTCAGTAAATTGGTCTCAACACCATGTTGTGATGGAGAATCACAAAACATACTGTGGATTTCTTATACATTTCAACCTTTTTCCCCTCACACAGACCATGTTTTCATTATTTTTAGTTCTAATTAACAACTTGGAAACTGTTGAATTGGCATGTCACTGCAAAGTACAGATGAATGGGAACTTGTCTTCCATTGGACTAAAATGGAAGAGCCATGATTGGATCAGACCTATAATTCATAATAAATCCAATCCAGTGTGTCAGCTTATTTTAGCCAAGGGTTTGGTTTGATGGACCTACCTCATTTTACGGTGGTGTAAATCAGGATCAACACAATCAAAATTAGTGTATAGCTCCTATAAGGAAAAGAAGGCAGCCCTACTTCTTGCTTAAAACTGACCTGAAGGTTTTTGATTTTTAATTCCTAATCTCTTGAGTGCAGACCACCAAACCCATTTATTTAATTTCATTAGACAAGTAGGTACTCATAAAGAGTGAAAGCAAAAGTGTTTTTGTCTCATTACAATAACACTACCCTTACTCATTACTATTTTGAATAGAAGGAGGGCTCAGGTTTTATCTGCTGCTAACCCAGCACTGTTCTGCCTATTGATATGAAACACAGTGAAAGCAGTCTAACATGCTTTGCCTGTGATATCTAGGAATGTTCAACCCAATGTTTATAAAAAGAATATGTAAAACAAGTGTCTAAGGCTTTTGTGAGAATGTGCAGTCAGTCATCCAGTGCCTGGATATGGAATCAAATGCATTAATATCTCGGTCCTGGCACCTTGTTTTGAAGATCAACAGTAAGGCAGGGGAATTAAAGTATGCAGAAGCTTATTGACCAGATCCAGACTGAGTAGAAGGCCAGTCCTGCTTTACAGATTAACAATCAAATCTTGTTCCCAAAGTTTCGCTAATACAGGTTAGTGCCTGGAAGCCATTCTTTTGCCATTCACCTGCCTGCTAGTAGGGGGAAAAAAAAGGATGAGGTTTCATAAGAGTGTACCAGAGAGAGAGAAGGAGACAGTGCTCTCCTCCCCACCCGTGCCCCAAATCAAATTTGTCCTAGTCTTTTGCTGCCTGAAGAGCAGTGACTTTTCACTCCTTAACTAAAATCCTGACCCTTGCTGAAGTTTTGCTGTAATATTAAATAAGGGAGAAGGGTCTTACCTGCTGGTTTTAATGGACGTAATTTTATTTACAAATCTGAAATTTGTTTTTCCTGTCTTTAAAAAGATTTTAAGCCCTACAGTTCTTGATTAGGATTGAAAAAAAGGGTGATCAATCCTTGGAAAGAGGAAGGAGTGTCTAGAAAGATCTGAAAGATTTGAGGACAAAGAATTGATTGCTTACAGAAAAAGCAAAGCAACTTTGGAAGTAGGGTCCCAAATTAAGACACTTCAGGAAAGTGCAGTTATTGGTAAACTTATTAACATGCTCGTGTACAAATTAACTCAGTGGAGTTATTTTAGATGGGTTAAATCTTGAGAGATTGAAGTTGGACATGATTTTGGGTCTTTTTATAAAGCATCTAGCCCCTATAATAAGAAGAACTAAACATACATTTTCTGGAGAGAGTGGGGACATAATCTCATAACACACCATATAGACTCACATTACTTGGGGGGCAGCTAGAGTTGATGTTTTGATTATCACCCAGTCCTTCAGGACAGAATATGCCATTTCATTTTGGCCAACACTTCTATGTTTATAGTAAGCTTCACAGTATTAAAATATTGTATTTTACATATATCCCAGCTACCAAATTCAAGCCTCTGTCAGCCTAGTAAACATTTAAGCAGTTAAGTTTCTATACACACAGTCAAGAGGGAGAAAAATTATTTCAACTGGAGGATAGTGTTGGCAAGAGAACAAACAGTTATCCACTTTCACAAACATTTAGTCTGAAAGTAATAATAATATTTCTAAACATCAGACAACTGCTCAGAACAACYTTCCAGTGGGCCTGTTAGAAAAGAAATCTAGCTTGACCTCATAACTGAATTTGATTGATATGTGTAACGGATTATAAAGCAATCATCTGGAATAGGTGGGTCTGAACTTTGAAACAGGCTTTTGCTTCTAGGTCTGCATTTCTAAACACCAAGTAGAACCAAGAACTTAATGGGCAGAAAATAAAATGTATACACTGATATTTGAAACAGGTTGTAAAATAGCGCCTGCATCTATTGTCTGATTTTGACTGAACATACTAAACAACCATCAAACACAGTATATTCCAGCTCTTCCTTTTTACTGTGCTAGAATTGGAATCATCTGTGATGTTTGCTGTCATTCAAGTCTCAAATTAATTTCCCACTCAACAATGGCCAATACTGTTTTGGAAAATAGCAAAAAGTGCATGGAGGCAATAAAATGAGAATTGTAAAATAATAGAAGAACATGGTGGCAGAGCGGGAAGAAAACAGTCAGTATCCCAACTGTCCTGCCAAAAGAAACAAAAGGAACGAGATTCTCTGGAAGAGAAAGTCAAAAGAGGACAACTTGAAGTGGCTATGAGCAGCTCAACCATGACTGAACGTGTCCAAGGGAGCAGCCTGAACCAGTGAAAGAAGGTGGTTATGTCCCTACAAACCATACTACTTCCATGCTACAGAAAAGGCAGAGAGCATGTGCCTTTCCATGTTTTAGTGTGGCTGTGTGCAGGCAGAGATACAAGCTCTGATAGCATCCTGCCGCCTGGACTATATTATCTGACATCCTGAATTGCAGTCAGGGTATTTTGGGGGGCTTTGGAGTGTGGATGGCCTTTGGATGCAGCTGATGATCAAACCATGAAAGAGTTTTATACTTTACCTACTCAAGAGGTAAGGCAGCACATGTCTCCCAACCTTCCTAATGCTGGTTTATCAAGAGCACTCTAACATGAGTTGTAATGGATATTGCCAGCCTAAAATTGCTAAATACGCAGGTGACAGTTTCCTTAGATGTGTGCCAAGGAGCCCTTCTATCACAGATCTCTGTTAGCTGGAACTTCTTCCAGCATCTCGCTGGTTCCATTCCCTCTCTTGTAGGATGATCTTGTAGGAGATCTGCAGAACTGTAGATCCTACAGTAGATCCAAGAAAGTCTCTTTAGTTGGGATCTCCATTGAAAGCAGACGACTAGGGGATCTATTTTGTTTCTCCATGGACTTGCCAGCCATCTGAAGCACTGTCCATCTCACCACTGACTACCTGCCATCTCTCTTAAGCATAATAACATACGCATTGGTTCTGGCTGGAGTTCAAGCTAGATGCAAAAGACTGGGCCTGGCACAGGAGAAAGGAGCCTGAACTGCAGGAGAGACCTCAACTATGCTAAACTTTCATCATCAAAACAGACCATTCATCCAAGGCTCCTAAGAGGAAGAACGTTCTGCAGTCTTGAACACTGGACAGATTCTCTGAAATTCTGTCCTACTTGAAGATTACCTAAAACATTTTCTTGAAGTTCTTTTTTTAGCAAAACCCCCAAAGAGAGAATTACAAAAAATGGAATAAAATAGTTGCAATAATAGGTTTGATATGATTTTGCTGGGACAATGCAATTTTATGTTAGTGTAAAACAKCATGGGATTTAAATAATTTACTGCTCATTTTGGTATTTATGTTCATTAGACAGTCAGGTTCCCCAGTTTTCCACCCTGGCCATTTCTTCTATGATTGCTGTTGTGTAAAGAGGCAGGATGCTGCTTTATCAGGACATCAGTGGAGTCTCCTATATAGAGAGATCCCTGGCAAACAGAGGCAAGAGTTAATCTTACRCCTTCTTCTCCCTCTGTAGCAGATAACCCGCAGGGTTTAGATGAGGGAAAGACAGAAGGATACCCATTGCAGCACTGATAGAAGGAGTAGCTCCATTAAAGTTGATTAATTACTCCCATTTACACTGATTGTTGTGCACAGTCTGGCATTCCATATTCTCAAAAGTCTTCTAATGCACAAGTAATACCTTATCTTCTTGCATACCTTTAATGAAAGATCATTAATGAGCGTCCTGATAAGAAACCTACTTCTTTTTTTTAAGTCCCGTGCAAGACACCAACCACTTTACACACAGCCATGTTGCTGAATTTCTGCCTCATTCTGTTACAAGCTAAAAATCAGTATATCAGTTTTGCCCACTGAAGAGATCATAGGATTTTTATCTCTATGTCCCAGTTTACATCTAGACAGGGCAGATGCTATTGGAGTGTACACCCCCATTAATTTAGGACTCAGCAATTATAAACAGCCACTTTTTAAATTGCATCAGAATTAATACATGAACTAGAATTCACAGTAATAAAACATTAGTGCTCTAAGAAGAAACCACAAAATTTACTGAATCAGAGAAAGACAACAGTGATATGGGGGAGCTTTGTTTTTCACAGGAACCTAAGGCTGTTTCACTTCAGTTCTAAGTATTTTGTCTTCATCTGTGTCCTTGTAGCAAGGGAATAGTTTCAGTTATCTACTTCATAGGGTCAATATGAAGATCACAGGCAGCTACACAGTATTTGTATGGCTCCAGGAGGATAGAAGATGATGTAGGAATACTGAATATTTTTTTAGTCAGATAAGTTTGCAGCTATTATGGCTAGATTTTTTCACTGTTGCCATCTGGCTTTGGTGATGTGAGGCCTCATTAGCATCAGTCAGCATATGCAAAAGAAATCAAGCCCATGTGGATATTCTGGAAGAGAGAAATGGAGCACGACCTTTCATTTAATCCTTTATTTTTTGTAAAAGTTTATTTTTTAAAAGGACATTTTATAAGCTATATTTCTGTATTTTTTGGAGTTATTCCATATTGTTAAAATAGCATGTTAATAAGAATTCTACTCCTGCATAAGCATTCGAGTAAAAATATTGATACATCAGTTACTATAGACTAAAATATGAGAAGAGTGATTAACAGCTTCAAGAAGGGGGAAAGGGAAGTCCTGCATTAAGATGATTAGCAGTACTTCAGCTAGAAGACTATGCTGTGACTGAGGCCATAGACAAAAATAGAATAGGATTAATAGAAGAACAGCAAGTAGCTAAAACTAAGGTCAAAGAGGAAATGAGGAGATGCTCTAGAAATGTCTCATACACCAAAAGATAGGAAGAGATGAAGTGATAGACTTAAGGAGTTTCCCAATTACATACACCTGTGAAAAGGAAAATCAGTTCACAAAAAGAGAATTGCCAAAGATGGCTGAAGTAATAAAAAAAGTGAATTAAGAGATCAAGGACTAAGCTTTAAAATATGAGAGAAAATTATAGTAACCTTTTCTGGTTGCTTACAGGTATTAAATGGATGCCACTACATTAAATTAAAAGATAAACTGTAGAAGAAAGTTATAATAATGCTAACACAAAATTAAAAAAATAGTAAAAGCGAGCTATCTCAAAACACTGTTCAGTCAGGGAAACATAATAACCTATAAAACTGAATAGGTAATGTTTTGACTACTCAACAGAAAGCAGGCTTAACTGCAAGCCCAGCTACGAGCTCTACCTGATACTAATTATTACAACTCTGCTTATACTAATAAGCTGCAATATCTTAATTTGTAGGCTGAGGGAAGCTAGTGCACACAGCTGAAGAAGATTTTAAACAAGGAGAAAGGAAGTAGAAAGTCAAGACTGTAGAGGTTTTTGTGTGATAAGCTGTAGTATATAGGAGGCTTGTTCTTTTATGGCTTTGGAGCTTGGTCAGGTGGGTTTCTCTTAGAGTTTTGGGAAAAGGGGTTGTAAATGTAAAAGTGTCTGGCTGTGTATTTCATTTCTGGTATCCTGAGGTAGATATGTCTTTCTTTATTTTGCTATAGAGAAAGGGTGAAAGTTAGTCTGTCCCCTAACAGGAAGGAAGCAAGACTTATTCAGAACCACAAGGAGAGTCTTGTAGTAGGCAAAGTGAAGAGTACTTTAGTATAATAGATCTGTTCTTATTTGTGATTGAATGCTGTCTGAAAAAGGTATATGTAAAGGTTAAACCTGGGGAACAAAAAATTATTTATCTATATAAAATAATTCTTTCTTGTTGATAGTGTTATGTTATTTTTACTGTGTGGTGTAACCATTGTGGTAGGGGCTCTAAACAGTTGCATAATAGGAATTGCATATTAAACACAAAAGCTGTACTTAATATGAGGGACTCTGAAATTTAGCAGGGTGTAGGGCTAGTTAGTGATAAGGAACTGACATTTTTAACAGTGAGTTCAATCTAAAGGCAGTAACTGAGGGGTAGTAATACTCCCTGTTGTATAGCTCTACTATTGAGGGCAAAGAAGACTTATGCAGTAAGGAGGTAGTAATATCCATGAAAATCTTGAAACATAATATAGTGAACTGCTTACCAGTTTGGGGATTTTTCTTGCTCATATATAAGCAAAAAGGTAGTTTCTGTAATGGTCTCTGGAGTGGGAAAAGCATCTAGATGTTTGGGAGGAGGAATTCTACATGTAATCTGTCTCTAATAACTATTCAAGAAAGCTGGTTGTCCCCATTCATTTTCAGTTTAGAAATTATCTGAAGCTTATACTGGAGTGTGTGTGGGGGAAAGTAGCTGCTCAAAATGGATTAAGCATTGATACATCTATTAACCATTCCTGTGTGTTTGCAAAGAATAAAAGTAGCCACTAAATAAAAGTTAAAACTAAAAAAAAAAAACTTAAAAAAAAAAAAGCAGCAGTGATAATTCACTTATATTGAATGAACTCAGAAAGACTACTTGTGTAGCTGCTAGAATATCTCCCTTTCAAACAGTGTTTTGTTCCCTGTTTTGAAGGAATGAGAAACTTCAGAAGCTTTTATCTAATCCAGCAATGGATACAGCTCAGTACTGTGTATGAAGACTGTGGAAAACTGGCATAAAGAGTTTGGAACCACTTCTGGGTTCTGTGTCTTATGCCCATTCCTTGTGCTTAATAGAAGGAGAGAGGCAGGTGACTGAAATCTAGCTGCTCAGACTTTCTTAGGAATGAAACTGCCATGCTCTCTGTACCTGGATGAATGTGCTCTGTCCTTGGACATGGAGTCAGCTGGCTGGTGATAGACAACTTTAAGCAGTGGTTTGTTGTTGGGTTTCTTTTCCTCCCCTCCCTTTGGGCTGCTTTGCCCTGGAACTCCTCCAGTACTGGCCTGTGAATCATAAGCATAATTTCCTCTAAATCCACAGTAGCCTGTGCAGTACTAGGTAATTAAATATTGAAAAGGTCTGTGATTCTTGTCTTCTCTCATTCTGGTAGCAGTTCCAATAAAACCATGTTGCTATTGTGGCCAGGTACTGGAATGCATCAAAACTGGTGCAATACACATGTACTTGGTCCTCAGCAGTGATGGGACAGGTCAAGCTGAATCCTGAGCCAATTGTCAAAACAGTACATGCTTGTCTTCTGCAACAAGCATTGCATAAACCCTAGCAGGAGACCTCTATGGTCATATCCCCAGCTGGTTTAAGACCTCTAATTAAATCAAATGCACCTTTATCAGTCTATAGCAGTTGAGGGTCTGGTCCACAGACTTTCAAGGGAAAAAATCTGTAGGAACACAGTAAGATACCTTTTAGAGATCCAGCCACTGAGATTATTACCTCTCTTTGAGGGTGGAGGGGGAAGAGGAGGGACTTTCTAAAACTCATCCAGTACAGATGCTGCTATCTAGACAGCTGTTACAGGAAGAAAAGCTAGCATAAGAAAATTAATTGAAGTTCAGCTTTTCCTAATCAAAATACTTTCTTGGGGAGAATGCTTTAGCCATACTTACAGTACAGGACTTCAGCTGAACAGCAGTAGATGGATAATAATACTTAATACTGCAGTATTAAGTAAAGTGGTAGTTATGTTTTTTCACATAATATGCTTTAAAGGGGAGATCCAAATGTGGYCCTAGCTCAATTAACTTTTTGTCCCTGATCCGATCTTCTCACTGAAGCTGTAGTAGAGTAGAGGTAAGACTGGCTGGTACTGCAAAACCTGTAAGTGCCTCTTATCTGTCAGTAGTGCGGTTTCTCATCGGGGACAGGCAGAGGAATGGGACAACAGCTTTTCTTTTGTCCTTGGTTAAATATAGGACTTGTTAAATTTGTTTTGGAAGTCTTTGTCTTGTACATCCATTAAGCTAAAAATAAACTCTTTCTATGCTGAAGATTTTTATTAAGATAAAGTTCACAAGTGTTTGTCTTGAACTTTGTGCAGCCATATGTCTTTGTTAAGCTACCTTTATCATTGTTAGCTGTGTCCTGTGTTTGTTAGTCCTTAGTGGTACAGATCACTGATTAGCACCACAAGCCGCTCTGCACTGGATTTCTCTTCTAGTGCTCAAGGCTGAGAGTGCAGGAACCAGTTTCTAGGCCCAAATGGAAGCAACCTAAAGAACAGACCAACTGTTCCTCTGCAACCTTGTAACTGTTCTTTTGTTGGGGAGAAATATCCTCACTGTAGCCTCTGGAAACTGCCAGGTGGTGGGGAGGGCTGTTGTAAATTCTCACCTCAGCGTAGATGCTTCTTGTCAGGGGTCAAAAAAGGAGGAATAGGTGTGTTGGTGACATAAAATGCAATTCTGACAAAAATGTACTACCTTTTTGCAGGCCCTGTACTTAATCTGAGGGAGATGTGGAACAGATTTTACTCCTAGAGCTCTGTAAAAGAGCTAGGCTGAGGCTTATTTCTACTTCTTGCTGTTCATAGTTAACTCTACCATGTTGTCCACTCCAGACTGAGGACAGGATTTCTTGTTTCTCCTGCTGGAGCAGAGCAGTGAGTCTGCATGGAGTGTGCTCATAGCTCTGGGGTTCAGTGCAGTGCTCTACACACATGCAGACTGTCTTCTCCACCATGTTAGAAGTGATAAAAACAGTTCTTTATCTAAAGGTGGATGGCTGTAATATTCTGCCTGATTAGTAAGATAATATTAATTTTGTTCCTGCATAATGCCAACTTTCAACACAATTAGCAGGTATTATTTTAGAAGAATGAGGATGTGAGTTAAATATTTTTTAAGAACATGATAGTCTATTTTTATTAGCTATTACAGTTACAAAATGCTGTTTTCTGCAAGACATTTGGCTGCTGCGTAAGATAGCTGAAAGCATATTGCAATTAGTGWCAATGAATTACCAGTTGATTTCCTCTCTTGAGAATGTTCCCTTTAACAGTCCCACTAATAGTAGTAGTGAACCTTTAATGAATACAATAAGCCACATAACCCACATGAGTCTGAATGGCTTGCTATGTGGTATGTTCTGTAGTGGTACCATGCAGTTGGATTTTCAATCAAACTTGARGTCCTTCATCAACCACTTAACACTTTTAAAAGAAAAACATTACCAGTGTCAGTGAGGAAGATGGAGTATAACTTCTATATATACTTTTTTTTTGGTCTGTTATTTCTTGCATACCTACTCTGTTCTGGTGGTCTTCACACTTGAAGGGCAAAACTAACAGATTAATGAGGGCATAGCGAATTAATAATGTGCAGTTCTTAGTGTAAAACTTGATCCTTAGGAATCTTAGCACAATGGTGGAGTACTCTGTTGGGTAAGACTGGTGCCTTACCAAGGCATTTCAGTGGCTTGTGCAAGCTCTGAAGCCCCTTAGCATTGCAGGCAGGATGTGCTCCCTGCCTGTGCAAAGGCCTAGGTATCTAAGATGAGTGCCAAACCACTGTTTAGATGAGTACTAAGGCTATTCTGAACAGCAGGTCCCTCATCTAACAGAGGCAAGATGAGATAAAATTGGGCCTAGTTTTTGCAATAGCTAGCCAAAATAAACTTTAAAGGGTCTTAGTCTCTTCATACATGTGGTCACTCCCTGTTACTCTCCTCTCTTCATACATGTGGTCACTCCCTGTTACTCTCCTCTGCATCACCTGTGATGTAGCAGCCAAGCACAGAGAGGCTGTTGGTGTTCAGGAGGCTTCATGGAAGAAATGGTAGGAGGGAAGATCATAGCTGACTGCTTGATTAGTGCCTATTGGTCAATCCTTGCTGACCAAGCAGTTCCTCCAGGTTGCTTCTGGATCAGGCTTGGTTGCCTTTCCCCCTTGCAAGGAGGGATGTTTGGCTTTGAAACCCTGAGGTTCAACCAATGTTGTTTGAACCTTGTGCCTTACTCCATAATCAAATGCCACCTGGAGAAAGCAGTCTCAAATACATTTTGTGGGGACCTCTTATTTAAGCATTTTTCCCCAAGGTCTGGTGTTGCTCTGCTAACATCCTCTAGTTCATCGATTGTGGTGGGGTTTGAATGTTGTTGTTTTGGGCAGGTGTGGGAGTAAAGAGTGTGTGGGGGAATCCTTGAGAGTGAGCTGCGAGTTGCCTGGCAAGTGTGGACATCTGCAGGATGAGGCATCTGGAAAGTGTGGGAGTGTGGAGGAGTATGAATCAAGTACTAGAGATCTGCTTGTAGCCCAAACCAATCTTGCATTGGGTTGGTTAAGCTACCAGATCCTCTGTGGGGATGGAAACAAGCACCATTGTCCAGCAAGAGTGCCAAGGTAGTCTCTCTCTCTCTCTCTCTCTCTCTCTCTCTCTCTCTCTCTCTGTTTGTTTTTCAAAGCTGGCCCTGCTTCAGACAGGGCCATTCCCTTAGCTTGCCACTCAGGAGGCTGCTCTGTCTCATCTCTTGGTGGAGAGCAGCCTTAATAGTGCCATGGGTTCAGTGGGGTGCAGCTGGCTTTCTGCTAGCTGGGCCCTTCTGGGTGACAGCAGAGGGCTCTAGTGAGACAGACACTGGGTTAGATTTGTTGCACTTTTGTAATGGGATTCGTGACAAATTGCTGAGTGGCTTGTTCCTGTTCAGTTTGGTGGGCACTAGGGCCACAGGCTGCTGTCTTGTGTTCCTAAGTGTTAGAAATCAGAAGCATAAACTGCACATCTGAAATGTAATATTCACCCTGCTATGGTTGTCATCCATGTCTGATCAGGGTAAAATATGCATCCTTGTGCCTCTATAATGGATTAGGTACTTCGAAGAAGTAGTGCTTCCCTTGGCACTAAATATAGTCCTGATGGTGCCAGTGAGCCTGTGCACTGGCATAATTGCTCCTTGATGTGACTATTGCACGTTACCTCAAAGTATGGCTTTTCTAATGCATTTTCTTATTCTGCTAGGCTCTTCCACAAAACCTTTGTGCTCATGTGTATGCACACACAGGAAGAGAAAACCTGAGCTCTTTAACAAACTGCTGTTTTCCTAGTATTTTTAAAATGTCATGAAGCAGGGGGCTTGTCTTCAAAAAGCTGTGATTGCTGTTGGCTGATGGAGGTTTGAGTGCTCTGCTGCTCATGCCTCTCGCTTGGAGCAGCAGGGCCCCCGCAGGGTGGGAGCATCGCTATCGAGGGACCTCGCGGCTGTTCTGGAGTGCTGCCTCAGGACCAAATGGCTCCTCCAGTCGGACTTTGACAAACCCAACGGCCATCTGAATAACAATGCAGCCTAGTTAGTTAACCACGTCTGCCTAGTGAGCGTTGTGATATTAGTATTGCTAGAAGTATATTGTGTGCTGTCTCTCATCTTCCCCTCCTGCTGCCTCTGGTTCAGTAGCTGGTTAGGTTATGGGTGTACCTGGTAGTGCTGCGCCCGGCCAGAGGCCGGAGGGACAGAGCAGGTGTGCCGTGTGAATAATTAACAGGGCTTGCATGTCTCACACAAGTCTGGTCACCGCAGGTGAGGGAGCTGTGAAGCTGCATGATGATGTAAGGTGTACGCTGCTGGGTTTGTATTTAATGCAGATCTGGATTTTGTTAGAATTGTGATCTACGCTGTGGTAGCTAAAGTTAGCTTTCCCCAAGACTAGGTGTCAGGCTGATCACCCGCAACTGCCAAAATGAAGCTATCCTCACCTTACAGGTTGTCTGTCTACCTACTGTGGATTCTTGTGTTGATTATAAAAACCGTTGTTTGTGATATGCAATGGAGGATTGCTCACAGGAGYTTCTGTGGGAATCTGTTAATCATTGGAACTTAAAACTCATATGAAGGGTGTCAGGACTGCATTAAACTTCATCCTGAGAACCTGCAGGAAAAAAAGTCATATTTGGTCTCTGTGCTTATAACGTTAGTACAGTATCATTGAACCTTTAACTTTTCTGTTAGACTTTGGCTGTAGACCATAAGTTAGGCCATATGGCTTTGTTAGACAAGAGGACAGTGCAGTGACCCAGTTTCCTTCTGGGTGAGTACAAGTGTGGCCTTCATTTTTAAAATGAATTTCTTCAGTGTTTCAGGTGGTAAATAAGTACTCTTCTGGTGTGTTAGAAGACTACAGGCAGTGGTCTCTGGGGAAGGTTAAGTACTGCTGCCACGGGGTATGAAGAGTGCATTTCTTTGCTTTGCCTTCTACTACAGACTGTCCTGCTGACAACAGATTTTTGCTAAATGCTTTTTTTTTTCCTTTATGTCAGTCTAGAGTTCTTGTCTCTAGAAATAAAGTGAACCAAATCCACTCTTTAGTGTTGTTGATGCTGTTTAATATAATGTGTAAATAAATGCAGGAGACCTTAATGGTTTCAGGCTCCTTAAGACAGACCAACTACAGTAATTTTAAACATGGTTAATACTTGACTCTTGCTAGTGTTATCTTCTATCCTTTCATTCTTAACATCCTATTGAGTAAAGTGCATGTTAGTTTTATTGGTAATATTTCACTGTTTGCAAGTACTTCATCCTTCTTGTCTACATGGATATTTTAGCTTTCTAAAATGAAAAGCCTTTTTAATAAGGAAGTAATTGCTTTGAGACAAAGGCATTGATAACTGAACTGCAGGAAATACCTATTAATGGTCAAATTCTTCTTTAACTTGCATTTTCGGTGGTTCCTGAACTAGTGGTCAGGCGCAAGCTTGACTTTAGGCTTTGGATAATAGTTTTACCCTAGTCATTACTTCTGTTTACTTAAAGGCTTGGTTTCTGTGGGTTGATCTGATGTTTACCTACTGCAAGTTTAAGTGAGGTCAGGAGTTGCCTTGTATCTGGAGGGCAGTTCTGGCTGGGGTTAGTCATTCAGAATTGGCTTTTGATGCCAGTGGAGTCTAAGATCTAATTGACACTGCAGACTTTTTTTTTTCCTGGAGTAGTTGTAAATCAGTGTGTGAACAACTTTCTTCTGACAGTCCTGGGTGTCTTTATAGAAGTCATAAGCWTAGATGAATTCAACTGACACAGCTGATTTCTAGTGTAAGTGGCAGGAGTGATCTCGCTGTACTAGTACAAAAAGCAACTTTTGGAGGTAAGGCTAGCTCAAGTGCTTTCTGTCATCCAGCATGTTGTCATAACAGTGCAAGTGTGGACATGTTAATAGCGAGAATACGTGTGACCCTGCATCTCTTCCATTTTGAGGTTGGGAGACTGCTGGAGTACTTAGCAGAGGATCACTCTGTGATGATAACTGTCAGTGTCTGTCCTAGTGACTTTTTCCTGCTATTAGTACAGGGATTTGGACTGCTGTTGTTACCCTAGACCAGATTTTCCTTAAAAATGAAACTGATGATTTGTGCTTTAATTTTGACTACTGTTGCTTAATGAATAATTCTTTTGGGAACATAAAGCACTTTGTAAATAGCAAGGATGCTTTTCCATGTGTAGATAGCATCAACACAATCTGGGAAGAAATGCAGCTTTATGGAAAGCCTGTTTTGTCTCCTCCTTTGCATGTGGAGTGTCTAAAGAAGTGTTTTGTAGGGTAACTTCTGCCCTGGAGTATGCACAGGTGGGACACTACTTAGAAGTGTCTTATGTACAGTTCTAGGGATGCCTACTTACGTAAGTGGTAAGCAAGTAGCACAAAAGTGGCAGTACAGTAGTTGGACAAGGTGGTGGTTGTGCTCTTCAGAGGGCTTTTTGGTTTTACTTCATGATGTGTTTGTTTTTGGCTGGGAGTAATCGTGGGAAAACCATGCTTCGAAAARTTGCTGTCTTCAGATAAAGTACTGTTTTTGTTGTGGAACCCAATGTGCTCCTTTCCTATAAGCCTTAAGATTGAGACCTGAAGTTAAATTCTTGAAATAAAGTAATGTTTCAGTGCCTTGCTGGATTCATGGCCAGAGATGTCAGCATCTTTGGGAACTAAGTTCTTGAAACTATGAGAAATTCTCGAAGGTGAAATAACTTTTTGCAATTTTGATTTGAAACTTATTGGCTGATGTGAGTGTACTGGAGGAGCAAGAATCAGTCTTTACATATGCTAGGTTAGTGGGGCTTTGTTTTATACCTTTATGCCAGCTTTCCAGCCTGTGGGAGGAAGGGGAGTACTGCATTTCAGACCTGCTGTGCTTGGGGAAGGTCTGGGGAGAACCGTGACTCCACAGTCACTGGCACCCTGAGCAGACTTTGACCAAGTCCAAAATCATTCTCTGTTTTGGTTGATATGGGGCTGATAGTGGCACATGGACTGTAGATGTGAAAAGTCTTTTGCACAGTTCCCCACCATCACCAATATGGGAGCTTGTAGGAGGCCCACAGGTTTTTGCTTCCTTACGGACAGAACTCAAAACAGCATCAGGTTTCTTCTCCTGGGTCATGTGAGCTAGGTATCTAGATCAATTAACTGAGCAAACAACTGGAACAAGAGGAGTTCAGAGTAAGGGCATCTTGCCCTGAGACACGATATCTGTTAAGTAAAACTATGAAAACCATGTATGTTTTTTTTTTTCCTGGTTTATTGCATGCTTTTGGTTATCAGATTTATGCCTGCTTTATTTAGCTTGCAAAGAGAGCCTGAGGTAGTGGTTAAAGGGGAAACTTCTTTCTCTTCGTGCAGAAAGATAAGCGGAGTTAAAGTAGGAGAGGAAGATGGTATAAGACTGCAGTAGGAGATGTGAGCTGTGAGAGATTCAACAATCCGCGTCTCCCTCCATCTGGAGCACGGCAGTCCTGTGTACAGGCAGAATCCTCACCCCCAGTGGGGCAAAAGCTGTAAGATTTAAATGTAAAAGCTGTGAGATTTAAATGTGGCTCTAAAAGTATAGCTGGTTTTCTCCAGTAAAGAGAAGCCTCTGATGCAAGAGCTGGCTTATTTTTTTAAGCCAACTCTTCTATTTCAGAGCTGTGATAGCATGTTTCAGTGACAACCTTGAATACACAATTAGTTTTCAGGCATCTTCCTCCTGTAGAATACAGCTAAAATTGTTTCAGATCAGTCCTATAGCAGACCTGATCTGAAGTTATCTTTTCTGTTCCCCTGCAGAAGCAAAGTCTGTTAGCAGATGGGATCAGGTACCTTAATGCTAATAGAGGGTGGCTCACAAAATGGGAGGGATCCCAGCCCAGTTCATTCTTAGGGCTCTGCCCTGGAAAAAAAACAACTTTCAGATTCAGTTCTTCCCCTCATATGTTCTTGAAAATGGAAAATTTATAATAATTTTACAGATCAAAGTTTTTGGAGAGAAGGGAAATACAGGAAAGCCTCCTTTATTGGATTAGGAGATTGTGATGACCCTCACATTTACTGATTTTATATATACAACAGGTAAGTCTTCTGTTTGTGGATGTTGTGGCAATATGGGCTTTGCACAATTGTGGAATCAAATTATTAATTACTCTTTTTCGTAAGAACTTCATAAACAGATAATTTGTCTGACTCATCACTGAAAACCTTTATCTTACTCAAACAGCATTAGAGCACAGGAAGAAGAAACTGGAAATTAATTTTTTTCATCTTTGTGGTGCATGTGTTTGCATGCATGTGCTTGCTGTTTCCTGACTTAAGGCATGCTATCAGTAACTTGGAGATTTAGTTGGATAAAAAAAAATTAACCAGAAACTGCAATTTCTGTTATTAAATTATTAGCGGTTACACTGTGGTCTCCCTAGCTGCTCAATTGCATTGAGAATTAAATCCCCTGCCAATGTATGCTACAGAACATGAATCTTCCGATTATACTAGCTAGGGAAATATATTTAAGAGAGCCTATGTTTACTGTTTCATCATTAACGGATGCCTGTTAGAAGAATCGTCTTCCTGCATCTGCAGACAGTTCTGTGCATATCTGAGCCAGTGTTTATCCCTGAAACAAAAATAATGCTAGATGCAAGTGTTTTACCTCATGACTCTTTTGAACAGATGCTTTGTATAAATCTTGAAGGGATGAATACTGGACGAGGGGGAAGAGCAGGCTTCTGAACATCAACATCCAAATAAGAACAAATGAACAGAAATTGGTCATGACAAAACTTTTGGCTGGAAAATAGGCTCTCAAATGCAAGTGGCTGCAGTAGTTCCTGCCCACTTCATCGCCTGTATTTGGAAAGCTGATCCTCGTGGTTGTGAAAATCGAGGAGCGTGTGATACTGCTCTTGAACTAGTGGGGTTTGATTTGCTAGTAAACTGATCCGAAATCACTTGAGCGTGTTGTGTGACAGACACCTACTGTATGAGAGCTATTTTATATTAAGTTCAACCAACCTGTTCTGTGAACAGCAGTCTTCGGGAGAAGGTGAAGTGATTAAATGTTTTAATTAAGTGCTATCCCCACCCATCCTATCTGTTTTGAGTCAACACGCTAAAGTTTTTAGCTGCCAGAGCAGTGAGGCTTTGGCATAACCTCTTAGAACGGAAAAGCAGGTAAGCTAGTACTGGATGGGGCTACTGGGGGTACTAGGTGGGAAATCTGTCAGTCCTTTCCAGTAAAACTCTGACCAGGTTCAGTGATACTGAGCCCATCCTGAAATTACTCAAACATAGGCTTTCTAACACATCAACGCATTCAAAATGTCATTTGAATTCTGAGTACCTTATGATAGAAAAGTAACAAACACAAATTACACCTAGATATAGCTGTAAAGGTGAGACTTGAGCCTTGTAGTAGATAATGATTTCTAGACTAATTGCTAATTGGTGTGGCTTGTGGCCAGCACTCATTAAGTGACCAGAGCAGAAATAAAGGCAATGAAGCCAATTGTGGTTTTGTTTCTGTGTTGCAATTCTCATTGGCTCACCACTAGCCTGGCTAATGATACRTGTTTACTCCTTTTCCAGAGTGGAGTGCAGAGAATGAAGACGTGTCTGCTTCGGTACTGACTCCTCATTTGGTAGAGCACTCTGGCGTTAAACAAACGGCTCGCTTAGCTCTGTGCTGTGCTGCTGGGCCCCCGCTGGTTTCCAAAGCGGCGCTGTGCTTCAGCGCCCCGCTGCCAGTGTGCGGGGGCTGCGCTGCTCGTCGGGGCCCTGCAGGCAGGCCCCCCGCGCCTCGTGCAGTGCAGGCGTTACGGGCGCTCCCCTTGCGGTGAACCGCTTGTGTGTTTTGAGGGCCTACAGGTAGGAGTGGTTTCAAATCCAAACTTGAGCAGTGTTAAGCAGTTTAAACTTCTCTACAGAGTCTTTTTTTTGAGGAGCACAAATATCTTACTACCTACAAATAGGACAGCTCCCTTTATTAGGATTTACAACTGCAATCATGATGTGAAATAGTGTCAGCAAAATACTTCTGGCCTGTCATTCACAAATTAAAATCAAAACATGAAAGTACAGTAGGACACTTAATTATAAAAGCAGTTGAGAAATAYGGATGCTCAGCCTGCTTCCTCAGAGTGCATGTTTCTGCAGGCATAGTCCCTAGGATGTGCTCACCCCTTCTAGTCCTGAGCCTTGTCAGCATGCTTATCTCTTTTCTTCTAAGAAGCAACTTCAACTTAATCTCTGTAAAACTGCATTATACTGTCACAGCATCCATATGGTAGTGCTTGCTAATTCTGCGAGGAGGGCCACTATGGAGCATCCTTGCTCTGGATCTTCACATCAGTAGTCTAATTCCTATGCAGTTCTTGCTGCTTGCTTTATGTTAGTGTCGTCAAGCTTAAATAGTTCTCCCTCCCTTTACTTGCCATATTWATAATGGGAAATGTTGTTCTTTCAGATTTGTTCAGCCTCTAGGTTCTAATATCTCCTAAGATGGACTCTGGCTTAGTTGCTTCCTAGTAACTTTCCATTTTATGTGATCTTGTTTGAATTCATCTCCTCCATGAGTTATCAGAAGAATATACTGTATTGCTGAGGAAAGCTAACTGGTGATTTGAACCGTGGCAGTATTTTCTAACTTTTTTCTTTACAATATTATAACTATGTATGTGGGAGTGCTGTGTGATTATTTTTTTCCCCCTCCTTCCCAGCTACTGTGCTGAAATAAAACTTACTTTCTTCCATATGCAATGGGTAATCTGGTTAAAGATGATGCCTGGAGTTGTAGCTGCTTTTGGGGAATACTGTTATAGCCATACTGATCCAGAGATTCAAACTTCCTTGCTGTAAAAAAGTAATTGAATGCTTTACACATCAAGACAACATCTAAGCGTTCTATAACAAAAAAACATGACTCAAATTATTTTGCTGGCAATCATGGAATAATTACCAAAGGATTATTGTTTGGTAGGGAACCAAGGCCAGGGAAGGGCTAAGTTCTAAATTAATTCTTGTGGTTGGATTTCTGAGAAACATAAAAGCTCAGAAATTATTTGTTAAGTACTGTTGCCTAAATCTGACACCATAAAATGGTTTATTATTGAATGGATGCTTTAGGTATCTGTGACTCTAAGGATATCTTAATTTTTATAATTGGTATGTTCTGGTACCCCTCTCTGATACACTGATATCAGAGGCAGAAATGCTGAAAATAAGTGGTAGGGGTCTTGGCCCCATTATGCAAAGCTCTTCACCTGGGCTGCGGAAGCATTGCACGGCTCTGACTGTGACTTCAGCCTTTTGTGCCAAGTTCCCTGGCTGCAAAAAAGAAAATGCGTCTTGGTAGCTGGGTGAACTGAGACTGAATTAACGCTTCTGAGCTAGGCGGTTAGAGATTTTCTTGTGCTGTTTTGTCAGGGACTAGCTGAAATATTAACTAGCATTTCTCAAGTAAATCACTTAGCTGTACATTCCTGGTTTATCTTAGCATTTACTACTTATTATCTGGATAATGATAATGAAAATCACAAGGTCACTTTGAGTACAGATGTCAGTATGTATAATCATGCACCTGACTTGGTATTTAGTCACTCTGTGTTAACAAGCTTGTGCTTTAAGTGTAAGCAGTTTYCTTGGGAAAAGGAATGGGGTGAGCAATTGTCTGTCTTGTTCTGAGTGCGTGTATGTGTGTTTTATCCAGCCCTTTCATTAACTACACTTACATTAAATATCTGGGATACTCAATGAATACTAAACTGGCAAAAGACTGTTAGGGAGGTGTACACAAAAACTTCAAAAAGGAACTTATTTTCTTAGTCTACTCTTGTCCTGGAATGTTTGGCTCAAAATATAAGTTATACTTTGCTGGATGTATCACTAAATTTAATGCAAAAATACCTATTACATCAAGTCTGAACTTTGTCTTCAGCACTAAAGCAAATCCCAAGTGCTTCCAAATTTTGTGATAGTTCAGGTGTGACCTTATGTTGAGCTTCCAGCTCAGTTTCACGTTAGCCCATGGGGAGATGAACTTGCATGTAGAAGAAAATCCACCTTTGATTACAGAGTCCTGAAAATGTGATATGTATTTGCTATAAAAGGCCAGGGATGAGAAGACAGGTAAAACAACCCCCCCTCCCAAACAAACAAAAACAACAACAAAACCCCCCTCAAAACCTGTGACTCTAAACATGATCTCTAAAAAGGCTTTGTAATATGTTGATATCTGACTCACTTTTCCAATGCCTAGAGCTGACAGTCTGAACTGCAGATATTCAGCATTATGCATCAAAGGATTTTCAGTCATAAAGATGATACTGATACAAGAAAGTATACAGTTAGTAGTAATATGCCAGAAGTACAGGTCTAAAATGCCTCCTACCAGTTCTTGAACATGCTGTGAAAATGGCTTAAGCACATGCTGCTCATCCTGAGAAATGCTTAGAGGGGTGTACGTGAGCTATTGGAGAAAGGTAAGGAGCTTTTAACGATATTTTTCTAAGTAACCTGTAAGAAGAAAAATCTGTTCATAGCTAGCTTCAGAACAATGCAATAAARCTGGTCAATATGTTTAAAAAAACAAAAGTCATGAGAGCATGCTTTAAAAAGTCACTCTCTGTCTTATCCAACAAATATACTTGTCACACCTGTCAAGGAAAAAAAGCCTGTCTCTCCAAACTTAGAAAAAACTGTAGTATCAGTGCAGTATAAGTGTTCAGATAAGGCTTTTGGCCTTTGAGAGGAAATAACATGAAAAAGCTGTGTGATCTGGTTATATGTATAATCCAGTATTTTCATCGAGAGGTGTTTATAGCAGAGCAGATTTGTGTCCAAAATACATCACTCAAGCATATAGGTCCAAAGAAACTTCTTGTCTAGCGTAGGTATTGGGTACCAAGTTTGAAGAGACCTGAGGCAGGCTGTGCAAGGGAGCATGTGGTACAATCTTTGCTGCTTTCCATTAAAAAAAAAAAAAAAAAAAGTGTGGCCAGTTTGTGTTTTGCTCTAGTGTCCCAGGCAGGAGGTGGGTAAACTCAATTTACCCATTTGGTCTCTGCAGCATCTGCCTGCTGTTGTACCACATGGACTAAGTTTCTGAAGCAGAAGAGTCTGAAAGAAGCTGCTGGAATTGGGGATGACCATGATGGCTGTGGTAGGACTGCGTAGAGTAAATCAAATCCAGGGCAGAAAGCAAGCGACAGCCAGCAGATACAGCTCTGCGGCGGCCAGCCTGGCGCTGCTGCTCGCCTCCTTTGGAGGGGTGACGTTGCCTCGCACACAGCTGTCAGACCGGGGGGGCCGGGAGGGGGGGAGATGAGGCTTGCCTCAGCGTAGGTCATTGATCTGCCCCATATCAGGGAACCTCTAATCTAGGCTAGCAGAGTCAACTGGCAAACTCTTACCATTTTTAATAAGGAACTGACTATGGCAGTATGCAAAGTATGAACAGATACAATACTACTTTTTTTTTTTTGATGCTCCTGGATTCATTTATGTAGGAAACAGATAATGTTCTCAAACACTTTCCTCATGTATTATATAACACATTTCCCTACTGAAGGCTAGAGCTAGAGCAAGAGCAACTAAAATCTCAAGTGTCTTTTCCTGAGGAACAAACACTGTTGCTTGCAGCTAGCAGTGTCTTCCATGGCTTCCTGTCATTGTCTTAATCATAAATATCTGATACCCTTTGGCTGCTGAAATCTTTTCCCTGCCTTAGTTGTAGCGGTTATTGGCTGATATGCTGGCTTTCTGCTTCGCCAGCTTCCAGGCTGTGAAAAGAGGGCTCAATATACCCCTTGCAGCCGGAGTCTTGCTTTGCCCTGTCATAAACCAAATCAAACTCTTAAGAGTCCTATTGATGTAAAATGTTAGTGTGCTGGATAGCTTGCAAAAGGAAAAACTAACCAAGTTCTAGCCAGCGATTATCAGTGATCACCTTTTTTCCTTGTTAATGTGTCTAGCCTTTTCACTGTACACGGCTGTCCTGGCATAGCTGTAGTCCTTCACTTAAAAACATCCAGTGTATCACTGAAGTGGGCCTGTCCGCCCCAGGGAAATGTTCTGGATTTCATACACTCTGTTAGGATGGTAACTTAAGATACTGCCCCAAAAGCCATATCCTTGCCTGCTGCCATGGGCCTCTGGCGAGTCTTGGAGCAAGTTGCTGCCACTTCCCTTCCTGGTGCCCGTCTGGAGGGGGCAGGCAGGAGGAGGGGACGGGCTGCCGAGGGGGGCAGGAGCC
This sequence comes from Apteryx rowi, assembly GCF_003343035.1. NCBI lineage: Eukaryota > Metazoa > Chordata > Aves > Apterygiformes > Apterygidae > Apteryx > Apteryx rowi. The sequence goes on from NW_020448675.1 coordinate 188,102, forward strand.
CAAGATGCTGCTGCGAGAGCCCTGCGAGGGGCTGCAGAGAGGCTTGCACCACGGGGGCCACTAAGGGTGAGGGGAAAATGGGAGAACGTCCTCTCCTTCCTTAAAGGAGTGGGGATTTTTATTAGCTGATGTGATAGCTGAAAGAATTCCTGCTTTGTGTTATCTTGTTTGTTCATTTGAAATCCAAAACACTTGCTCTCTCATCCCGCCTGTTTAGAGGTGGGGGCAGGGGGGCATAAGTAAAAAGTAAAACCTTTCTGTACCTGCAAAGACAAGTTAATGTTGTAACCCTTAACATCACAGATAACCTCTCCAAAGGGAGCAGAACTTGAATTCAGTTGTAGCCTTCTGCTGGGATTTCATTTGAGAAATCTGTGCTTTGGACCTCGGGGCGGGGGGGCAGTCTGGGAACTGCGCAGGTGACAGTGGTGAGAGCTGAAATGCAGGATGATGCCAAATTCCTTTTTTGCTGGAATGTGTCGGAAGGTTCCAGTCCAAGCCACGGTGGTCTGTGTGCATGAGTGTGCACGCAGGCATAGCCTGCACACTTGCCTTTGGTGAATCCACTGCTGAGCAGTTTGAAAGTGCAAGACATGTATTTCACAGATTACCATGGGGATCACTTTAATCAGCTTTGAGACCTGCTAATGCTGTAGAGATCTTTGAAGGACTACTGCTGTTTTCATCTTCATGCAGCCGGTGCAAGACAGAAGGAACAACATGTCTCTGTGCTGTCGCTGGAAGAGATGCGTCTCTATAGGTAACTGCACGATGGGCAGCTGCTTTTGCTGTGCGCTGTATTGAGCTGTGGGTGAATAGAATTAACAGCAGCAGCGTTGGGAATGCTTTTGAGCAAAAGGTCAGTATGTATTTGGTAAATCTTTCTAATCTGGCACTGACTGGAAGCCAGCGTTAATGGCCTCAGGGCTTCTACTAGAAGAAACGTCTGAATACAGATAGCTTTACATCATGAGCATGTGAAAGGGAAAATGTTTCTCTTTTTGTTGTTGTTTAAATTGTTCTCTTAGAAATCAAGATCAGCTGTGCTTGCAGCTGATATGCTTAAAGCTGTTAGTGAATTGTTATAGGAACGGATACATTACAGAAACCCAAAAAAGCAATTGTGTGCCAGAATACTAATACAAGGACTGTGTGCCAAAGGTATTTTTAGCTTCAACCACTATCAATACAGGGAAACAAGCCTCAGAGGTGGGAGGAGAGAAAGCTGTAACTGCTCTCTTCTAAGGATTAGTTGCGATCCTCAGTTGTGCTGAGGAGATTTCTGATGGTTGTTTTTGAAATATTCCTGTAATCACATAATAGATCTACTGTGCTTGATAGTTATGTACATGGCCCACAAATAGGATTATTAGGCATGATTATTCAAGGTGAAATTCTAGCTCTTTTATCAGACTTAGTATCTTCCTTGATCAGTGAGGTCATTCAGAGAAGAGTTACTTATTCACGTTCAAAATATCAGAATCTAGTTTAGCTGTAACTTCTGCCACCCCGTGTTCATATTTTTTTAAATTGCTGTAACATTATCACATCTCTGATAAATTTCAGGAGCTGCGAATAAAGATACTGGAAGAGAGGAATGGGCTTGCTATGTGTGTTTTGAAATGTGAGGCTTTCTGTGTTCTAATTTAGTCTTTGTTTTGAATAGAAAGATATATTGAGCTGAAAATTCAAAAGAAATTTCCTAGTGGATAAAAATTGCTTTCATCTAGGTGGCTGAAAGTGCAGAATGGAGACAATATATACTTTCCTGCGTTTGCACAATGAAGTCTCCATTTGTACCCTGTTGCCTTGTATGTAAACCATACCTAAGAGGCAGATGCAAGTAAGGAGATCTAAATCCAGTGTTCTCAGCCATCTCAAATGCTGAGAACTTGTATTCACTGCAATCTAATGTGTGCAAATGTGTTCTGAGCTTGTCTGCAAGTTGTTAGGCCATGCTGATTCAGGGTTTAAAAAAAAAAAAAAAGTTGAGGAAAAAGATGAGAGAAATATTGGATAGTGTGTATCATCATCATCAGTAGCAAGAGGAAGACTAGGGAAAATGTGGGCCCTTTGCTGAATGGGGTGGGTGCCCTGGTGACGAAGGATGCAGAGAAGGCAGAGTTACTGAATGCCGCCTTTGCTTCAGTCTTTACTGCTCAGGCCAGCCCTCAGGAACCCCAGATCCTGGAGGCAAGAGAGAAAGTCTGGAGGAAGGAAGACTTTCCCTTGGTGGAGGAGGATCGGGTTAGAGATCATTTAAGCAAACCTGACACCCACAAATCCATGGGCCC
>NW_020448675.1:191370-200396 GCF_003343035.1 Apteryx rowi
TGAGGCCACATCTGGAGTACTGTGTCCAGTTCTGGGCTCCCCAGTACAAGAGGGATGTGGCACTACTGGAGCAAGTCCAGCGAAGGGCTACAAAGATGATTAGGGGACTGGAGCATCTCTCTTGTGAGGAGATGCTGAGAGAGCTGGGCCTGTTTAGCCTGGAGAAGAGAAGGCTGAGAGGAGATCTTATTAACGTGTACAAGTATCTGAAGGGAGGGTGTCAAGAGGATGGAGCCAGACTCTTTTCAGTGGTGCCCAGTGACAGGACGCGAGGCAACGGGCACAAACTGAAACACAGACAATTCCATCTGAACATGAGGAAAAACTTCTTCACTGTGAAGGTGCCAGAGCATTGGAACAGGTTGCCCAGAGAGGCTGTGGAGTCTCCTTCTCTGGAGATATTCAAAACCTGCCTGGACGTGATCCTGGGCAACGTGCTCTAGGTGATGCTGCTTGAGCAGGGGGGTTGGACTAGGTGATCTCCAGAGGTCCCTTCCAACCTCAACCATTCTGTGATTCTGTGATTTTGTGATCAATGCTCAATAGGTGAGCAGAAGCTCAGTTCCTGAAGTCTTAAAACTGTTTAACCCCAAAATAAGAAACATCTGTGCTTAATAGATCAAATTCCCACAGAACCTTGAATAAGTTGAGGATAGGAGGTAAGAGAAGATGCACTTGTGTTTACTGCTGCAAGCAGATTTGCAAAGTGCATTACTTCCTTCAAAGCCACCTTACTGGTGCTTATGTGATGCATTTAACTTTTGTCCTATTAGTAGGAAGAACTTGATGACAAGTTTCTTGGAGTATATCATTAATTCAGTCTTAGTGCAATTATATAGATACGGAAAATAATATTTCCAAGTTTTTGGAAAGCTGGAACATACAGAATTTAGGCAGTTTTCAAAGTTAGAACCTATGAGTTTGAGAAATGCCAGTTGTCTGAGCCAGTTCTCCCTACACTTACTGCACTTGGAGGGGTTTTTGGCTTGGGACTTGGGGAATTTCAGGGATAGCTGGAGAGGCTCCCTTGGCTTACTGGAACTGCAGCACTTATCTGTTTAAAATTCCAGTGATGAACAGTAGCTGCTGAAGCTGAGTATTCAGACTTAGGTTATTAGATCAAATTTATGTACTGCCTGAGACTTATCTTCAGGCCCAAGACATTTCATTGATTCTTGGTCAGATAGATATCTGTATATATAGTATATACTGGAAAGCTTCTTGGAAGAGTCCAGGTTATGGTGACAAACTGCTAGCAAATACAAGAGGGTATTTGGAGAACAATTGAGGAAAGAGTAGAACAGAACTTAAGTGTCTAGTCAGGCCATTTTTGGCTTATGCAGTATGGGACCCTGAAAGAACCAATGCTTGTTCTAACTGGCATCAATTACTAGAGCCCCTAATATTTCTGTGGAGTGGATCATCCTATTGATCCCAATTATTATTTTGAAATTGTCCTTTGAAATTGAAATTTTGAAATTTGTCCTAAGTAATAAGTGACTGCATAAAGTTAGTTTCAGGGTTTTTAATTTTTTCTGTCTTCCATAAAAGATTTGGTGAGCTGCTGATTTTTGCCAGTTTTGTAAACATAGTCTAGGAGCTGGGGCAGGGGAGGAAGGGGAAAAAAAAATTTTTTTTTTTTGACTCTTCAGTGGTAAAGATTCAGCCTTAGAATTTAGCTGATGGTGTGGTTATGAAGCATGAAGCAGAAGAGATTATATTTGGCTCTGTCGCAGCTTTATTGGCTCAGCATTATCAGCAGAAGCTGCTTGTTTTTGCATTAAGTGAGCAGGTACAAAATGACTTGGGGGATGGAGAACAGCTATTTTGGGGAAAGTGCTGTTCCTCTTGTGGTCTCACCATGGCTATGTGCAAGGGTTGTTACAGGAGACAAACATTAGGCCTTTATTTTGCTCTTCAGAGAAGCAAAAAAGCCTCTTTGTGGTGCATATCTTAACTCGGACCACAGGCAACCTTAGGTACCTTTCCTGCATCTGAATACTTGGCCACCTTGTTCTTTGCTTTGAGTAATGTGACTGCTTTATATTCATACTGAGGAGAGTGAATTTTATTGGGTGGACTTACCTGTTATCCCTTAATTCAATAAATGTGTTTTTTTGGTTTTGTGTTTTTTGTTTGTGTTTTTTTTTTGCCTTGAAATATCTAGTAATTGTAGGTGACTATGCATCTGAATCTTCTTATCTACATATAGGTTTTTGCTAAACTGTATACTTTGTGTTCCTGCAGTAGCTTAATCCTAGTTACTGCTTTGGAGTCCTCAGAAATGTCTCTAGCTTTCTGCTGGGAGTCTGTTCTGTTTATCAGTGATGATACTTGGCTTCATCATCCAACTAGATTTGGTCATGTGTATTGTAGAAGGCAGGCTCCAGCTGTCTCTGCCTGCAGCATGCAATTCTGTTCAAACTGATCAAGCTGCTCTTTGAAACAAGCTGTGCTTCCTGTCCATAACATCTTTGGTGGTTAAGAACTTTCTAGTTTGTAATTTAAGATTATTCAGAAGTAACTATACTGTGCCATCAAATAATTTAGCTTAAATCAGGGTTAAACACCAGAAAGAAGGGACTTAATTTCACAAAACACATTCCTTCCATTCTGATTAGCAGAGCCAAGCAAACGGAGTTCTTACTTTCCTCACTTTTCTAATCTCAGCAGTTGCATTTGTATCTGTTCAGCCTACAAGAAGTCTTTCATGTATGCATGCAATTCTGGTCACCTATTTTAAATGACAGCTACTGATGCTGAGTATCTCTTAATTACTGATCTATATGTACTGTGAGTATCTCTTGATACATTATAACACTGCAGTTGTTCTTCATAGCTATGTCTCACTGGTAAATCAGTCATCCTAGGATTGACCAGTGTTTGTAAGCATCTCTCATTTTAGCTGAGCTCATAATTCATAGCCAGATTTTTATAAATCCCTGAAGTGCAGTGTTATGTATTTGTACTACAGGGTTTTTTAAGATTATATTAATCTAGTCTTCAAGAACATGCATCTTTCTGTAAGATTCTGGCTCTTGCTGTGGGCTGCATCTAGCTCTGCACAGGCTTAAACGTAAGCAAGCCCAGACTACTGGCCACTCACCTGTCTTGCAATTTTTTTTATGACTGACTGAATGAAATTGTCCTCAAGATTGGTCTCAGAGCAGATTGACAGGTGACCTCTTTCGAGCATGATAATTTCTCTTGCAGAACAATTTACTGTATACTCTTCTAGGCAGCTCCTCTTGAGTTTTAAGCAACTTCTAAAATTTGAAATCCATGTCACAGAAGTCTTCTGACCCCAAATTCCCTTCATCTTGTTAATGGTAATCAAGGCTAAGGAATTACTGATTTTTTGCTTTTAGCAGTAGCTATGTATCTGGTTAATCTACATTGCGTAGCTATGCAGAGAAAAGGAGAGAAGATACAGAGCTATCTGTGCTATCCGTTTAATTTCCTTTGCAGTGTCTGAGTTAGCTTGATTGATGACAACTTTTACCTTGTATCTTGGAGGTCAGAAAATAAACTTCCTTTGCTCAATCCTCTTCTGTCATTCTTCTGAAACTTTATTTACTGTTGATATCCTTCTGGGGGCTACTTGTTCTCATCCTCTTGAGTCTGAATTTCTTTCTTCATCTGTATCTAGCACAAATGAAAATTTCTTTCTTCAAATCTGTTTTTCTGCTATACATAAGTCTTCCTTGCTCTGCATTTCCATAACATCTGCTGCAACAGTACAGATGGCTTTTTGCATTCTGATTTGAACAGAGATGACACTTGAGAGGTTTAAATTCCCATGTCCCAAGTCGGGTTCCTAGTAGGACCTTTCCATAGCAACCTCAATTTGTTCAACCTGAACACAAGGTTTTGTCCACTATAGCTTTAGTTGTTGAGACGGACATGAATTCAGATTAATTTCTGACAATAAGATCTTTTGAAAGAACTCAATCTAATCTTAACTTGCTCGCTTACTATCTTGGTAGTTCTATTGGAACATATCACTACAAAAAGATAACGTTTTACAAGCATTTGGTGAATGTACCTATCAATTCAAGTGTCAGAACTGAGTTCACTTCCTATTCTTCTGTTTTATATTGTCTCCAGGCTAGAAGAAAGTAGTATCTTTCTTGAGACTGTTTCACTGCACATAATGTTACTTCTCTATCTTACTGCACAAGGTGCTAATCTGAGGGGTTTGATCTGACTGGGAATAGTCACCCTAATATTGAAATGCTAATGCAACCATTTAACTGTACTGACTTATGTTGTCCATTTTGTTAGTCTGTGGGCCTGGTGGCAAGCATTTGATTGTCTTGGTGTAAAAGCTTGGTTTTCAAGATGGCAAACAGTCTGCTTGGTTCCTAATTCCTGGATGAGGATAGAGATGGAGGGATAACTCTCAATTCCAGAGTTGCAAGTGTTTCCCTGATGATACTCCAGAGGGTGCCTGCATGTGCTATCTTTCATGTATGGTGCTGTGTCACAGTTACTTATTCTGGCACTAGAACTTGTCAAGACCTTTGTGTCGTCCTGGACTGAAGCCCCTGATGTTAGTGTTACAACCTGAAAAGACTTCAACTGCTTTTGCTTAAACCTCATACAAGCAAGACTGAGATGTCGTTTGCTCTTTAGATAATTCTTTGTCCTGGAACCTGATCAGTCACGGCTAGAGTAGAAGCTCAGTGGGAACAAAGCTTTCATGGAGGCCCTGGCAGCTAAGGAGTTCATGTCCTACATCTCCTGTGAGAGCATGCTATGCTCTACCTGTTTGAATTTTATCTTTATGCGTGTCAGATTGACTGTTAAGTGAATCGCTGTTGAACAGTGAAGGCAGTTGATGAAACAGTGCAAGACGGAATATATTTCAGGTAAATAAAACTAGCTTTAATGGTGAATTGTGAAGCTTGTCTTCATAAGAACTTGTTGACTATTCTTGAATGCAGAACTTCTCATCTGATGACCTCTTTGGTGCTCAGTGGATAGTTTAAGATAATCCTGTGAAAGATAATCTCGCAGGAAAGAGGTAACAAGTGTCAGTAAGTCTAGGATGGCTTGTTAAAAGTGAACTTTGTATTTTAGTACATGCAAAAATTCAAGCTTCTCTGCCACCTCTCTAAATATGGGTTTTCCTTCTTAGATGTTCAGTATGCTAACTTCTTGCTCTGAGACCAAGCCTGTAACAATACCACCATGTGTTCTTGTAAATGACAGCAAGTTTGGAGACTTGGTGAGGATGGCTTTTTCACTCTGAGTAAAGATATCTTTAAAATATGTCTTAATTGATAACTGCAGCTTAATGCAGTTGGGGGAGGGGGCACACAAAGAACTCTGTATGACTGCTGTAACTTTGGCCTTTGAGTGTCTAAACTTAGTTTCAGTGTTTCTTTAGCTCGGTTCTTTCTCCTACTAGATCTTAGTCCTGCAAACATTCCGTGCAAAATCATGGGGATTGTTCCTGACGGTGGCACTTAGCATTGCTTTAGGTTCTTAACTTTACGCAGTGAAGCTTCTCTGAACTTCTCCATTGCAAAACTGTTTGTCATGGTTTGTGGTTCTGTTATGTTGGTGAGGTGCTTAATTGTGCTATTAACGCTTTTTACAAAACAGCAATTCAGCACCTCACCAAAAGGTAAGATAGGAACAGTAACTAGCTGGTTAATGAAAGAAAACTGATGTCTTTGCAGTAAGCTCTCTTGTGATTTCTGACACTTGGCAAGCTTTCAAAGTGACTAATCTATCCAAAAGCTGCAGAATTCATCATATTTTTATTTACTCAATCATAGAGCAGCGATAGTTATTGCTGAGCAGAGATTAAGGAGATGGATATATGTGGGAAATATCTTTTTTGCAGGATCAGTGAAGTAAGACTAAATTCTAATTCTTGCTTTTCAAGTGGTAACAAATGCAATCTGAATTTGTCAGGGCATGAAGTCTGGATTCTCTTAATGATGGAAGCTATAAAATCAAATTTTTCTTTTGACACTTTGTCAAACTTTATTCCAATTTTTCTTAGAAAATAAACTTGCTAAGTAGTATGAGAAAGAGTCCTAAAAAGAAACAACTCCTGTGCCTTAAAAAAAAGGGAGTTTGTAGCTGTAGTCTGACTCTTGGAACTCAAAGCACAGTGGGAAACAGTACTGGACTCCTGCAGTAAATGCCTAATGCCTCCAAGTTTAGGCTTTATGTACTAGACACTGTTTAAGTTCCAGAAATATAGGTAATAATCATGGTGCTTTACTAGCTCCTTACCTTTGCAGGCACCTATGGGTAGACTGGCTCAACAGTATCCCCTGAGTTTTTTGACTATGCCTGGTTGTCTGTCTTTCATTTGCTTTTTTGATGTTCTTTCTGCTGTACTCAGATCAAGACTCTTCAAGGTTTCTTTCCCACTCCTCTTCAGAAATGATCACGCTTAATGGCACTTTCTGTTCCTGTTCAATGATAGCTTTTGGCAGGGTACAAAAAGGAATTGTGGTTTGCTTTCTCCCTGAAGCCTTTCTCCCCAGGCTACCAAGCTGTGAGCAGTGTGTGGTGAAACTGGGAATGGATTTCCCTGATTTCCATGGAAGAAATCCTGGAAGAAGCAGGAAGACCACCAGCAGAGCTCGGGGGATACTAGCTGAGCTGAGCCAGATGACTGGTGTGTTTAAATAGTGGAGAGAGCTGCATTGTTAACGCAGTGTTACCACACCAAATCTATACCATGTTATTCTTGTAGAACCTGGTTTCTATTATCAAATCGTCTTGACTTCTAAACCTTACACTTAAAATGTACTTACATTTGTCTGTATACTGGATGCAAGTGAGGGTAATACAGATTTAAGGTATCTATGTAATGTGAACATCAGAAATCTGATGGTGCTAAACAGATTGAATTCATAGGGTATGAGGAATAATGGTGTGGGATGATGGTCTATCATATTCCTTGAAGCATGAATTAATTTTACCCAAAAGAAATTGGGTAAGTTCTTGGGGAAATAAGAGAAGTGGAAGAAAAGCCTTCTTTGAGTTATAAGTTGGTCTTGCCTCAAGTGAATTCAATGAACCTCAGAAATTCCTTTGGATATAGCCGAGTAAACACTGGTGAACAAGAGCTGCTTGGAGTTCAGCCTTAGCTTCCAGTAGTTGGAGGTGGTCAAATCTGTGCTGTCTATATCCATAGTTCTGCAGCAGAAGTAAAGTTGCTTTCACATGGTTGAAGTGATGGTCCTCATGTGGTTGGGTTCCCCTTGAGGGGGATGCCTTCTGAAGGTGGTGCAGCCTCTGTGATTGCTGCCCACCAGGAACCCCTCACAAGCTCAAGACTGCTTAACCTTTCTGAACATGAGGAAGGAGACCAGCCACAGCAGGTAGCCTAGATCACTTGTGTCTACAGGTTCTGGGCGTGACTTGTGTGGTAACAGAGAGGACGGACGTGGGTAGAAGAGGAATTCTTAATGGGGCAGGATTACTGGATAATCTTCCAAAATGAGGCTTATTCCAGTAAGAGTTGAGGCAGCTGGTCTGAGCAACTTCCAAAAGCGAAAACCCTCTTAATACAGTTGTTTCTAAATATGCATAAGTAGATTTTAAGGTACTTCAGGGTATCTAAAGGAAAAGGTAAATGCTATTGTCTTTGGGGCACCTGTATTGGAGAGACAGCTGCCAAGAGCGCAGTGYGTTAAGTAAACCTAAATACCTGTGAACTTGACCATCTGTATTGACTTGGTTGATCCTTAAAATTGTGGGACAGCTTCCTGAAGCTTGACTGTGAAGAGTCCTAGTGAGGAGGAGGATTTCAGGTGTCAGGGGGAATTGTATGGAAAAAAATGAAACAAGGTCTTTGAAAGAACATAATTTTACAGCACGTTCATTCTAGAATAATTGCACTTCTGGAGCTTGACTAGGAAAACAGATGAAAGCTGCTTCCATGCACTTAATGCTCTTAAGAGTACTGTCTTTTGATCCCATTGATTTCATGTTGTGTAACTGCAATGGAGAAAGAACAGCGAGTATCCAGCAGTGCTCTTAGCCCTGTTTGAGGGGGACAATACCCACTCAGCAAGACTGTGATCCTCTGTGTTGTGGCAAGTTTCTTCAGACTGAGTAACCTCAGTATTACAATGGCATAGTCTTGCATAATGTATAGTCTTACAGATTTCATTTCTAAATTTGTCCTTTTTCACAGAGTAAATACTAGTAAGTTGGCTTATTCTTGCTGTCTGAATAGTGGCAACTGAAACTAAAGGAAAGAAATTAATTAGTTTCAGAGGTGTAAGTTTTGTTTAATGTATCCAGAGTATGAATTTGCAATGTGTATCTCTTGCCGAAGGCAAATGTGTGCTGTTGAAAGCATGTTAGTTTGTGTTAATTATACTAGCTTCATTGGCCAGCTACTAATACTGTAAAGTTTTTTTTGTTTTGTTTTGTTTTTTTGMTACTGACACCTACTGCCATAAGAATGGGTAATGTTGCCCTCCAGTGGTTAACGGTTAGAGGATACGGAGTATTAGCAGYGCAAACAAAGAATCTTTCTGAAAGACTGGGATGTAAAAGCAGGACTTTAGCTTAGGCATGTAAGACCTGTGGGTTTTTTTAAATATATATTAAAAAAATTATTAAGATGTGAGAACTTAAGTATTTGTATTAAGTGAGTATTAGGAGTGCAGTTGTTTATCCCTCAATTGGAGTTGAATTCGGATCGACATAACAAAATTTTGGAGGGCTCTCCTCTGCTCCTTGAGAGCAAGTCCTTTCTGGCCTGTTTGATTTGCAGTTTATCGCAATATGCTGCGATATGTTCCTAGCTTTGCGCAGAAATCTGAAATAGCTGCTGGATTTGACCTTACGGTAGCTGTATCTCAATTTGATCTCGCAATAGATTTTCGAACAACCGTAAAACGAGACTTTTACTGGGCTCTTAGGAAAGAAGTTGCCCCGCTCCCCTGACGGCTGGAGCCGCTGCGCTGGGCTGCGAGTCCCCGGGCATCGCTCCCGGGGCTGCCGGCGGCAGGGAGCGAGGGAGGCAAGGAGGGGGCGGCCGG
>NW_020448675.1:200874-520180 GCF_003343035.1 Apteryx rowi
GGCCGGGGGCTCGGTGCTGCGGTCCCCTCGCTGACCCCGCTCTCCCCCGCAGGACCCGTCTGTTCCCCCTCGGGCTATAAGAAGGCGGATGATGAGATGTCCGGAGCCACGTCCTCGGCGGATCTGGACGAGGCACCAGCCCGCACCATTTACGTGAACCAGCCCCAGCAGAGCAAGTTCCGTGACAACCAGGTCAGGTAGGGAGCTCTGCCCCCTTCTCCCCCTTCCTGGAGGCAGCGCCGGGGCCGGGGGAGCTGGGAGGGCTCCGGTCCCTCTCTGCTGCCTCCCATCCCTGCCTGGGCCTGGCTTCAGCACGGTAAGTTCTGCCTCTGGCCGGGGCAGCCGCGTCGGTGGCCGGACTGGGTGCTGGTGTCCGGCTTGCAGCCTGGGGAGAGGCGCAAGCGGGGAGCCGGCAGCAGCGAGGGCTAGGCCTTTTGTGTCGTCAGCAGGGCGAGCAGGGAGCTCTGAGCTGCCTAGGTAAGGCGTATGGAAGGTCTTCACTTGTGGCACTAGCAAGGCTGTTGAACTTTGGGATAACAGGACCTAATTAGATGATCTTGGACACAAGACTTACCCCATTAAATCTAGTACAGAATGAGGACAGAATTAGCTAAGTGCCATGGAGTGTTTCCTCTTGAAAAGTAGTAACTTCCAGTCCTAAAAATGTCAAGACTGAATGTAATGTAAGAAAGTGCAGAATATGAAGGAAGAAAGGAAAAAGGAAGTCTAACAGGACAACAATAACCATGAAGTTTACAAGCTCGTGTCCCTGTGCATGCAAGGCAATGGTCAACTTGGTCTGTTTAATTGAAGACCAAAGGGGAATTTTCTTTAGTACCTTGAGAGGGGTGTGTGTGCGTGTGTGTATGTAAGATGTTGGCAGGTATAATTAATGCCATGTTATTGCAGTCTGGCAACCCAAGTAACACGTTTTGAAACAAAGAGTAAAAGGTATAAGACATGAGTGGTGGTGTTTTGGTTATCTAGGTGAACAGATGCTTTCTGTCATGACTAAGGAAGAGTGTTATCTAGCAGGCCTGCTGTTTGTTCATACAGATGTTTGGGTCACTGTTGAAAGAACAATTTACACAGTAAGTGCCTTTATGAAGGGAAAAAAACTGAAAATCCTCCTCAAATGACACTTTTCATTAGCTGTTTTATTATGTATTATCAAGGATGACTTCAAGAATATCTTCAGAAAGAATGATGGTGTTCTGGATAGTACAGTGACTTGTTTATTCAGGGTTTTCCTCACAACTTTGATTTATTTTATACTTGTCTGTGAAAATCTGTGGTTTAGGAGCAGTTAAAAGGTGCGGATTTTCATAGCGCATGCTTCCCCTCCCCTTCCTCTCTGAACTTGTTTGTGGGCTGCAAAATTAGCTGCTTCTTGAGGGGTGTGTGTGTGTGTACATACATATATGGGGTGTGTGTGTGTACATACATATATGGGGTGTGTGTGTGTGTGTACATACATATATACACACACACGTATATAATCTCCCCCCTTTGATAAATATTAGCTGCATTTGACAGGTCTCTATGAATGTAGCACTGGCACTGTTACTGCTTTTCAGAAAGAAATGAGGATGGAGGCTGGCAAAAGCTGTAGTATAGGTCTTCCTGAAGGAATTCTGTGATCTGGCTGGAGATAGTATGAAAAAAGTAGCCTGGCTTTTTGCCACTAGGAATCTTTCCTTATAGCCCTGTTGCCAACACCTGAACAAGCTGTTGTGTCCAACTTGCTGTCTGAGAGCCATCCTGTGGTAGCTGTAAGAGTTTAAGTAGCTTTTTGCATCTTATTTCAGGCAGTTTTGACCTCCCAGCTGGGGCAACCTGAGTCACGAGGAATATTGCTGTAATAGGGATGGGACAAAATGGAGGTAGCTATATGGTGGGAAAGCAGAGGTCACTTTCTGCTGTCTGACGAGGAATCTCTGCTCCTTGGTGTCATTTGGGGATTAGGGTCACTAATCGGGTTCATAGTGGGCTTCTGCTTAGTCAGAATGCTTTGACCTCTGTTTCCTACTACTTTTAAAAAGTGCAACAGGCTTTGGCTGTGCCCTCTGTATCCTCTAGAGTTAGCTTTCTTCCCCAGCTCAGTGGCAATGAAGGGAAAGGGTGACTTGTTTTCAAGATGCCTGACTAAGGGCACCTGCTGTGGAGTATGAAGGAAGGTTTATCTGCTCCTTTTGCTTATGTGTATTGGAGTTTCTCTTGGGGAATTCTGGTTCTGTATTGCTCCTTGAACTTTCCTACTTACTGTGTCCAGCTTCTGGCTTGCTCAGTGCCACTGGCTTTGAAGATGTATTGTCTCACAGGTAGCATCAGTTTACCACAGTGCCAAGTGTTGTAAGCAGATAAGTGCCTCTACATAAGGGATTGCAAAATTAAACTGAGGAAGATGATGAGACAGTTCTGGTTGCAGAGACGTGCTGTGACCTCAGCTTTCTGGCAATCATCAAGCCTTCTTTGAACAGCCATGTAGATCTGTGGATGTTCATAGGGAACTTTCCAAACCTTAGGGGGGCAGTGTGCAATGGCTCACTTTAAACTGAGCAAAATACAGCAAAAAGTGGTGATGTGGGGGGAAGGGGAGGTCAGTGATATAGCTTTTTCTTTGGATTGAAATGTGTGCTAAGCATCTTTAGCTATTTAAAGAATATTTCAGGACAGAGTTACTGTTAACAAAATTTAATTCCTAAGTTTGAGAGCAAAAGAAAATAGTGATATGTAACTTTTTTTTTAAGACAAGTTATGCAGAATTGACAATTCCCTCATACAACTTCTAAATGATGTACAGTCCTGTTGCAGAAGCTAAATGGATGCTGATATGAGGTGAAGCACTAACACGTCCAAAATTCTTAAAGTGAAAATGTGAGGATGTGGAGGGAAAAACTTCTCTATCATCCTTTCTCTCCCTAGACTACTTTTTGTACAAATAAGTGAGAGTAAATTGCAAGAGTTCGTAGAACAATAGTCAAATACTTTATTGCTGCATTTCAATTTTTTATAGCAAAGTATTTCAAACTCAGTGCTATGAACTCTTCTGTATATTGTAAGCCAGATTTAGTTTGGTCCTCTACTTGCATAGAAATGGCTATCACCATTTTCAGTTGTGCTGTAGCAGCAACAACTTTTTGTTGGAACAAAAAATATCTGCACTAGAAGCTGTTTTTATCTCTATTGTATGGAGTTTGAAAAAGTGTGTGTATGTGTAACTCTTTGGACCTCTTAACAAAAAGGTAAATGTTGTTCCATTTTCAGCTGAAGCATTTTAGAAGCTTTGAAATATGCAAAAATGGAAAAAAAAATTAAATACTTTGTCTAATATGGCTGTAGCTCTAATACTAAGTATACTGGCTTTTATGAAAGCAAACTAGTACCTATTTTGACTCTCTTTTAAATAAACAGATGCATATAAAAATATTCCTCTTAAAGTTAGTACAAAATTAAAAACAAGTACATGTTTTGAAAACTTCCAGTCAAACTTTGTACACAGCTTTATGCTACTTAGAGCCAATACTTATAATCTTGTACTCACTGGCATTGGATATACAGGGATCAGAGTCTGCTTTCATAAACCTAAGACATCCTTGGCTATAGACAATGTGAGTTAAGTAATTGGGCTGCCTATGGAGACTCCAGCCTGTATTTTCTATTTCTTTCAACGTGCTGTGGGAAAAGGCTTGCTTTGTTGCACTGCTTTAATATGCTCTCTTTTCTGTTTAACTTGAATGTGAAACATAAAATGATACTAAAATCATTAAGGTTCCCAAACTCTTTCACTGTTGGCTTGATTCAGCAATGACTGATCAGGATGGTTTGTACACTGGTTATGTAGATCAGGGCAGTGTGAAAATACCTGTTTAGCAGAAGTGCCAGTTTGGCTGGTAAGTAACAAAATTATTTCAAGTCACAGAATTAGAGTAGTTGGGGTTGGAAGGGACCTCTGGAGATCATCTGGTCCAACCACCCTGTTCAAGGTGTGTCGGCTAGAACAGGTTGCCCATGACCATATTCATCTCTAAGGATGGAGAGTCCACAACCTCTCTGAGAAACATGTTCCAGCTTTCAGCTGCTCTCACAGTGGAAGAAGTGTGTTTCTATGTTCAGATGAAGTTTTATGTGCTTCAGTTTTGTGACTTGTCCTGTCACTGGGCACCCCTGAAAAGAGCCTTGCTCTGTTGACTGTACACCCTCCCATCAGGTATTTGTAAATGTGGATAAGATCCCCATTCAGCCTTCTCTTTGCTGGGCTGAACAGTTCCAGCTCTCAGCCTCTCATCATATAACAGATGCTCTAGTCCCTTCATCATCTTTGTGGCCATTTGCTGGACTCACTGCAGTATGTCTGTGTCTGTTTTGTACTGGGAAGCCCAGAACTGGACACAACACTCCAGGTGTGGCCTCCTCAGTGCTGAGTAGAAAGGAAGGATCACTTCCCTTTATCTGCTGGTGACAGTACACCTAATGCAGCCCAGGATGCTGTTAACCTTCTTTGCCGCAAGGATGCGTTGCTGACTCATGTTCAGCTTGTTGTCCACTAGGACCCCCAGGTCCTTCTCTGCAAGGCTGCTCTCCAGCTGGTCAGCCCCCAGCATTTACTGGTGCATGGGGTCGTTCCTCCCTGGGTGCAGGACTTGGCATTCCCCTTTACTGAACTTTATTCAGTTCCTGTCTGTCCATTTCTCCAGCCTGTCAAGGTCACTCTGACTGGTAGTACAACAGTGTGGTGTATCAGCCACTCCTCCCAGTTTTGTATCATCAGCAAACTTGTTGAGGGTGCACTCTGTCCCATCATCCAGGTCATTAATGAAGTATGCTGGCATATAACTATGTGCCAACAGTATTGGCCCTGGTATCTACCCCTGGGGTACACCACTAGTGAGTGGCCTACAGCTGGACTTTGTACTGCTGATCACAACCCTTCGAGCCTGGGAGTTCAGCCAATTCTCAGTCCACCTCACTGTCTACTTACCTAGCTCCTACTTTATCAGCTCATCCATAAGGATGTTGTGGGAGACAGTGTCAAAGGACAAAGACTTACTTAAACTGAGATAAACATCTGCTTTCCCGTAATCCATCCACCAAGCCAGTCATCTTGTTGTAGAAGGCTATTGGGTTAGTTAGGCATGATTTCCCCTCCCCCTTGTTAAACCACTCTGACTACTCAGAATCACCCTCCTATCCTTCATGTGTCTGAAAATGGTACCTAGGCTTAGTTGATCTGTCACCTTCCCAGGGATCAAGGTGAGTCTGACCATCATGTAGTTGCCCAGAACCTCCTCCTTGCCCCCCTTGAAGATAGAGGTGACATATGCTCTCTTCCAGTCCTCAGGAACCTATCTTGATCACCATGACCTTTAAAAGTCAAAGCTAAGTTTGGTTGGTTGTTTAAACCATTAACTCTTTATTACTTATGTTGATCTTATTATGTGGTTGCCTGCACTCAAAAGAAGTACTTTTTTTTTTTAATTTGAAAATAAACCTGTCTAGTGCCCTCTAAAAGCACAGGGATACAGAAGGGGCACGATGGTAGCAGTTTGAATGCAACAGCAATACTTCTGAGTTCACTAGACTATTGGAATGAATATTTTTCCTAGTATATCTCCAGTGGCATGTGGAAGACTGGTTTACTCTGCTTCACAAAGCAAGAATGTTCTACAGGGCTGGCTTTGGTGTAAATATAATTCCTTAATATCCCTTATTAATATAGGAATAAACTCTGATTTCATTGGCTCTTCAGTGGCTTATACTGAGAATACAGTCTAACCCTGTACTAGAAAGTTCTAGTACATACTGTAAATATGTGTTTTATGTTGATATGAAAACAATTGGAAGTTCTCCTGGTTTTTTTTTTGTTTTTTTTTTAAATGTGGGAAGCATAACAGTGTAATAGTGTAAAGGACATTATCTGCAATTGTCCTTAAATATTCTAAATACATTACTATTGCTATTATTATTATCCTTTTTGTAATACTAATATTTTTAGGCCTGATAGTGCATCCTGGTGCAAGTCTAATTACAGCCAAGTCAGGACTACAGGTTCAGCCTCAGTATGTGGCTTATGGCAGTTGAGGGGAGGAAACAGCAATCGATAAAGGCAAAATGCTACTCAATGCTTTTAGTGGATCTTGAATCCAAAAATCTCCCTGAAAAATTTCTTGTAAGAGCAGAATTTAGTGACTTGATGTATTAGGGAGGTGAGGTTCCAAAAGGCTCATTCTGGTATCCAGAAAACCTTATGCTCGGAGGCCTGACTGCCTTCCATACAGGCACAATTTAAATTGTGCTAGAAAAGATAATAGGTAAGAAGCTTTCAGGTTTTTACTCCTCTTAAACTGTACAGGGACTTAAAACTCAAGCAGACCTGTGAGATGCCTCGCTTTAAAGGCAGAGACACCAGCACAAGGAATTTAACACTGAAAACTGCAACAAGTCTTCTAGGAGAGCTGCAAGTCCTGTATTAAACAAGTTGCTTGTCCGTAGACTGTTCCATCAGCTTCTCTTCTTGGCAACAAGAAGTTGTGGGCACAGTCTGGATTACTCTTTAATTCCACCTGTATAGTGCATTAAATGAAGCAAAATGCATTGCTTTCTTAGCCTTTAAATGGCTATTGTAGAAACCACTTGCACTTGTGATTCATGGCAGTGTGGAATGTGTGGGGAGCTTCTTGCTGGCACTCAGAGTGGTTACCTGCTATTGAAAGGGAGAGTTGCTGGTATCAATAGCCAATTAGTATTGACCCATGTTACACAAACATCCAAAGCAGTGTTCACTGTCATTTGTGGCTGAAAATGTAAATGGTCAAGTCTGTTATACGTAGGTGCATTTATCTGCACTTACGCTGTGGATTAGCATTCCTCTTGCACTAAGATGTTCCTTTGCCCTTTGGGTTAAACTGCTTCTATTTATGTTTGATTCTACTGTTGTTCTTATAGTCCAGACACAGTGGCCATTTGTAGTGGTGTTTGTATTACTTTTGGAAGTCTTTTCTGTTGTCGTGTGAACAGATTGCATACTGTAGAAAAGCATTTTGGAATTTTTCAAAGAAGCAATGTATTACCATATTTTGAATGGTACCAGTGGTAAAAAAGTAATTGCATATTAAACTAATCCTCTGCTAACTTTAAGGTCTGGGTAGATATTTCTAACTGAAAAGAAAAATATTCAGCAATGCTGCATGCTTCTGGTAAATCCAGCAAATATTTAGTTATCCTGCAGTGCAGGTGTTCCTGATAACTAAAATCTATCCCAATGCAGAAAGCTTGGGAACAGCTGTAGAGGAAACGCTTTA
Source organism: Apteryx rowi (assembly GCF_003343035.1). NCBI lineage: Eukaryota > Metazoa > Chordata > Aves > Apterygiformes > Apterygidae > Apteryx > Apteryx rowi. The sequence continues at coordinate 208,176 of NW_020448675.1, forward strand.
GCTGTTAAAACTCCCTGAAAGTCACTGGTATTGTATGCCTGTTGATGTCACGTTTCCAGATTGTGCCAAGGTGTTTGAAGCTGCTGTATCATTGTTCTTAGTGGGCTGCTACATGTCCGGAGCCCAGGACAAGTTAAGAAATAGTTGAGTTCTGCCTGGATGCCTGGGGGTGGGATGGGGGAACAGATGCAAGGTAGCTTTAGTGCTCCTCCACCTGCTGCATGCTGAGCTCGCTGGCATCTTCAAATTGGTTATTCTCGGCACTGTGGTGGATTTCGTGTATCAGCAGTAGCAAAACAGCAGGAGAATTAAAATGGGTCTTTTTCTCCCTTCAGATAAATTCGGTATTTAAGAGAGACTTTCAGACACTGGAGCCAAAGCTTAAATGCAGTCTGACTTCATACAAACAAAGCTGCTTTCCCACAAATTTGTTGAGTAAATGTTGGCCTGTATTCAGCAATAGGTAGTCATTTATGACTGCGTTTCTACTTATTCTTCCACAGTTAGTGATCTCTGTCCACAGAAACATGTGCACAGGAAGAGTCTGAATTTTCTTAGTTTCTTTTTTGTGTGTGTGGTTTTCCTCTGAATGAGGATGGAGTCAAAGGAGGTGTGTCCTTCAAGACTGACGTAGGTGGCATGTGCAGTAAATTATATTTTCTGAAGTCTACCACTGGTGCTGTTAGTGTTTCAGTTCTTCTGCTTACAGCTGTAGGTAGTCTGCTGCTGTGTGCTACAGACCTCACTCTTGACTGGTGTCAGTGGATTTTGGTCCACATGACAAACACTTAAAAAGCTGATTATGAATTGCTGTTGGACTACTGTCTGTACAAAGGGATAGAAGAGTAAGAAATTCTTGATGTTGGCAGAAATACAGTGCTCTAGAACTGTAACGACTGTTTTCCATATCATTTCTGTGGACTGTAAAGGTACTCAGTTTTGAAAGAATTGTAAGTATTCATCTCCCCCTCTCCCCCGCCTAACACAAGAATAGTAGCTGCTTTAACTGGTGGTGGGGACACTTTCAGTTATTGGCTTTAAAACTAACGTTGGCCCTCCAACTTCTAGATAGCCTATGTTTTATAGCTAGCTAATTCTTACTAATGAGATTTGATTTAATATTTTTCAGTCATTTTCATATCGACAGTTTGTGTTTAGTGTGAAGCCTGTTTTGTGTTTGCATGGTAACTGAATGTATTGTTAAACTTCCTTTATTGGACAGTAGTATTTCTAGGTTAACTGTTCCAGCCAGCTCTATTTTATTGAATTCTACTTGCCAGCAGGGCTGCTGAGAAGTGAGGGCGTATATTTGTGTAGTGGTGACCTGGCAATATTGGAGGGTGCTGAAACAATATCATGCCTACAAGCTTTTCGTTCTGCTTCCTAAACATGCTTTGTCAATATATTTGTGATTGAAAAATAGCCAGCAGTATGTTCCCCTTTCTGTAGGGATTGCATGAATAGAGAACAAATGGAAAGGGCTTTTCTGTTGGCATGCTTTAGAAAAAGCCTCCAGAGTGTACAGGATTTGGATGCTATCACTTCTATTAAATGCGTCTATGAGGTCTTGTTAAACTGAACATGAACAGTCATCCTAAATGCCTGTTTTGTATTAAGACTGCCCTAAGCACTGCCATAGGAGGCCTTCCTGCTGGAAGAAGAATACTTACTTTGGAACACTGATTACATTACATTAATTAGTTTTTAAAGTATTTTACTGCCTAAATATGGCAAAACTCTTGTTTCAACAGCATCAAACTCCTGTTGATGCTGGAGTAATCTGCACAAGGTACCATAGGTTAGGAATTTGGAGGGGAGGAATCATTAGGTGGATAAGAGTTATCCTATTGAGCTAGAGAGTAATGGGATTGTTGTGCTTCAGTGGACAACAGTCCATAATGCATTTTTTATGTACTTTTGTCTTAATGGTCTATGCAAAGTTGACAGCCAAGGTGAAACACTTTAGGATAAGCTTATTGCTGATGCGGCTCTTGAGACAGTGCAAGTAGCTCAGCCAAGCTGGATTATAAACCTTAATATCTTGCTCCTGGAGTAGAACGTGTGCATTTGGTTGAATAACGCTACTTGCTAGTAGAAGCAAATGTAATCAATGAATATTATATTTATTATCTTCCCTTTTTTATTAGGCTTTGATTAGATATAGATTACAGTATAATATTCTTGCATTATTATTCTATAATCATATTGAGAGGTCTGCACTAAATTAAGCTTCTCCTTGTGTAAAATACTCTTATGTGTTGTAATCTCCAGTTGAGAACTGTCTGCTTCTCTATTTTAGTCTAATGTTTGTGAGGTGTTGCATCTCACTTAAAACAAACTGTTCTTTAGAAAAACTTGGCTTTATTACAGCAGAACCTAAGCATCCTGGCCCACAACACATTAGTGGAAGTTGACTCTCGGGGGAGTTACTATGGGCTGACTTGATTTGTCCTGAATTTTTTTTTTAAAGTTAGTATGAAATGGTCTTTTTCTCCTCGAATCACAAGATGTGAGAAAGGACTTCTGAGCAATCTTACTCAATCTGCCCTAGAAAGTAAGGGGACAAACAAGTCTTCCAGAACATAGGGTGGTGCCTTTAGTAACTTCCATTGCAAGCCCATCTTATAAATATAGTAATCCTTGCACTAAGGGAGAGGTGGGGAAGTGATGAGGTCCTTAAGACTAATACCATCCCACTGGTAAGAGTGTTCGCAATGTACTGGGCACTGCAATTTGGAGCTGCTCAAAGTATTTTCTGTGCACTGCCAAAGTTCAAGTGGCTTAATCCTAATACATCTGAATACTCCTAACCAGTTTCACTGTCCATGTTGGTAATCTAGGACAAGGGATTTATCCCTTTTACAGTAGTGCAACAGCTCTGTTGGAAACTTTCAGGGCTTGAGGTTTCAGCAGCTAGGCAGAAGAATGTCCTTTCAACTAAGTTATGAACTGTTTTAACAATACGTAAACTTCTTGTATGTGCCAGATGTCATTGTACCTATAGAGAAACTGTAGAGGGCAGTGCAGGAAAAAGCAGCAAAACAAAACAGTCACTTGGACTCTGGACAGTGGTTACTCCCAGATTTGAGACTCATGTGATAGCTCTTGGTTCTTTGCCTTGCTTTGGTCAGGTGCTTCAGCTTTAAGCAATATCATCTGCATAGGATTGAAGTCTTGCACTTCAGTGCTCCTTTTGCAGTCTATTTTGATCTGAGCTCAATGTCTGTCTCTCCAACTGTCTAGAGTGTTTAAGCACCACATATCCTTTTCTTAGCTGATAGTAGTGTACAGACCACCATACAGTACAGTGAAACCTAATGCAACTTTAGTCTTAAGGATTTGTTTGACAGAACTAGATTTCTCTTTAGAGATTAGAATGGGTTGCATTTGTCCACAGATTTAAGTAGCTGCCTGCTATGGTGAACTAATGCTGTGGTTGTTTAGGGCATAATTTTCAGTCAACCAATAATCATTGCATAGGCATATAAGCAGTTGATCCTTATATAAGCCTTCGTAGTATTTTCTTGGGGAATTTGTAAATGGCTGATTTTATCTGTCTTTAATCTGTTTCATGATCAAATTACAGCATCTTCTATATATGCAAGGGGTTAAGTGATCTTACTGTTTCACTGCAATGGCTGGAGCTTGTTCATGACATCGAGACTTACAACAACCGAACTAATACTCTGTGTGGTAGAACTGTGTTTTGGTGAGATGCTCTGTATGAATGAGCATTCTCTATACCTAGCACTATAATTGCATATTGTTTTTTACTTTAATGTACTTAAATGTCACTTGAAGTACGTAATGCTTGCTGCTGTGCCTCGTGCAGCAATGGTGACTGTCTGGAGGTAGCCTGTGTTAATACTGCTTCTGCACTTAAGAGCTAATGCTCCTTTGAAGCTGATCTTGTCATTAAAAGAAATGTCATGTGCCTGAAGGACATTAGTGTGCACGCAGCTGCCCTGAAGACAAAGTGTTTGAGCCCTTAGTTCAAGCAAATCTTGTGTGTTGTTTTTTTAAATTTTTTTTTCCTCCTCTGTAGCAGAAAATCTAACCTTTTGTATGTGTTAATGGAAACAAAACCTGCTTGGTGAGAGAAGAGTTCAAGTCCTCAGTGTTCATTCTAATTACTCAGCCCTTCCAGTATGATTCACATTTGTGCCTGGCTTTCTTAAGATTTGTTTCTGTAAATTGTAGCCCCAAAATACCAGCTGATATTTATTTCTCCAGTGCATGTAGTCTTTTCAAAGATTGATTCCTAGACTTTGTATGTACGTAGTACCTCATTTGCTACTACAGCTTTTCACCCCTCCCTTAAATTATTTTGTATGTTTTAACTAAAGATCATCATATACAGTGGAAGTATTGATTAGGAAGTTATATATGGGCTATGGAATCAGCATGTCAGATCTATCACTTTGGCTACTTTCTCTTGCTCTGTAAGCAAAAATTGTAACTCAAGGATTCTGCAGCTTGAGTTGTTTGTGCGTTTACTCTTGAATACTTTTGAAATACTGGAGTTGAACTCAAGTGAAGCAAATGCCTAATGCAACAACACAAGTATTGGTCTCAGCAGTGTATGTGGGACTTCCTGATTTGTAGACAAGAGCAGTATTCAGGAGACTTAAAACTAGATGTTCTAGTTATGTACCATGATGGAAGCCATAACTGGTGTTTGGGTGACGTTGCTGAAGACTTGCACTGGCTCCCTGGTATGGACATGTGTTAAAAGCACTGAAATCAAACAATACTCTGAGCCCTCAGCTCTCATATTGGAGAGTAACTCAAGTATGAGAACCGCAGAGTGGATAGCTGTAAGTGAATGCTAACTAGGAAAGGGCAGTTTGTCATACTTGCCTCCCCTGGAGAAATAAGGTGCATCTCAAGAAGGTCCTATTTTTCACAATATAACAAGGTTCAATTTGTGTCTTAAAGAGCTGTCAAATAGTTTAATAAAATTCTCGATGAAGGAGTGGAGCTGCTAAATGTCTGACTTGGAAAATGTAGAGCCATACTCAGCTGCGTATTGCCAGCATACATACCCTTCTCGAGGAAGCAACCTTTTTGACTCTGTTACCAGAGGCTTTTGTTGCTCATTAAAGTATCATTAGATAGAGGAAGGCTTCACTTTGAAGTATTTTGGGAAGGGGGGAGGGGAAATAGGGAAAATTGCAGGTATGGGAGTTGTCATTACAAAATTCCAAGTTAACAAATGGGAAACTATACTGCAAAACTACTCTTTGAGTTTCTTGGCTTATAGTTTTTTGGTAGTGTTTTATGAATATTATCAAAATGACTAATCATTGGTACTTCAGTAGCATGGTAATGAGTGAAGATATGTGAATGACATTAATTTGCTCAAATTACACAGTGGTTGCTTTTAGAAAATCTCTGTGCATTGTTGTAGAAAAAGTGGGGCCAGATTCTGCTTTCAGCTGTACTGATCTGTATCCAAACTAATTTAATGGGTTTTGGAGTTCCTCCTGATTTATACAGTGGTATAACTTGAAACATAACTTCCATCTTTCATCATTTTCATCTGAATTGAGTTGCACACAGATCTCCTTTTGATGTTTGGATATCTGTTTAAATATCAAACTCCGTAGTTAAGCAGGGTTTGTACAGTCAACAGCTGTTGCTTTTGAAAATGCCAGTTATAGTTCTTTGGTTTCCTGCATGTGCTCCCCTTCTGCCCCGCCACAACCGGTTCTGTGAACTGCAGACCCGATGTCCCTGGGTTGGCTACCAGGCATTTCTTGGAAGATAAGATGGCACTGACCAGAGCTGGTTGGGGACTAACCTTTGCAGGTGTTCATCTTCTTTTAGTGACCAAAGTTTTGCTGCAAATGAGCTGCATAAAGTTTCTACCTCCTCACCTGTAGATTGTAGTGGCTCTGTGTTTGAGCTTTGATTATGCTGAAGAGTCACCTACAATGTGTGTGTCTGTTAAGAGGAAGCACGTTGCTTTCGTATTCGCAGTTACTGTATTTGCCCTTTGGAGAGCTGCTCTTCAGAGCCCGATTCAGCAAATAAACTAATACTCCTGCCCAGCTTAGATTTTCATAAGGAGCTTTCTTTTTAAATAATAATGCACACCTGCTTTTTATAAGAACATGTGATTACTGTTCCTGGTGTGCATGGCAACAGCTGAATATGCCTCTGTCTAATTGGAGCCATGCCTGTTTTTTTGTAAGCATCTGTCATGTTACTTAGGTAACAAACTGCATGACTGGAGGGACTAGTATGTATAAAGTTCATTCAAAAGAAAGCCTTATTGTGTTGGCATTAACACAGTTGTCAGAGTAGGAATATTGTTTTGACCCTAGTTACACTTAGAAGTTAGTAAATAGTAGAACACTGTTAATAAGTTGTTTCAGCTTGGTTGCAGTCAGAGCTCAATTCCTCCTCTAATGTAATCCTAGCAAACTCCATGGGTGTACCATTTTGATGTACAACATGAACACATTTTTTGTATTATTCTGTTTCTTCTTCTGTAGCTCAGTGGTCTGTAAAACATTATATGTGGCTGGGATGCAGAATTTGAGGGAACTTTGAAATCTGCCAACTCTGGGTTTCTGATTAGTTGGTGCTGCTTGGGGACTTCTGTGGTAGGTCTAAACTGTTAACATGGTTAACCCCCACCCTCCCCTTTTTTGTAGTAAGATGCAAGAGCTCTGCTGAGACTTCTGCATGTTTGTTTATGCTGTGTATTATAGGAGGGTTATATTACACTTGGGACTAAGCAAATGTGACTTAAAACTAAAAAAAAGCTTTCAATTTTAGTTTGAAGAAGCTAATAGCATTTCAAAGCATTAACTTACAGTACTTTTATTGTAAAAATGAAGACATTATATGCTTTCAATCTGAATGCATGTTTTCATTCAAACAAATCAGGTAGCATGGACTTACTGTTGAATTCTGACCACTTCAACTTTCTTTAAAGTATCACATTGAGTACATTAATATATGATTTTGCTGAGTGTTAGTAGCAATAGGATGTCTATAGCCTGTAATACTAGAAATGTTGTTATGCTGTCTTTTGTTTTCTTTCTTTCTAGACATTCTGTTAAAGTAATAACTGACTTGCACAGAGTCTGGCAGGGGTCTTTAATTATTTGAAGAGGAAACCAGATGAAACTGAAATATAACCAGACCAGCCTAATAAGATAGGATCTTTCTTGATCATCTTGTTTAACTTACCCCACTGTGGTTCTACTCCAAAAATAGAGCTTCGCATAACACTGTGTGCCATATTGTGACTTGTTACCATTCTAGTCTGAGGCAGATGAAGCTGAATCTCACTAGATGGCTTAGGCCTGGGGATAGGCAAAACAAGAGGGAGAGGAAAGGGATTAAAGCAAATAAATAAAAGGTCTTGGAGACTGCCATTCTCTAACCTTGTACGTAGACAGAGAATCCCCTTGACCTGAAGTGCCTGTGGATTAAGGGTGTAGTAAGAATTTTATGCATAGCAATCAATTAATTGGGAAAGGTAGCTCATATAAATAAAACACTTGATTATATCTGTTTTTCATTATTTGTGAATGGTAATGCCATGGATTTCAACTGATCTGAAAGCCATACTGGTGGGAGAGAACTGAAAAAGCTTTCCACAGAGGGCCAGTCTTAATCCCAAAAGTGCCAAGAGCACCATTCTGAACTTGGATATGATAGCATCTTGCCTGTGTGACAGCATCTTACTGTGTTACTAGTGCTTCAGGAAACAATTCAGCCTCTCTTCAAAAGAGTATTTTTGGATCCTCTGGTCACTAGGAATGCAAGTCGTCTTTTTTTTTTTTTTTTAAATAAAAATCTTTGATGCAGGTTGTCCAACTGTAGTAGAACTTACCAGAGTTCGGGGATGAAAGTCGTACTGCAGCTGCAAACACTTTAAGAACAAAGTTCCAACTTATGCTGGTGCTCAGTAGTTAACAATGAGGAGGGTGCTGTGGTAATTCAGTGGGGGGTGCGAAAAAGGAGAGTTGCTTCTCTTCGCTGCAGTAATGCCCTTCAGAACACCTTCTCTGGCTGATCCAGGGGAGATGTCATAGCTCTCTCATTGGTTAGAGTAATTCTAGTTTTATTCTAGCAAATAATCCTCTTTCCCATATAATGGGACACTACATGCTATGGATAGACCTGGTCAATCATGCTGCTCGGACAGCACAAGAAGGTTCATCATGCTGCAGAACCTGCATCAAGAAGGCATGTAGATCACTGGAATGTAAATAATGGGCTTGGAGAGTGAGGACTTGTGTAATAGCTAGTCTTAATCTCATTTTAGGTTGGTTTTGGTAATGTATAAGCCATTCCCATGTAGTCATGGCTCTATTGTAAAACTAAATGGGTAAATGTTCTTGTCATTTTGATATTTATTCTGAAGTTCTATCCGGATATATCACAATAACCATTGCTGGATTTCTTGTAAGAGACAAGAAATCGTATAGCTTGTTGAGACCAGTTATTGCAGTATATTTTTGTGTTAAGGTAGTTGAAATATGAATATAATGGCGCTGCAAAATAGCCAGAAAAGATTATTCTGAAAGTGTGCATATTCTTCTTATGGTCTAGTATTCATAACTGAACATGCTTCTGAACTGTGAAAAGGGACATTTTAAAAAGGCACTATAGAATTTCTAACTTCTCCCCTGTTCAATTGAGCCCACCCTAACACACTTAAGTTTCAGGCTATGATGAGGGATAAGCATTTGATTAAATGCTTCGAAGTGATTGAGCTGAAGCATTACATGCTGATGGTGCTGAAGTTTGGGCTGATACCAAATTTTGTCATCTGATACTTCATCCAATAGTAAAGGTAGAGTGGAACTGTCAGCCTTTAGGTCTACTGTGTGATAACCTCTTCTGTTCTGTACAGCTCTTCCTTATAGCACAGATAACTTGTCATTTCCTCCGTATTTCTGTGCTTGTGTTTACTGTATGGTCTTTGAACTATTTATAACACCGGCTTTAGAAGCCTAACTTAAAGTTGTCTGCCATAGTCCCTGCATGATGTTCAGCTGGAGTGCTTAGAAATAAAACCTTTCTTCTTCTAACCGGCAGCACAGCCAAGTACAGTGTGGTGACATTTCTACCTCGATTCCTGTATGAGCAGATAAGAAAAGCTGCAAATGCATTCTTCCTCTTCGTTGCCTTACTGCAGGTACAGTCTTATTGTTTTGCCTTTATTATAAAATGAAAAACTGTCATACAGTATAACAGTTATTTGAATCTCAGTGTTCAACTGCAAAGAAGTAGATGTACTTAAGAATATGTTAAATAGTAATATTAATGAGTTGTATGCTTTTAAAAGATAGGCAATTCATTTTACCACTGTGATTAGAAGGTATATGGAAGGTTTTTAATATATTTCCTAAAATCAAATTGTTTATTTTTCTTAATAAGTAAATACAAATAACATAGTACCATAAAATATGAAGCTATTGACCATACTGAAAAATAGCATGTACAGTTTCTTGTGAAACTGCTGGTTGTTCAGATAGTGTAGATGTTCACCTAGAATCAATGATTTACATCAGTTGAATGCTTTGCTTAGGGAGAGAGGAGAAACAAAGAATAAAAGGCCTGTAGAACAATTTCATTTTCTTGCTTTACAGTGGCAGTTTTTTCAAATCTGCCTAGAGCTCTGACATCTCTTATTTGGGTGTGTATGTTAGCCTATGAGGCACAAATTGGAATTCAAGCTCTACCTTCTCTCTTGTCCAAGCTTTTCATAAAAATTCTAAATTTGCTGGAAACTTACTTTAAATAAAAGTAAATAATGGATTTTTTTTTTTCCTGTTCACAGCAAATTCCTGATGTCTCTCCAACAGGAAGATATACCACCTTGGTGCCATTGCTATTTATTTTRACTATTGCTGGCATCAAAGAAATTATAGAAGACTATGTGAGTATGGAGTATTGGGGGAGGTAGTGCTAAAGACAGAAAAAGGGCTAAAAATACTGGAGCTCCACAAAGCTGTGCATCTCTCTCTTACTGTGTATCAAGTCATTGCTGAACAATTACAAAATGCCCTTTTGACTTTCAAAGTCGCTGACTTAACTAGAATTTCTATAGCATGCTGAGGTAAATTAGGCATCTTCCATTACAGATATATGGCAAACAAGAAAGTCATGTGGAAACACTTTATTGAAAGCCAGAACACTTCCTCCTACCTCTTCAGGAGTTGTTTACTAGTGCTTTCATTAGAAAGGCCTGGTTAGGAGGACATGGTCATTTTAGTGACACTGTACAGTCCTGACAGAAAAGTGAACTTTGCTAGTCTTCAAAACTGAAAAAGCATTTTAGAATTGAGCAAACTGTTTTGGAGAAAACCTATATTAAGCTTTTTAGATACTGTTTATAATAAACAGGTCTTTCTGCTATGCAAAGTCCTGATGAATAAATTAACTTTGAATTGCAGTTAAAACAAATAGCATGCAGAATGTATATTCCACCTTTAGTCTAGGTATGCCAGCATTCACTGTTCCTCGTTTCAGTTTTGGAGACTGGTTTTTGTTTTCTCTTGATCCAAGTCTGAGTTTGATTTCCAACATAGGGACTCTCATTTTAAAGTTGCCTTTTTTCCCTCCTTTTATAAATCTCTGGGTTTAGATGATTTATGTGTGGGTTTTCTTTTTTGAAATCTAACGTAAAGGCAGAAAGGACTTCATGCATCATCTTGCAGTTTGTCATGTTTCTAGCTATTGGGTTAATGTTTTTGAAATCTTAGCCTAATGACATGTTTTATTTTCTTGCAGAAACGGCATAAGGCAGACAGTACAGTAAATAAAAAGAAAACAATAGGTAAGACTAAGCTGTCTTAAACTTGAGCAAGTATTTGAAGTGAAACTAGTGAATGTCAGAACACTTATTTTTAAACAGTTCTGTTGCTTAAACTGTCATGATGGTGGTGAGTGCATGTTTCTTGAATGAGTTACTGTTTTGTTAGGACTTTGTCTGCATCAGTCTGAAACACTTGCTAAGGTAAATGGTGTGACACTTTTTCTTTTAAGAGTTTTAAAATGTGTAGATGTAGTCTCAAGGCTCTCCAAAGTTATACAATTTCCCCCCAAGAAAACCAAATAACCCCCCCCGAACCCTCCATCTTGATACTTTAAATTTCTTGAAACTTTGAAAGATTGCTTCAAATGATTTTGTTTTTTAAAAATCATTCTTCTTAAATGCCACTGCCCTTAAAATACAGGAAGAACTGTGGAGATTCTGTGGGTTTGTTTCCTTGAAATGCCAATGAAGGAAAAAGCTTTCTGCTAAATGTCTGTTTTCCCCAACTTACTGGAAACTGCTTGACACTGAACACCTGAAAACACTACTTGGATTTTCATGTCCCTTAATAGAAAACCTGTGCAGAAAATATGAAGAGCTAATTTTGTGCTGAGGCTGACCACTATCTGGTGGTTGGACTTAGTGTGAGGTCATGGGACTTCAGTGGTCCCTGTTGGACAGCTCCTTTCCTGCCCTTCAGAGAATTTCTGGACATCACTGACTGCAATTTACTGTTCAAACTGAAAACATAGGAAAGTGAGCTTTGAGTAGAAGCCCTTCCTCCCAAATACATTTAGCTCAAGTGTCAAAAAAATAGAGAAATACTTAGAAGTGGAGGAAACTGAACAATCCACTAGCTTTGTAGTTGAATTATGAAGCAAAAATATTCACAGGATTGCTTTCAGGGAGGTATTTTTTTCTTCACGCCTGAGAAGATAAGTTCATCATTGAGACTCTATATTAATGGCTATCAAAGACAGCACTGCTTTACCCATTCTTGGAGGTGATTTCTCTTCCATGGTTTGTTGGGGAGATGCTGCAAGTGCACCATATTTATTAGCCCTGAGAAATCGTCAATTAACTGGCTGTAGCACAACGGGCCTTGTTATAGGTCGTATGAAAGACTGCTCTTTTAAAGGTAGCATAGGCAGTTCTGTCTAATTCATTTGTAGTTAGACAGAAAACATGGTAATAAACATTTTAAAGGAAGCTTATCACAGTAAGCACGGAGAGACAACCTTAAAGAACACAAGGTAATCTGATGGGGTTAAACAGAAATCAGTACTTGAAAAATGGTACTCATTTTAACTAAGGTTTTATTCTATATTTAAAAACTCTGAATACAGTTTTCAAAATGATACCTAAAACTCTATATGCTCATTTTTCTGAAGAGAGGAAAGTTAGAGGTCTAGTTATTATACTTGCATTATAAGAATGAAAAGCTAGTTCATGTTCAGGGTGGGATTAAGATGCATTAAATTTAGGTGTCTGTATGTGCCTTTAGTAATCCAGACTTCTCTGTGCTGAGTGAGATTTAGTCAATGCAATCAGTTTAGAGAGCAATTCAACTCACCCTAAAGTTGACATCTGGCTGACTCACCAAGCTATGTTGTAAACTCTGTCTGCAGTGACCAAGTGTTTACTTCAGTAGGCTTTGCGTTTAGCTTTGATTTTGAGCTGTCAATAATGCGATTTTAAAGCAAATTCTCAACTGAAAACTTTGGCTTAGTTCACAGAATGGTTTTGATATGTATGAATTAAACTGCCTTTGGAGGAAACTAAACAAGTTGTTCTGCTCTCGGTGTACAATGTGTATCTCCTTTAGGGGTCAGAGTGTGCTAGGCTCTGAGCTGATGTTTCATGTCTCGAACAGCTTCAAGTGGTATATGTGGAGAGGACGTTGAAACTAGGGTCCAGACTAAATCTAATCCTAAGTGAAGACACTGAACAGCATATTGCAGAGGTGTAGAGAGCTCAGCACTGACTGTTTTGATCTGTTGGTCCACTTTTTGCTGTTTTATGGGATAAACCACAAACACTTATACTGTATAGCATGCCCTAGAAAAGCAGATGCCAGTACAGGGCTGGCAGATTCTTCCACAGGACCAATGGCAGATGCATGTCCTTGAGGAGCAGCAGCTGGAAGCCATGTGAGATATCAGGTCGCTTCAAATGACCACAGACACCTCAGTGTGAGTGACTACATTAAGTTATAGATATACCCTGACCAGAATGGGAGTTCAGATGTTAGCTTTCATGTAGGCACTTATCAGGTATCTTAATCTCAGACTGAATCTGTCCTTCATACTCCTTGATTCCTTCACAGTGATTTTTCTTAGACCTAAGTGGAACAGATTTATATTGAAACTATGTTTTTGAGTAGAATTCTTTAAAACACTTGTTCTTTGCCATGTTAACCAAAGAATCTTGTAAATGAAAACCTTACCAATTTTGTACTCCTATAAATACTTTATAGAAAGTATTTTTCTGTCCTTTGGAGTACTACTACAATGGTGGGTAAAGCAGAGTAGAAGGTGGAAAATTGCAACCCCAAAATCTCTGAACTATTATATCTAAAGTAAGTTTTGTTGTTAGCTTTTGAGGTTATCAGTGTTTCCCCCCAGCCCCCTCCACCAAAAGTAGGTGCTTCAGTGATTTGCTTGACTATTTAATTTTAATGGCTAAATTGATTTCAGTAAGCATGAAAGCTAAAGTGTTTTCCTGTAACAAAGCAAATCATTGTACACAAAGGCCAGGTTCATGACACTTGAAGTTACTAAGTGACTTCATTGCATGCAGACATACAACAATGTGAGCCATCTGTGGATGGGAGCTGCTTAAAGCTCGGAATAGGAAATGCTAAGCATTGGGGTCTGTCTTTGAGGGTTTAGGTTCTTGAATCAAGGCTGCGGGTACATGTCTCTCGCTTGAGATCCTGGGCTCAGGTTTTCTACTGAATTCTGAACTGAGCAAAGCTCAGATCAAACACAGCTTGGAAGAAAGAAGGAAGCGGAGCTATAAACCTGTGTTCTGATTCTGAACTACTGTATACTTATTCAGGTGGAAGCTCAAAGGTTTGGACATAGCACTACCAGTGCTTCTATTGCTGTCCACACATTTCACATTAAATAGAGGATGGATCATAATGAAGTAAACTGCAGTATTAGAAGTACAGATCTCAGGATTCTGTGCTCCCAAGTGTGTTGCCTGACAGCTAGGATCAAGATATGGGCTGCTTGTGCTCTGGCCTGATGATTCTTGCATTCGTTTGTGGAATGGCCTAACCTGAGTAGGGCAGCTGAGGCTGCATCCAGTCAAATGCTATCTTTCGGGGATTTGGCATGTTCTTCAGTTGAGCTAGTTATGAATTGCATAGCACTGAGGAGAGAATTGTTCATACTGTTCATAGCCAGAAAGTGAGGGGGCTGGGCTCTTCAGCTTTGAACTGATATAGACTTTTTGAGCCTCTCTGAAACTGGCCACAGATGCCTTCAGTGAAGTGCTTGATCTTGTTTAGGTGTACTTGATGTGCTCACAACTGGACTGGATTTCTTGGACTTGGTTGCTGAAGGATGATGGAGCAAAATGTTTGACTTTACTGTTTAGGCTAGGGTATTGTTAAGTACGTGCAGAACAGATTAGGAGCAACTAGAGGAACTATTCAAGTGAAAAGGCATATTCCAGATTAGATGACCAATGAGCATGTCAGGACAGCAGTGTGGGACTTGGGCACTACAGAAGCTTAAGGTCTGTATCAGGACCTTGCATCCTTTTTTGCTTTGACTTTAGCTTCAGCATTTAGGACTTCCAGCAAAGCTAATCTCTCCTTTTCAGTAGGATTTAAAACCTGCTTGACACTCAACTCCCTATATAGGGCTGAAGCTTGAGATGAGAGTGAGGTTGGATGGGTCAGTCAATGAAGCTTTCTTTTCTTCAGATATTTCCTGGAAGTGAGTAAAATGTGGGGACAAAGTGAGAATTAAAAACTCTGTGATAAATCATTTCATATGATGAATATGCCTCCTGGTGTTGATTGGCAGTGGACAATAATACCGTTTGTTTTAAGGCAGTTCAATTTTCAGCTGGGTAGTGGTGCTTACCTTCTGTGCATTAGTTTGAAATGAGGCCGTGAAGAAGTCAGGCCACCATCTAGTCTCTAGCAGATGATGATAATGACTGCATATAAATATTAAGAGTAAATTCCTCCTCTTTCTTGGATGCACATGTCTACAGCTGTGGACAATGTGTGGTCCCACCTTCTGAAAAATACTTTTGATGTGCGTGTTCCCACTCCAGTTAATATCCCCTACTGCTTATTTATGCATGTTCAGAAATCATTCAAATTTTTTTGATATTTATTTTGACCTAATGAAATTTTCTTTCCAGTTCTAAGAAATGGGATGTGGCAGAACATTATTTGGAAAGAGGTAAATAAAATCTTGGATTTTTTTATTTTGAGAGTTTCTCTTGCTGGAATAATTTAAGAGGACTAGAATTAATTTGTATCACATGAGAGTTTTTGTGACTTGGAGTGGGAGGGATCCTTTCTGTAACAATAGTGAGAATTGCCTGGAGCAGCTGAGTACCCACCTTTAAATCCTAGTACTGTTCTTCAGTCAAATACTAATGAATTGTAAAAACTTGCTTGGACAGTTAATGTGCTCTAAGGTGCAAACAGTATTTAGTGTTCTAGAAATGGACTGAAAACAGACTTTCTTTGCAACGTATAACCATGATGCATCAACTATACTCTCCTGAAAATCAAAGAGATTTATTGTGAAGCTTGAGCTTGGAAAAATTCTTAGGTTTTGGGTCTAATTAGTAAAAGGTTTGCTCAAATAAGGCACAGGTCCTGCTACTACCATCGGCACTTGGAACCCAAGTCCTGTGAAGCACTGTGTAAGAAGCCTGTGATGTTTATTTTTAGAACTCACTGAAATTCCTCAGGATGCATAGACCTAACTGTGGCTCTTCCAACTCCTTCCTTGTTAAGGACAAAATTAGCTCTGTTAGCTATGATAACTGAGGAGAAAGTACACCCTTCTAAACCTTCTCAGAAATGATACCCACCTCAGGAGGCTTGAACGCAGGTCTGCTGAAGTGTTAGGCTATAATAAAAACTGAAGATTGCCAAGAACTCTGAAGCCTAATGCTGATGTCTGCTTACAGTGTTCCATGGTGAAAACACTGAACTGTAAGATGGCGTCAGAAGCTGAACCTGGAATCTGTTTTTCTTAAAGCCTTTGCTTTCTTAACCACTCCTTGAATTAGCCTGTGTCTGCCTCTGCGTGTTGTCCATGCTTGCATTTGCTGTTAAGGGAATAGCTGTTCTATGGTACCCAACTTGTTTAACTTAAGGTAGATTCCTGATCTTTTTCCTGGTAAAATTACAAGGAGTCTTTCTGTGGGATCAGAATAAGGTTTTCCTTAACTAATAAATCTGCATGTTCAAATATACCATCTATTTCCATTCTTATAAATTAATGTGTTAAAATGTTTTAAGCCCATTTGAGGCTATAAGCAGTCCATTGGATGCTCAGCAGCCTGATGCTCAGCAGTGTAGTCCTGGCCTGCTGTCATGAGGGAGCTGAATGGGATTTTCATCCTAAGAAGGATCAGGCATGTGACTACTGTTAAGGGTGATGGAAACTCCCTTGTGTTTTCAGTATTCTTGAAATTGGAACTTTTTACACTTCAAGTGACTAGAGGTCAAGGAAGAACTAGTTGGTATTGTTTGTAGAGACAATACCTCTTGCAAATGATTAATACAAGCAGTGAAACTAAAGAAGGCTAGGGGAAGATGGTAATGACGACGGGGTAGGGTAAATAACGCACAAGGATAGATGGAAAGGTGAGAAATGAGGAAGATGAGAAACTCTTGACATTTGAGGAAGATTAATAAGTTTAAAGATTAAAAACTATTTTACATGGAAAAATCTTTCCATAAGTGAGATAAGACTGTACTTAAAAATAAACTCTAATTTGGATAAAAACAGGAATATAGAAGAGAAAAATCACTTTAAAAATAAGCTGGGAAAGTTTCTGATTGAGCATGTAAACTTTTGTCTATATAGAAGGGTTTACTTCACATTCAGAAAGGGAAACATTTTGACACTGGACTTCCAAACTTGCAATGAAAAGTACTCTGATTTTCAGAAGCACTATGTCTCTAAGTGTTATGTGCATGATGCTGTTCTTTTGACTGGGTGAAGGAAAATAACAAACTAACCTTCCAGACAAGCGAACTGTTTGTTTTTCTCTTTCATGCTACTGTGCTCCTGCCCCTGATTCAATAGGTGGCAGTAGGCGATATTGTGAAGGTCACCAATGGGCAACATCTTCCAGCAGACATGATCATTGTATCTTCCAGGTATCCTGAGTGGGTGTGAAATGATGTGTCTGATGAACTGAGGTGCAGAGGACACTAAACTCTGTAGTTGCTATTAATAAAAACAGATATCAGATGGCACTTTTTCTTCTCCACATATGAAATCAAACTTCAGTAATGTCAAAATAGTGCTTTGCTAGTCAGTGATTCATGTATCATTGACTTGTTTTTGTAGATAAGTTCTTAAGATGGATAACTTTCTTGAAGAAAGTATTACGTGCTTTGTTGGAAGAGGGGAAGGTCTGTTACACAGTCCTGGTGCAACCAGTTGATCTATGGCCTTCCAAAGAACATTTGATCAAGAAAATTTGCTCTTAAGTTTTATTCCAATTAATTCCACTGAATTACCAGCATGTTTTCCTGCCCCTGCGGTTCAAGATCTCTTCTAAAGTTACTCAGAAATAGTAATTTCAGAAGCTTTAGCCCAGCTGGCATCTAAATAACTACACTGCAAAATAGCACTTGGACTTCATCCATTTACTCCTTGGGCCACGCATGTATTGCGTAGTCCCTAGCACTGCAGCAATAGCAAACTGTTACGTGCTTCTCATTTTTCCTTGTGAAATATGAGACAATTTGTTTATACAAATATACTAGAAAATGAAGGCTAGCTGGGTCCTGGAAGCACTTCATTGGCACTGGTCAGCTCCTGCACTGTGAAGTTGATTATCTTAGCATAGGGCAGTAGCTGCTAATCTAGTGTCTATATTTTGTGTTGAACAACTTGGGGTGAAGGCAACACCGCTATCCATTTAGGGAGTGGATATGTGAACAAGAGATAATAATGGTGTTCCTGCTTGTGACTTTGCTTTTCTGAAATAGAGATGCACCTTAGACACCTTGATCTTCTCCAAAGCTTTTTTTTTCTTTTTCCTTCCACACACTTAGCACAGCAGTGGCTGTAGGTTGCTCTGATTGCTAGGTCACGGTTTTCACAGGTGACTCAACTTCTAAGGAAACTTGTTTTCTAAACTACTGCATCTTCTGCTGCACTGCTTTTGTCCTTTTCCATTCTTTGGATGTGTTGTTTCTTGGGCACACAACTGCACTGTGGTGATGGGACTGGTCCTGCTGAAGGCTGTATGGGAAAGATCAATCTGATTTATGTCACATGATCAAGGATAGAGATAGCCTCATTCCCATGGTACACAATATTGCATTTTTTAAATACAAAACAAAAACCAAATTCTTAAATGAGCAGCTGTCAACCTTAAGTGCAGCTAGTGAAACTACTTTGACATCAATAATTTCCTGTTCCAGCACTGAGGAATATTTGTTCTACTTGAGAACTGCTCCTTTAATATTTTATACTAAAAGCTTCTGTTTTATACCTTAACTTGCATGGATCACTTGTTCCATTTTACTCTACTAATCCGTTGATATCTGTCATACGCATATATAATAAAAGAAGTATTTGGCCCAAAGTATTGATTTGAGAAAAACTTAAATAGAAATTTCTGTGGCAGTTCTGCTTTTACAATTGGTGTTATTCCTATGATTCTTTTGAATGGCAATACTAAGTGTCCTCAGTTCACCAGAAGGCTTTGCATGCTCTGGAATGGTGGCATTTTGCTTTTATATSTATGTGTGTGTGTGTATATATATAAAAATTTTCTGTGTCTGAGTTAACTGTCAGAGTTGAAATAGTCTTTTTTAATCTTGATTTTTCTTTTTTCCACTCCTATAGAAGAAAGGTGACATCAAATGAATTTTATGTACAGAATACATTTACCTAAAAGAAAAAACATGATTTAGATCCAAACACAACTTTCATTTGGTATGAAATATTTCTGCAGAAATGTGGGAAAAGTGGGGAATTGCATTGTAAGAGTTCTCCCTACTGAGTTAACTATCTCAATTGTATTGGATAAGATGTTTGTAATAAAAGCAAAATTGGTATCAGGTTGAACTTAATCTGTAGCTTCCTTGGATGAGATTTCAGGTTGCCCATACAGGAGGAGACAAGTACAGACTCTTCCTCTTTCTTCTTGGAGTGTGTGTGGGGAAAAACAACTTATTTCTCTGGAGAGAAAAAAATAGCCCATGTTGTACATGTACCTGTCTGTTTCTTAATCAAGTTTTGCTAAGGAGTCCTTGTGTTACTGACTCTTTTACTGATTAACTACACTTACTGGTAAATTAATTAGCCATTTTAGAAAGTAAATGTCAGTATTTCAAGACTATGAAAAGTGATTAGCTGAAGAAGCACATATTTGGGTCCAGGTGGGAAATCAGTGGTCCTTAACAGCCTGAGAAAACAGTGAAAACGAGTCACAGTGGTGCTGTATAGAGGATCTAAAAATCTTCAGGGACATGTCAGGAAATGATCCTTGATAGAACTATATCTCCTTATGAGAGGTGCTACCAACACAGAGTTCTTCCACACGAGATGTAGATAAGACCTCAGCTAATGAAGAATGCACACTTCCATGAGGAAAAAAAGCTTTTGTCCTTATTGGTAAGGCAAAAGCATTTCTGTAAGATGCAGACCACAGCCCTCAGTTTCAAACCCATTGTACTCTTCTCTGATTCTTACAACAAGCTGCTTTGTAGTAACTTCAGGTGAGGAACTTGTGGAGGTCCAACTTGAATGTGTTTCTGTGGCCGTGACCTCTTGTGTTCACAGCCAGAACTCAACAGTAGAGGGCACTTTAACCACTCTTCATCCAAGCATGTCCCTTTCTTACACTGTTTGTTGTGTTGTGATAGCTTTGTGGGGATAAAACACTACCTAAAGTAATTTTCTAGACTGTAGTGTAAAATATTCCGCTTCTGGCATCTGTAATTTTAACATGAATTATTAAATCCTTATTTACCTTTTGGTTTAGAGATGTCTGTCTTCATAATCTCCATTTTAAGAGACTGTTTATAGCCAAAGATATTTTCGCAAATTGAGTACTTTCAGCTGACTCTTTCATGGTCATACACCACCAGATTTAATTTTTATTCTGCATAGTGTATTGAGGATGTATACTGTGGATYATTTAATGTAAAAGTAGTGTACAAAAAATAAAAATCTTAAGTTTTCAACACTGAAAATCTTATTGTGCTCCTTACAGTGAACCTCAAGCAATGTGCTATATTGAAACAGCTAATCTCGATGGGGAGACGAATCTTAAAATACGACAGGTAAAATGAAAAATTGAATTTCTCAGTTTTTCTTTAGGTATGTGGTGTCAGCTACAGAGCAGACAGTTTAACTTGTGTGATAACAGTACAGATACTGTTTAATAAAACTACATCTTAACTGCTGTAAGCCTCCTTGCAACTGATTTAAAAAAAAATGCAATAATACATCATGTTTAAGTCTAAGGAGCTAAACTGGAAGGAGGGGTTTAAGCCCACAAAAGCAAATTAAGCAGACCTTGGCTGTGGTTCTTTTTGCTGAAGGCCTGGGGAGTGCTTGGACCAATCTGTCTGCTTGGTAGAGTGGTAACTTCCATCAAACCACTGCAAGGCATTTCAAGCACTTAGGGTTTTTCCACTGCCTCACTGAGCTGAGCATACCTTCAGTGTCTTGTGGAGGTGTTGAGGTATCCACTCTTAGATGTGTGGCGTACTCTGTGTTTTGTGGTTGGGACAAGCCTGGAATGGTTTTTTTTGTGGATGGTTTACTCTGAGAATTAATTGCAGATCATGTGTACACATTAGCTGGAGATGCAGAAATCACAAAACTGTAACTAAAACCCAGAAACTGGACTTATAATATTTCCTTTCTATCCTCAGCTCCCTTGGTAAGTGAGATCTGTTGGCACAGGGTTTGGAATAGACCTTCAGTTGACACTGGGGGTTTCTTTTTCCATGTTGGTGCATTTGTGTACCCTAAAATATTAATTTTTGCCCAAAAGATTGAGGTTTTCATGCAAAAGCATTTCTTGAATACAAGAATGATTTTGTTTGTTTAGTTAAACTTTTTTTGCATTTTTTTCCTTTTTGGAAAAAAGGAAATTCTTGTATGCTAAAGTAGAGTGTAACACCACCAGCCACTGAAATTGTAGGTGTAATGTGAGCCAATTTCTGCCCATTAACATATACATTTTTATCAGATAACTACCTCATAATATTATTTTTATTGCGAAGCCCAGGTACTTCTCAGTCAGTTTGGCTAAGAACTTCAGAAAGAAGCTTCAGAAAGAAACACAGCACTTCCCAAGAGTGTTAAGTGGTCACAAATGATTTGAAGTTCATATTTAAAACAAATCTTTGCTTTTGGTCAGAGCTGTAGTTTCTACTGTCACAAGTTTTGGTCTGTCTATTTGAGCCCTTAATGAGTGCTCAAAAAGATTTTTTGTATATCTCAATTTGAAACACTGTGGGTTGGTGTGCATGCGTGTTGGGTTTTTTTGTTCTGTTTTTTCTTTTTTGTGAAAAAAGTTTTACGCTTGCTGTTGGTTTACTACCTTTGAAGAAACGAGATTTACTGTTCTAGGCCAGTCCAACAGATCGGGTCTTGAGTTTCTGTCATGATGTATCCAGAAGTGAACAAAATCTGTTTAAAATACAAAAATAAGTTTAAAGAAAGCCTAGTTCTGTTGTGCAATGCTGCAGTCCAACTCTGATAAAAGAAATGAAAAGTGAGAACAAAGTACTACCAACCCAAAATGGCTCCTTCGCTTATCCAGGTGAAGCTGTTCATAGATGTAAAGCAATGGGGTATTGTATATGTGGTTTCTTAGATGGAGTAGGCTATATGCTGTGTCACAGTTGCATGGTGGGTAGATAATTAATCTTGAGTAGGATCAGAGCACAACTTCTGCAGTGACCAAGGAGAAACTATGCTCAGAAGTGACTATATTTAGTGGCATTAACACATCAGCAGAGCTATACTTTGAAAGAAAAGCCAGGATTGCTTATCTCTTTCCACTTCCTCCTGCATGTGTGCAATGTGTGTTTTATGGAGGTGACTTTCCTCCTGGCTACTGAAAGGTTGTGTAGGTAAGTGACTCTTTCTTGAGTAGAGATTTATGCCAGGCCTATACAAACACAGATAACATCTGTGTCCATAACGGAGAATCTTTTCATATGGGGAAGAATCACTGAAACCCCACTTAAAAAATATTAAAAAATAAAACCCCCACACTCAAGAAGTTGGAAATTTTACATGTTGAAAGAAGTTGCAGTTTTCCTAGCTTGCCTTCTGCTAACAAAATTTTTTGCAAGTATGTCCTTTGGATTGGTTTCTGCAGGGATTGTCTCAAACTGCTAGTCTCCAGTCAAGAGAAGAATTGATGAAAGTGTCTGGAAGGATAGAATGTGAAGGACCCAACCGGCATCTCTATGACTTTATTGGAACCTTGCGTTTAGATGGTCAAAGGTATCAACTTGACAGCAAAACCATAAATTTCTTTGGTTAGGAGGAATATTTTGTTTGCTTTCTGTCTGCAACACTGAGCATATGCATGGTTTTGGAGGTAATAATTAACAGCTGTGAATTGGATCATCTGCTGATATAAGATGGCATTGTTATGTCTTCCTATGGAGTCTTCTGCAGTAGAGGTCTGTAACCTGGTGACTAAGGGACTGGGTTTTCATGGAAGCTCTACAAACACTATTTGCTTGTTATGGGAGAGATGACTTCTCTGGAATTGTATATTTTTTTTTAAATAAAAAGTGTCATGGGAGGAAAGAATGGGATTTATTCGTTCTTATTTTTTGGGTTTTGTTTTCTGGGTTTTTTTTTTCAGTTGTCTTGTTGCAGGAGACATGTAGAAAAAGCTGGAAAACTTTCCCTTCCGACAAGAGCCAAATACTCCACCATGTTCAGATCCGTACAGAAAAGTCATTCCAGAATCTGGAGTTTTTATCAGTGTGACTTTGATCTGTTTCAACGATTGGAAGAAAAAACTTCTGAAAACATAGGGTTTAGCAGTTCTATTTGTATAACTTTAAGGATCAGTAAGAGTATATGGGCTTCATCGTCTTGCACAAAAAGACAGATGCAAGAATAGTAGAAAATCACCTGCTTCCCACTTGACAATCACATGGGCTGTACTATTTTCCCAAAATGTTGGTTAAGTGACTTCTTTGAGGTTATAGTGTGCCAGGAATGGATGATCTATTTGCAAGTGTAGTGCCTAACTCATGTTTTTGTGCTAGAGCTCATATTAGCCAAAGTAAAGTTTAGAGGAAGCTTAGGGCTGCCAAATAAGTTCTTAAGTTTTGGGAAATTGCAGCAGCTCCCTTGTGTAACCTTACTGCCCTTAACAGGGATTAAGTTTTCAGAGCACTGAAACCTGTGTATTATGTGGACAGTGTAAGATTTATAGCTCATTAAAGTACTTTCTTCCACTTGCTTTTTATTTATTTATTTTTTTTGAGGGGGAATAAGGCTGAAGGGAGAATTACTTTCCTAAAGTATTATGAAGAATTAAGATGCACTTACTTCTTGCTTTTCAGTCCAGTTTCTGTTGGTCCTGACCAGATCTTGCTAAGAGGTGCACAACTGAGGAACACTCAGTGGGTCTTGGGTATTGTTGTGTATACAGGACATGATACAAAACTCATGCAGGTAAAACTTTTGGGAGATTTGAAGCATGTTCTCATAGAAGTCAGTTTGTTTTCGTGTATTTTGCTTGCCTTTAAAACTTGTTCATGAAATAAAGGCTTGACTCCTAGCTGTTTAAGTAAGACAGAGACATTGAGGGATATAAGGAGTTATAGATATCTCACTAATATACATACGTGTGTGTGTGTTTATAAGTATCTATCTCAAAACAGTACAATATGTAAGCAAAACTAATTATATTTTATAATGACTTGCATGGTACCTATACAGCACCTAAGATTCTGTGAGGCTTTGCAGCTGAAGAGATGTAATGACCACCTTCTGCCATTTTAGAGCTTTGAGGTAATTAGGTTAAGACTGGAATCTTTGTATTGCCTTAATGGTGAGGAGTACTTGGAGAGACTAGAAGCATGCATGTGCTACTCGCCTCTGTCGACCATCAGTGAGATGGGCAGAGAGGAGATGAGTGTACTGGATCTTTAGAAGTGAATGGTTCTTTTCCTCCCATCTCCTGTCACTTTAGGAGTCAATACGCCTAATGATCCTGTTACTATCTTGTTGAACTTTGCATACAATATGAGCCAGATAGAGTTGAAGTGGCAAATTCTGTAACTGACTCTTAAAAATTAAGACTAAGTTTGCTTCTGCAATCTCCTCCTGTATAAGCCATTACCAAATCTTTTTCTGCTGCTGTTCAGAATTCAACCAAAGCACCTCTGAAGAGATCAAATGTGGAGAAAGTAACCAACATGCAGATCCTGGTGTTGTTCTGTATTCTCCTGGTCATGGCCCTTGTGAGTTCTGTAGGTGCCTTATTATGGAACAGAACCCATGGTGAAGTTGTCTGGTACCTTGGCTCAAACGGTGAGTATGCAGGCAGCGTACTATTACTGTATGAGCATACTGCAGGCTAGTCAGGCTCTCAGTTTTGTTGAATAAATACATAAAGTAAGAATCAAAGGAAAAAACATAAAGCCTGTCGCTAATTTTTGGTGACCCGATATATTTTGGGAGCAGACTGGAATAGTTTTTAAACTTATTAGTAGAGTTTCTGTTAGTAAAACCTTCCAAGGCTTGCTAAATACCACTGGGCCGCTGTCTGAGCGGGAGGGAAACTAGGAGAAGATGCAAGAATAGTTGCATGGCACCCCGGGAGCATTTGTACGCCAAACATCCAGGAATCAAAGTTCCAAAGAGTTTGTTTTCAGAGCAGGTCAGTACTGCTGCCTTATCTCTCCTATCTGATTGTACCTCATTACAGGATAGTGGGTATCAGTCTGAGGGTACTGACTTCAAATTTATGCTCATTTACATGAGAAAAGGATTTATCCAGCTGTGTCCTTTTCTGTGGTTTGCCATTAGACACACTGACCTCCTGTCACTGATGTTGTAGAGAAAACTGTTAAAAGCATGCTAAATATTATGATACTGTTCTGTATTATGTTGTTTTAAGAGACACTTTGGGTTCTGACTTTTGTGTCACTGTGAGGACAAAACTGATCTCCTAGTGTGCTTGTAAAAGTTTTATTTGGTTTCATTTATACTCCTTGGATTTATCAGTTTAGATAAAGATATGGGCCTTATGCAAACACTTAAGGATGAAATAGAAACTGCTGTGCAGCAGAGACGGTTTATGTTAGCTAGCTATAAAATGAGTTAGAGGCATCTTGAGAGGCAGATGTAAAAACAGTCTCACTGAAACTGCAAATGTTCTTTTTACTGGTGGTGGTAAAACAGATGGCAAAGGCTGCCTTCTGTTGTTTCAGATGAACTTCGGTTGTGATAATAGTGTTAAAAAGTCTCTTCTAGAGGGAGCATGGGAGCATCTCATATTTGACTCTGGCTTCTGGTATTTCTAATGTCTTCTAGTAGCAGTAGCAATGACTTTCAAAGTCTTTTCCTCACACTCCTCCTTATTTTTAATGAGGAAGCTTAAATTTGTGGCTTCCCATGACTGAAAGAAATAATATCAGTGAAGACAATTGGAACATGAAACTCTTGAACTTTTGCTAATGTGAAAGGGGTGCAGCTCGATTGAAGCCAGTGGTATGCTACTTGTAACCAAGTATGTGTGAAACAAGGGTAAGATCTAGAAATAGTAGTCTAGGTATGGATGCGTTTTTGCAAGTTGAACACACAGTTCCTATCACTTCTGTAATTGTCACAGATGGGAAAGACACTTTTGTCCTTCAGGCTAGGCAGGTAGATTTGAATTTTTAACTTAAATCTTTAATTTCTATAAAGACTGTATTAGAAAAGGCTTTCTCACAATCAAATGTGTCTCTAGTCTTTTCATAAACTAATCAAAGCCACTTAGAGGCATAATATGGAATTCTTGTGCATTCAGACTTGAAGGTGCCTGGCTCCAAAATTCAAGTCTATTTCTGATCCTTGGTGTAGGGTTCAGCAACTTTCTTTGCTGGCTTCTGTCTCCTCCAAATTTGCTCCCCTGCCTCCTTCCCAACCTCTTTGTAATGCTGAAGACCCTTTAGTTGTGGGCCATAAGCCCACTGTATTGGGTCTGATGCTGAATGAAGCGCCTCCCTCAGCTTCAATAGAAGTGTAAGACGATAGACAAACGCAGTGAC
Source organism: Apteryx rowi (assembly GCF_003343035.1). Taxonomy (NCBI): domain Eukaryota; kingdom Metazoa; phylum Chordata; class Aves; order Apterygiformes; family Apterygidae; genus Apteryx; species Apteryx rowi. The sequence goes on from NW_020448675.1 coordinate 234,443, forward strand.
TTTGGAAGCGGAGACCAATTGTGGTCAGCACTACAGACAGTCACCTTTGTCCTGAGTCTTTTCAACAGCAGACGGGAATGGAAGGAACTCAAAAATGTCTTCTCACCTTCCCCTTAGGACCAGTTGTGTTTATAGATTTATTTGGGCAACTTATCCAGTGTTGGCACTACTAATAAAAGCTCTTCTGCCTGAGCAGGATGCCTTATTTTGTTTAGTGTGACTGTTCTACAGTCGTCTTGTTCTTAGATTTGTCTAATGTGAGTAACTTCTCAATTTTGTCAATGCTGACAGCTTTTAGAACAAACTTGTCCTTTACTTCTTGTCCACTGAGACACATTAGAACACTTTTAGAAAAGTAAAGTTATGTTACTTTTAATGAGTGGCTCTTAATTGGGGCAGTTGACGCATCATACAAAGATCTAAATTTGAGTTATAGTGTGGAATATCATACTTCACACCATCTGTTCAGCATAAACTGTGCAGAATACATGTTCTGTTCTCTAATATCTAGCCTCACCAGTCTTGCACTTCTCACCTGGCATAATATGCTGCATCTCTAAGCATGTGTTCTGTGGGCATTTTGTGTTTGTAATACTGAATCAGCATTGAAAAGGCCCTTGTACTAAGAGCCTTAACATACTTGTTGATTATTTTAGTGCTACTAAATATTATCAGGCCAACTGTAGAAAGATGATTGCCCCTCCACTGTGCCACTCATATTTCTGCTTTCTGGATGCTAATGTCTGATGTCCTTTTGTCCACAGAAATGCTGTCTGTCAACTTTGGATACAATCTGCTGACATTTATAATCTTGTACAACAACCTTATTCCAATTAGTCTTCTGGTGACACTGGAAGTTGTCAAATTTACTCAGGCTCTTTTTATAAATTGGGTAAGTAACAAGAATAGACATGTTAACATCACCTTTGGAAAGTGAAATTGCAAAAAATATTCACACTGAAGTCTTTACCAGATTTTCTAGTGACTTTTATGATGCAACTTCTCTGAAAGACAGGGAGAAGTTTAGAGAATTTAGTCTGTATTTCCTGTGAAACACAGAACTAATTAAAAAAAAAAAAAGTTTACTTGTAGGAAGCTCTCCTGTGCAAGTGATGATTTCTGTGCATCAGACTTTCAGGATGGGAGAAATGTTCAGCTTCACTGGTTATTAAGGGAAGTCTTTCAGCTGATTCATGTTTGATAAATAGCTTTTTGAAAACTCTTTTTGTACCTTTATAGCTTCTCTCAGCCACAGCAGATGGAAAGACTAGACTCTTTCTTTTTGTTTTTTTCCTGATGCTAGCCTTCAGGTCACCTCTATTGATATGAGTCATATTATTTCTCTAAGGAGACCAAGTTAGTTGGTGCCTCCTACTACAAAAAGGTGATCTCTCTCTTCAGGCAAGCTTTGGCTTCAAAGTACATTTCCCTTCAGTTATGAAGAGAAACAATTGTGGCAATATCTCTTAAAGGTGAACAATCAGAAGACAAAGGGAAATGTTGCTTGTCTTGATATGCATTCATCCTTTGACTTTCTGCAAAGTTGTAGGGGTTTGGCTAAAATGCAAGTAAACAAGGTCTAACTAATGCATATTCACTGAGCTGCTTTAGTGTATCGGAAACATTTGAGATGGCTTTTCTGAGAAATTGCTTCGCCAGTTCCTATAGCAGCTATTTTGTTGATGCTCCTAATTAAATGCAGTAATAGAAACAGAGCTGTTTTCACTGAGTGAGGCATTTTGTGTCTTTAATTATGGTTGTGGCTAGAGTAATTGCATCATTTCTGTGACTTTTTTTTTGAAAGAACTTTGAATAGCTAATGCTTGCTAGAACTACTTCTAACTGTATTGAATTCTTAAAGAGATCATGTAATGAGGAAACTGCTAGTTACCTATAACTTAATTAGGCTTTTCTTATGTTTGTGTAGTGTGGAGGTATACTTTGGAAAGGAGATCCCACCCTTGTCAGGCATGGCGTTTGTCTCTAGCCTTCAGAACCTCCACCAAAGGGATTAAGTCATTACAGCCAAGTAGAAGCTGACCAAAAGACGATCAGAGACTACAGTGTTTAATTTGCATAGTTTAGGTCTAATTTTGCTCTTCTTTCAGGACATAGATATGTATTATCCTGAAACGGACACACCTGCAATGGCCAGAACTTCAAACCTTAATGAGGAACTTGGGCAGGTAAGAGAACCTGTTCATAAATGTCACGTCTATGACACGATCTCGGAAGATGGGAGACCTGAAAACATGCTGTCAGAAGATGCTCTTTATTTTCTGCTATTCTGTGGCCCACAATAAAGGAACTTCTGTACTTTTATTAGTCTAAGTCTCACCAGCGCAGAGTGATAAGGCATCACAGGAATAAATTCAAGGTTATATAGGCAGTTTTAAGCCTAGGAATTGAACCCTTACTTCCTACATTCAAGTCCAGTGCCTGAACTTTAAACTGACTTTATTCTTAAAAGTTTGAAGAGTTGCTCTGTGGTTGTGACTCTCTATACCAGAACAGAATGTGCATGACCTGTCTTGGCTGAAGGGCAGGCCAACAGCCTGTGTTCTTAGTTCTCCATAATTCTATCTAAGAAATGCAAGTCAAAAAAATCTGCAGTTTTATTCCTAATATGGGTTGTGTCCCTTCAAGCATTTCCATTTTTCATTCAGATGAAGATAACTTTTTTTTTCTTCTGACTGCTCAAATCATAAGTATATAACTTAACTACATGAACCTCATATTTGCTATGAATTTAGTCTTGGAGACAACTTGTATATATACAAAATATATATTTACTTTGTGCTGCTCGGCAGGTTGATTGTTGGTATTCTTCCTGCTTAATCAGATTGGCCTTTTCCTTAGGATTGTTAAAAACCTCTGATTCATACTTGGATTGTTTGGATGTGAAAGCATCAACCATTAAATCATGATAGTATTTGTGTGTCTGAAGTAAACTATATTATGTGGTGTGACATATCTTGCTGGCCCATACATTATTTTTTCAGAAACTGCTCACTGTTGACACCAAGTAACTAGACTGAGTTTTTGATTAATTTAATTGCTTGGTCACAGATGTGTTTTTAAACATTGTTCTAATCCTATGTTACTTATGAATTAAGTTCTTCAGATTTTGAATATTTGCTTTGACTTCTAACTTACGGAGCCTCCGAGTATAGCATTGGAAATAGAGCCCCTGTAATGCATATTTAAAGGATTCATTGATCTAGTAATTTTGGCTTTTAGTGCAGGTTCTTTTAATCAAATTGCTGGTCTTGGGAAAGACTTTCTGACTCTCTCAGCAAAATGTTCTAGTCTTTAAATTGACAAACTCCAGTGTTAGCACCATCCTTTCCTAACGATTGCTGATTTTAAAATGTTACTTGATCCAGAGGTAAGGCAGTTTGGAATCTAGGTGAATCCAAAAGAAGAAGGAAAAAGAACCATGAAAATTGGCTTTCAATTAATGTAGATCTGTTGTGGCCTATTGAAGGCGCAAAATCTTGAGTCTGCTAATACTGCAGGAAGTTGCATTGCTGTGCTGTGTTAGCGTGGTCTTGAGTTCTAGCTGAAAGTCACTGTTTTCATCACAAATTATTGTCTCGGGCTGTGGCTGACTGTGGCTATGCATCTTTTTTGGTTTCAGGACTGGCTTATGACGGTCTCCTCTGGATACCAGAGGAACAAACTTGTCTGCCTGCAAAATACTACTTGGGCTTACTCTTGGATGTTCTTTCCACTGTATTGTTTGGAGGGGGAGGAAATTCAGTGATCTTTGGATCACAGGATGTTCTGTATTTTAAAATTTAAGAATTCTTCAAGAACCTGGAGAGTCTTGATTTAATTTCCAGTCTTGCAGTTTGATGCTAAAACAGTTGAAAAATTCACTGAATCTTTGACCTAGCATAAACAAGTACATCTCCATTGACTACAGTGGAGCCTTGGCAACTGATGTGAACTTCCTGGCCTTACTGCATTTAGAGATAAATAAAAAATAAAACCATTAAAGAACCTGATTTTTTTTTTTTTAACCTGTAGCTTCAGTAAGACAAACGAAGTTGTAATAAGCCTGAATTGGCCAATACTGTAATATTGCTGAACCTTATGTCTCTTCTAGAATTTTTTCCCGTACTTAATCTGTTCTCCACTTGTTTGAATTTTGTTACTTTGCAAGCTGAAGATTGATTAAAGTTTTTCCCCCCCCCCCCTTTACAGGTAAAATACCTGTTTTCTGATAAAACAGGTACTCTAACATGCAATATTATGAACTTTAAGAAATGTAGTATTGCTGGAGTGACATATGGGTAAGTATGGCTTTAGAAACTCTGTAGCTTAATACATGTCTATTAATGGTACGTAGTTTTATATCAGAACAGGATTAGAACATTCTATTCTTCAAGTATTTGTGTATTAGTGTATTTTATGGTCACAGCTAACAGTTTTCATTTTAGTGTCTTGTAACACAAATTATGAAATGCAGATCTGGGAAGCACTTGAAACAAAAGGGGGGATGACCTGATCTGCTGCTTAATGTGCCAGTCATGGTTTAAATTAAACCAGAAGTGCTAAGTGCTAAATAACTTCTGGCCTGCTCCAGAGGGAAGCAGGTCCGACCTAAGGACAGTGAATTTCATTGTTTTGTGACTTCTTCAAATAAACCAGGATTTCACCACAATCATAACTATAATCGTAGCTGTCAGCAGTGAAGAGTGCCAGGCCATACAGAAGGGATGCCCACTTACTGTTTTCTTTGTTTGTTTTTTGTCAGAAAGGCTCCCTTTGAATTCATAGCAGTTGGCCTTCTGAGTCTTGAATGCTGTCTTTGACTTTGCGTAATTTTAAAAGGCTAGACTTAAGGTCTCCATACAAATTGGCCTTTAAGTTGCATGATACTTTTAATGAAGTCTCTTGAAAGGCAGAAAACTTAGTTCAGGCCTACAAGCAGCTGACCCCATGGTTCCAGCATATGTTTGTATGTGTGATGAGTCACTGATCTTTGTCTTCTACTTATTTTCTAGCTTGCAAAATGGAATAAATGTTCTTTTTTCTCTCCTACCCCTTAGTCACTTTCCGGAGTTGGAAACAGAGCGTTCATCAGAAGACTTCAGGTAAGTATATTCTGACTAAGATGTTTGTTCTGTATAGCAGTGTTGGGACAATCTGTATAAACAGACTCTTTTCATATTTGGGACTGAAACAAGCCCAAGGGAGTAATGTTATCTGAGTATAGGCTCCTTCTGGAAAAGCGTTWATACAGAGCTGGTGGGTGGTGATGCAACTTCTCTTTTACCTAGAGGGAAGACAGGAGAGAGGCAAGGGGTGGAGGATAGGCTGTGGCTAGGCTAGCTTGAATGCATGCCAGCGTTTCTTTGTAATTGCAGACAACCAAGCTGCAAGCTGAGAATAACTTCTTTACAGTACACTTACTTCTCTAGCTAGAAATTGAATGTTACCTTTGCAATCACTAAGTTCAACCGTGACAAGAAATGCAAAGCATTTTTCTTATTAAAATGCTGTGTTTTAAATGTGAAAACTTGAGAAGAGGTGTCTCTTATGTTAAAAGAACCACTCTTTATTCAGAGACTTAGTGGATAGAGTGGTGGGGTCTGACCTGTTCTACAGAATGGAGTGAACACCTAGAAGGAAGCATTCTGCTCAATTTAAAGCAGAACCTGTTCTGATGAGAGAGGGGTAGCATAGGGATTTTGATCTTTGACCAATTTCAGAGCCAAGTCACCTTGAAATGAATGCATTTCAAGTACACTTTAAAGTAGCTTCTGCTACATCTGTCTTAGGAGGTGGGTGGACACTTGAAACTTCTCAACCACAGCTTCAAGCATAATCAGTTTGGGTTTCTTGTTGGTGTTCTGAAGAACTTGATACACAAAATGCTGAAAATGAGCAGCAGTCATTTGATTTTTCACAATGTTTTCAAGAACAGTGTAGTTTTATTTTAGCTTTTATCTACTTCTCAACAAGATAAATATACTAATAAGAATGGAAACGTTGCCTCTGATGTTTGAAAAAGTTAATTTCTTGCTCTGCAGTCAGCTACCTCCTTCCACCAGTGAATCATGTGAATTTGATGATCCAAGACTACTGCAAAACATTGAAAATGACCATGTAAGTCTACTTTTTAGAATATTACATGCTGCTTAAACACCCTATTCTAGGCCTCTCTGGAGTGGAATGGTAAACAAATCTACTGGTGTTATCAAGTCTGTTCTAGTAGGAAATTATACAGCAGATGTAAGCACTGAGGGAAAAGGAAGTGAAATAGCCTCCCCCACCCTGCCTTCCTGCCTACTTGTCTCACTATTGAACTGAAGAAATGATGGCATTGATATGAGCACCAGCTAGCTATAAAATAGCTTCATATATGCTAGCCCATGTGAAAGATGGCATCTTGTAGCAATTGATGGTAGAAATTCTAATCCATTGAAAGAAAAGTTGCCCAGTTTAGTACAGACTCTTTAAGAGTAGTCTAACATCCATACTGTTAAAATACTGTTTTTATCAGTAATCCAGAACATTGCAAGGTGCTTCCTGTGTCCTGCTTTAAATACTGTAAACAGCGGAAATTACTGTATAAGGAACATAGGAGATAGGAGTCTTAATCACAAGCCTAAGCTTAGACTGAGACTTTAGCGACTGGTAATTTTAGGTCCTCAACTGGCTGTGTCCTGAAGGAACCTAGTCCATGGGAATGTCAGTTCATTGCTTATTCAGAAGCTATGCACCTATGAAGCTTATGACTGGACACCTGTGAATTCAAGCCACCTGTGAAAATATGTTCTTTCTCTTCCATATTGCAAAAGTTGTCCCACAATAGGAGGTCTGGGCATTGGTGGGTACAAACCGAAATGAAAAACTCAATTAGCTGGTTGCTTAGTGTAATTTCTGCAACTGGGCTGGCCAAATTTAGTATACATATCTAAAACACAGAAAATACAATTGCAACATACAGTTGATGCACAGCAAAGCTTTTCTTTCTGCTTTACACTTTACAACGCTTCAGAACTTGAAATGCAGCATAGTGCAAATGCCTGAAGGAACATATAATTATAATGCATGACACTATATTGCTTAAGGTGATGGACCTTGAAGATGGCTTCTGCACATTAATCTTCAGAAGGATGGCCCTCCTAGCAGGAAATAATAGTTTTCTGTGTAGTTCTTCTAATCATTCGCATCAGAAAGAGTTCCCATTGCAGATCACTTGCTGCCAAGATCTGGGTTGCCTCCCATTCCGTAGTATTTCTGTTTGTTTAGGTATAGCTACAGTTATGGTGTATGAGGGTTGCTGACTCAGGTACTCATCCTGAATTAGAGGCTACTGCTTTAAGTGCAGGCTGCAAGTAAAGTCCACTTGAGCTCTGACTGGCTGTTGCTTTAGAGATCTATGCAAAAAAAGTTGTTTAGGGCATTTTAATAGACTCTGCAGAAAAGACAGTATTGGATGGGGTGTGAAATGGAGTTTCTGTTCTACCCTTCGGATGACTCTTTAATGTTGGGGTATCTTTTATTGTCTGATCCTCTCTGTGTAGTGCTTCTGCCTTGGGAGATGGATAGAGAAAGTGCTATTGTAGCAGACAAATAGAGGATTTAGGTAGCTTCCCTAGGTTAGGGATCACTTATTCTAAATATAGCTCAAGCMGAAATTTCCTTTTTACAGGCTGAACCCATATGTACCTGAGCTTCCTTTGGCTCTCAGCAGATAAATACCACTGTCACTGCACAGTGACCTTTCAGAGGTTAGCCCTACTGTGTGAACTGAGTCCTCAGATAAGCAGTGGGGAAAATCCTGGCTGATGAGACTTCAGGTGTGCCTTGCATAGGCCAAAGACATCTTCTGGAGCCTGACTGTCTTGGACAGATGAATGTAACCCAGTGACAAGTGATGATTTGGCACAAGACATGCAGAATGACAGGACTACATGTAACAGTTTGCAGTTTGGTGAAGTAGGTCTGCACTTCATAATTTGGATTACAGAAGATTGGATGGATTACAGAATCTCTTTAGTGTCATAGTTTTCATCACTAGCTGGTATCTGCAGATGCCATTTGCAGGTGTCTTACAATCCCCATTCATTTAGGAAAATGAGGTGATGAAACTGAAGTCTGGTAGCACAAGCTGCCTTGTGCGTTCAGATGCTGCTGTGCGTAGCTGGGCAATAAACTGAGCTGGAGCTGTCAATGGGATAACTTTCAGACACTACATAAATGTAAGCTGCTTACAAGTATGGCCTCTGGTCTTGAAGAATTTTTCAGTCCAGTCACAAGTATTACTTTAAAGCTGTCTCAGTGCCAAGTAACTTTTTCAGATTGAGGGGAAAAAAACAAAACAAAACAAAAAGCTGTGCTTCTCCTCATGGGACTATCTTCCATCTGCTAAAATGATTTTTAGCATCCCATATCACCTCTGAGTTTTGTAGCTCTTCTGGGCCACCGATTGTAAAGATTGACTGATGGCCAAGTCCAGTCTTGACTTATGGTCAAAGAATTATTGCTTTCTATAAAGCATTCCAAGGAAAAATAATTTGTCTTTAAAATGTGTGGAGATTTCTCATGACTTCTCTGGGGGTTTAATATGGAAGACAGTGCCCAGGTTTGTCTGACTATCCTTGTTTCTTTGTAGCTGCTTCCACTGGATGAATCTGGCAGTTGAGCCGTAGAAATAAAGCAAGCTTGTTTCCGTAGGGGAAAATGCCTTAAACGATTATTATTAGAATGAGAAAAGGTCAGCTATTTCTGAAGACTTAGAAGAATGTTTGCTGAACATGCTAAATGGTCTTTATCTTGGCGCTTTCAAGTTGCACGTGCACCATGAAGAAACTCAGTTATGAAATGCTGGCTTTAAAAAAAAAAAAAAAACAACTGGCTATGCATGTGATGATATGAATAGGGGGAAGAAGATCAAGGAGCAGAAGAACTAAGAAGCCTGGATTTCATCCTAGCCCTCTGTCTTACCTATTTAGATTCTCTCCTTACTTCCTCTACTAACTCCAGTTTCCACCTGACCTCCATTCTATGGCCCCAGTTACCACTTGGGCAAGAAGCAGCCACATGGCATAGCTGTGTATGCACAGATTGATTCAGTGAGTATGTGTGATGATGGTTTAGCAGCTGGCCAGATGGAATGGATAACCATTCTGCTCGTGGTGAGCCTTTCCCTCAGTGGAAGCATTCATTTAGATCTTTCCAAAATGTCTGCTTATTTTTTGAAGTGTGTGGGAGCTGAGGTTTTTATTCCATCAGACTTTGAATTGACCACTATGGTCAGATGATTCTTATTTCCTTAAGAAACCAGAACAACAACAAAAAAACACTTCACTGATTATTGAGATAAACTGGAATTTAAAATACAGTAGAGGCAAAGTTCATTTGGGCTGTAGGAACCTTTGTGAGGTTCCAGTTTGGAAAGTAACTGTTCCCTGAAAACTGTCAAACTGTCACTCCCCAGCTCAAAAACAATTAAATTGTAGACTGAGAAATACTTTCCTCTTCTGCTTTTGCCCTTGTGCTTCGGACTTTGGTATTTTTCTTTTACTCCAGCAAAAGGCAGCATCTTAAATTGTAGATCATATGTCAATATTGTTGGACAAGATAAACTTGCATTTAACTCCATTGATATTGATGTGTATTCTTTGTGTTTGTGCTTGAAAGATCTTGATCCCCTCCAGTCTCACCAATTCACTGTTTTAGAGGTGCCCAGCATGGATGGATCCCTCATATTGTGTTCTGCAGATATGTGATGTGAACTTCCTACTGTTACATTCATTTAAAATATTTTTAAGATGGTGAGTCATAATCCCCTCTGGTAATAAAATGGACAGCTATTTTACTAGCAGTCCTTGGCAGGATGTGCCATTTTATATGCAAAGTGGCAAGTTTGTTGGACATCCTATAAATTTCTGAGCAAATGGCCTGGAAATGGCCAGTCAATCCAGTTCATCAGTATTATGAATGGAGGTACGGATCTGATATTGATATGATGGAATGGAGGATGCAGGAAGAGCTTAACATTTAAATGCAACTTCCTTGTCACATTATGAGGTTGTTGGGTAGAGTACTGCAGTTCCTATCTTCAGAGTGAGGCATGGGCCCAGATAAGGACATACATGGCAAATGTGCAGGTGCACAGCTCTGCAGAGTGCAGCTTGCTCCCGGAAGAGGTGGAATTCTAACTTGGTGGGTTTTTTCCCCCTCCCTAAATAGGGGAGAAGAGACTATACAAAGGGATGAATACAGCTTCCTGACTAGTGGTCTGTACCCCGCTTGATAAGTGATAGTGTTGTGCCTTCTAGATAAGGCAGCTCTACAGTCATTATGGATAATACTTTGTAGACAACAATTTGGGGACTGTTCCCAGAACTCTTGAGACAGTATGTTGCAATGTGTTTGTAGTTTTTTAGCTTGTGAGGCTGATGTGCAAGATAAGTTTAGCAAGTAGATTGTGTTGCTGGCATAGGTGATGATATACCAGGTGTTTGGATTTTGATAAAGCTTTGGAAAAGGGGACAGACCTGTGCCAAAAAGAAGCAAAAGCTTTGAAGACACAGAGCTTTTGGCATCTGGGGATGAAAAAGGGGGAAGGATGAACTTAGAAGGAGAGCTACCTGTGGACAGATAACCAAATAACTAAAATATGCAGCCTCTCTTCCTGCTGCAGATAAACAGAGAAAAAAAATAAAGGTGGTGGGAAGAAATAGAAATGAGCTTAAGAAATGATCAGGCAAGGAATGTCTCACAGAGACCAGTAAGAAATTTAGTAGCAAAATGGCTGAGATCTGCTTTAATAGAAGAAAATAAGTAATAAAGCAGAATCAGTTAACCTGTGGGACTTCAAACATAAGGAAGGGGTTAAACTTGGAGTGAAGCAAGGGTGTATGACCGCAGATGCCATTAATAAGCATGAAGATCCTGTTCCCAGCTCTGAAGTAGAATTTTGAACGCTGTCCTGATTCTTGTCAGTGCAATAAATATTGTGTCAGTGTTGGAAGAATATAGTAAGGAGACAAATGACAGCTGTGTGGAGGAGCTGACATGATAAGCTGGGCTTCTCTGTCCGGTGATCTGTTGTTATAGAATTGGAAGGTTGCCATGTAATCCGTCGTAAGCTGTGAAAATATCAAGACAGCAACAAATAATGTTATTGGCTTGAAAGCAGAAATATATATACATAGGAAGAATTAAAATCTATAATGTTACCAGAGATGGGTTATTTCCAGTTGATAGAACGCATACTCTAAGGAAGTGTATAAGAGGCTAGGTGATATACTTATAAGGCCATCAAAGGTCTGCAGCAATGGATGCTGAAATGAGAACCTGGCAGGCTGTGCGTTTTGTGAAGAGAGAGGTATAACTTTCATTGCTTTCACGGGAAATATCATGGCAGCAGAATGTAACCTTTTAACCAAAAAGTTGCTGTTGACTTAACATTTCTCACACTTCTTTTGATCATATATCATCTGTTCATTTTCTTGAAAATAGCCTCTGCACTCCAGCATGTCAAAAGTTGATGGGGGGTGTAACCATGCAGTTTAAGTTCCAGTATGCAAAGATAAATGTCATGTGTGAAACAAGTTATACTTTGAAAAATATGCATAGCATAAAGGAAGTCCATGAAGTAAAACAACAATGTAGGCATTGAATCTACAGTCTTTGAGTCTATTGCACTTTTTTGTTTTCTGGTATGCTTACTACATGTTTTAATTAATGTTAACATGCCATGTGCTGGCTGATACTGTTTCATGGCTTTCATAGTAGTTTACTTTCTACTAATTAAACCTTTCTATTGCCAGTGTGTTTTTCTATTGTAGAAATAGGTAGGCTATGCACATCATAGTTAAAAACAAAAACAATTAATCCCCCCAAAAACAAACAATCCTTTTTTCCCTGTTCTTTGTCTTGTCCCTAAAATAGAACCTGAGATAAAACATAAGCTTTGCTTTTATTTTTGTAACATAGCTTGGGGTGAGGGGAGAAGTACTAAGGAGGTCTGAGAACCAATTGTGAATGCTGCTAGCCTGTGGGAAGTTGCATTTTAAGTGTGCCTCTAAGTGAGGAAATGCAAGAGTCTTTAATGTCTTAGTAGTTGTTTTATAAAACACTTTAATTGCATATTAGTACTGTATATGTTTGTAGGAAAATATCTGGAATAAAAAATTCTCACATTAGAGGATTTTTGGTGGCATGTAGCTTTCACCTGAAATTGGTTCATTTGGGTGTTTTAGCCTGTTCTCTGTTGTGAAACAAGTTCTAGTGTACACTGAGAAAATAAACTGTGTAGAAACGTCTTTTTATTCAAAAAAAACCCCCCAAACTTGGATCCTTTTCTACTAGAATCTTGCAGATGAGTATCCAACCTTATTTTATAAGGTTGGTATTTTCTCCATCCAATCTTGGTTTTTAATACTAAGATAACATGATTTTGGCCAGATCTCATGGTGTACGTATATAATCTTGCAATGCTCCTGACTTTGTAGTGGCTCTGTTAAGACAGAGTGTGTATAAAATATCCTATAATAATGAAAAGTCTGGAAACTGAGTGGTATTTACTTAGGTCAAAACTATGAAAGTTTGCAAGTTCATCTACAACGAATGGCTTAAAGGGCTTTCTGCAAATTTAACACTGCTAAGTTCATATCTGACTTTCAGTCACTGTGCAAACAGCTGCTGTGACTTAAGATTTTGATGACACTGACTGTGGTGGTTATGGATATAGCAGCTGATGAAGGGGAACATGTTCACTTTAGCTGTTACAGCCAAATGTGTTAAATTTGTCTGAACTGTGAATGAAGTTAGTATGCCAAGTTGTGTGTGAGCTGGGCAGTGGGTACCATTCCTAAGACCTTGGGCAAAAGTGTGTGTAGGGGGCTGGGAGGCGTGGTGGAGAGGAGGGAAGAATGGGATGGGCACCTCTCTCATGTCACCACAGCTACAACTGCCAGAATTTATTGATCAGAGCCCTGTGACTAAGTGCCAGGAAGTCTTTGCTGGGTTGTAGACTTGGCGTCTCTTTAAGCACTGTGGGATGGCTGGTGACTATGCACTCTGTATGGACCATGTTTTATGTTGTGTGGTCTCATGATGCTGAACATGTAAGGAGCATTGACCAAACTTCTGCTTGGTTGGGTGATGTATTCTTGTAAGAGCAGATGATGTTGCCTTCTATTGGTTTTTCTGCTGCTGTCTGCTTTGGAAATTCTTTGCTCGGGGTGCAATTGCAATGAGTTTAATTCTGGTGTGGTTATTTTCCATCTATTGAAAGCTGTTATAGAAGCTACCAAAACAGTATTTTCTGTTGCTCAGTCATTACCTTATAACAATCATCTTTGCCTATATGAAGCTTGGGGCACTACAAAACGAATACTTTTGTGTTCGGGGGGGGGGGGGGAAGGGDTTTTGGYTTCCCAGGTCTTCATCACTTAAATGAAGTTTTTAGCTTTAGCATTCTAGTTCATTAATGCTGACCCTGAACTCTGCTGTACTGATGTTCTGGGGCAAAGTGAGAGGATTACTAGAGGTAGGGAATTCTGCAGCACCTGAGAGCTCTCTCCAGACCTGGGCAACAGCTGCCTCTTGGGTTGCATGTAATACTAAAACTGACTTGCTTGATGTCCTGTCTAGCCCACAGCTGCTCACATACAGGAGTTCCTCACCCTTCTGGCAGTGTGTCATACTGTTGTTCCTGAGAGACAAGGAAATAAAATAATCTACCAGGCCTCCTCTCCAGGTTGGTTGTTTCTTTCTTTTTAAGGAGGGAAGGAGGAAGGGAACAGAAGTAGATGGGGGAAAAAAAGACTTCTGGAGAGATTTTTAATTTTAAAAGCAAAACATCCTCTGATTTAATTGCTAGCAGTAGATCTGACATCTTCTGTTGTTGGTGCACATTGCTTTTGAATGTTTCCTAGAAAACTGCTGACAGGCCTGATGTTTATGTAGAGCTAAGCTGGACTTGTGATCCCTTCTCTCATAAGGTCTTTTACTCTGGCCTCTTTCTGCAGGGGTGACAAGCAAAATTAAGGCTTTCTGTGCCTTGTCTCCCCTCCATAGAGCTGATCTATGGAAGTACTGGTTTGTCTCTGCATATACTCTTATTGGCTCTACTTGGTACGAGTGCAAATTCTTTGTGCTTTTTTGTCTTCTCTTGATCTAGTGGCCACATTGCTTTATGAAGCTACAAAGTRTTGATACAGGACACTGCTATGAAGCACCACAGAGGCACTGAAAAGGGGTAGGCAGGGGCCAAAATGCAAAACAGTAGGGCCCTGCTCCCCATAAAATTACCTCCACTAACGAGGATGTTTCTAGAACTGTTGCAGTGATGTATTTAGTGACGAAGCGGCATCACTTCCTATTTATGTCCTAATGGAGTGCTGAGGAGTGGGATGAAGAGCACGTGTGACAACTCTGGTCACAGTGCTGATGCAGAGAAACAGGGGTTGCTGGAACTGGGCACCAAATTAGCTTGTCTGGTGCTTGGGCTTGCTGCTACTTGCTCCTTAAGCAGGCTGTATAGTTAGCTACTAGAGGTGCTGTCTCTGGTTTCAGCTCAGTTATTTGAGCTTTTAATGATAGTACCCAGTTCAGTTTCCAGTAGACCATGCTGAATTTCTTTGACAAGAACTTAGTGTTGTTACAGCAGAAACTGGATTAAGTGTATGTCGCAGGAATGTAGAGTAACATAGCTTTGTTCTTGAGCACTTTCAGAATTGGTTTTCTTTCATCTTCTTTTACAAAGAAGAGAGAAGTATGGCTCTTCAGCAGCAATAGTTTAATGCTTCAGTAGTTACAAGATGTTTTATAAAGATTAGGTCCAAAGTGTGTATAGTTGATCTTATATGGCTTTTACAGGAGTGAAAGTGTAAATGTTCTTGTGGAAGTGAGCTACTTTAGCATTCCATTAACCGCTACAGATTTGGAAGTTCAATTACATGGGGAAGCGGGCTTCTATGCTTTGGCCGTGTGGCCTACATAGGTACAGGCTTCGCCTGTCTTTTCTTCTGTGTACCAGATTAAATTCAACTTTTTCTTGTATTGGCAGATGAAGGGGCATTAGTGAAAGGAGCAAAAAGGCTTGGTTATGTCTTCACAGGAAGGACTCCACATTCGGTTATTATTGATGCGGTAAGTAGTAGATGTACATGGCACATTGGCTGCCGACCTTATGCAGAGCATAAGTGTGTTCTGTATGGTTCTCCTGAGTTCCCCATTATAGGGCCTTTAGGAGACTACATGCAGAAGGCTTTTGCAGATTGGGAAGAGCTGACTCAGTCTATTTTAGATACAAACTCCTCCTCCGTCCTTCTTCTCTGTGGAATGGACCATAAGAATTTGTCTGGGAAGCCTGGATGAGCATGCTTTCCTTGGAAGGATACGCATTGGTCTGGGAGGAGGTCTTCTATGACTCTCTGTTTAGCAGTTATGGTTCTAAATGTTTGAATTCTTGCAACTGAACGGTGGGGTTTTTTCTTTTTTCTTTTTCCTCCCCCCTCAGTAAAATCCTCTGTATGAGATGTATCTACTTAGCAAGCTCTGTACATGTGTGAAAGGGTGTAGTTAAATGAAGGTTGACATTTACAGGCAGTCTCAAACTCATGGGGTCACACTCTGACTTAATTTGCAGTCTTACATGGTTGCAGCTGAGATAAAAAAAAGCTTTTCTGGAATTCATGATCGTGTGCTTGTTAATAATAATGCATGCATTATTTTTGTCCTTCCTCTCAGGTGCGTTCATTTACAAATCTTCAAAAATAACCAGTCTGGTAACTCCCAAGCTAAGCACTTAAAATATCTACATTTTTCAGGACTCATCACAAACTTTTTAGGACTTCTCAAAAGGCTGCTGCTTTAGTTTAAGTGCAGCTTAGGATGAGGAATGTCATCCAGACCTCTGCAGGGTCGTCTCACCTTCTCTGCAGAAAGATTGACCTTACCTAGTCTTACATCCCTAAGTGGGATGCATGATCAATCTGTAGGCAGCGGTGAAAGATGTCATTCCCAGAGGTTCCTGTCTCTTCTACCACTGCTTGTAGGAAATGAGTACTTGAATGCCTCAACTGAAGATGGCTTTTGGTCTCAGGGATATTGCTGAATTCGTCTGTGCCTCAGACAACTGTGTACTGCTACTTCAGTGAGACTTCAATAGAGCCCACCCTTAGGCCATGTGCTACAGATGCCACAGCACTTCTGAGACTCCAGTAACTTTCACTGCTCCTAGCATCTGTTGTACAGCAAGAATGGAAAGGATTAGGGATTTTTAAATCCTTTTCCTTCCTCAGATTGCCCATGCTCAACCCTGCCACAGGTTGTGCTTGGCTTAAACTTGCAAGTGGACAAGGAGTTGCTAGCGATAGCAGGAATTACTCTATTTAACCACTTTCATTGCAAAAAAAGATTTTATACTTGCAAATTAAAATAAAAGGAATATTAAGGTAGTTCAGGAAAAGTGGCTATTATAATGCCAAATCTGGATGGCCTGTTTATCTTAGAATGAAGCCCACAGTCTATAATACATTTCTAGAAGAGATTGATAGCCTTTAAAAAGTAAGCAAGCATCTTAATGTTCAGAGCATGCTTATCCTTCTAGAGTAAAAGTTAATTTTCTTGAAATGGTGACTGCAGGTCTATAAAAGAGTAAATAAATAGAAGATGCCACAATCTTAGACATTCAAACAGGAGTGGAGGAATCCTATTAAATAGGGCTCTATATCACTTTTACCAGGAGAGGGAGCTATTGCCACATTTTTACTATTTATGCTGGGATTTGGAAATAATGATGCTTTAACCAACTTGCATGTTTACACATATAAGAATATCATACGATATATACTTAAAATAGTACATGTTTTCTTTCATAGCTGGGCAAAGAAGAAACCTTTGAAATTCTTAATGTACTAGAGTTTTCCAGGTAAGTTCTCTCTGGTATACTCAATGCAGGATAATAGAATTATTTCAGTTAATACATGTTAAGAATAAAAAGATTCAACTGATGCAGTAGAAAAGCTGAACTTTAGTTTTGTCCTGCCTCTCCATCCCCATGGTCCCAAAGTAAGGTTAATACAGAACCTATTACAAATTGGTGTCAGTTGGTGGTTATAGTATGAGCATGGAGATCTTCCCTGTCACTGCAGCTCTGTAGGTTTGCCATGAAGTTGCTGCCCTGGAAGTGTCATTCTGTGCTTCACTTATTTTCTGATGCACCAGTAGAGAAAGTGTCACCTGACTACTTCAAGACCATGCTTGGAGTCTGTGGTTTTTATAGCACTCTTATAACTTACTGTTATTTGGGTAGGTGGGATCTCCCAGTGGAGGGTTTTTTGGTGCCCTGTTGTAAGAAGCACCCCAGCCTTCTATTATACTCAAAATTAGTCAGGCTAGTTAGGACGGGCACCACTTGGGTAGCGAGAAGCTTCATGAAGCAGATTGGGCCCCTAGATCTCTGGCAATCGTAGTGGTTCTTTCTCAGTGAATATGGTTTTGTCAGCTTGGATGGTGTGAGTCAGCAGGCTTTCTACTCTAGTTTTTCTTGGTTTTGTTTTTCTACTGTAGCTATGGCTTAAAGACTTGAATTTTTGCTCTTTGCCCTTTTGCAGCTGGCTCGTTCTGCTAAAGGCGTATGCTAAGTAAAACTAGAGAGAGGGAAGGTTTGAGTAAATAGTTTTTCTTCTGCCTTGTTTTGAAGATTCCTCTGGATTTCTTTTCCCCTTTTTATTCTGACATGTGGCTATTTATGCAGCTTCTGAAACTTCCTGAAAGGGTGCTAGAAAAATCCTTTGGAGGCTCTGATAAGCCCACCAGTGGCTGCTGCCCTCCACAGCCAGGAAGATCTGTAGCCTGCATGCAGCACTCTTCAAAACGCTCTCTTAGTTCTTCCCACTTGTAGCAACCTTCCCACTTGGCCAGTGAGGAACCTCCTATAATTAGATTTCAAAAGCACAGGGAAGTTTCCCRGGGTCACTAGCTTGCTCTAGAAATTCTGGGCATAGTTAATTGTCATCCTTCTAGACTTGCTTCATAAAGTACAGCAGGAAAGATTGCATTTTGTCTGATCAGACATGCTAAGAGCTTATTTCTTATGAATGGTTCTTGAGCCCTGAAAAAGGATTAGATCTCCCAGAGCAACTTCTGATCTACACTCTGACTTGTCTGTATGTATTTGCAAGTAGGGAATGAGGAAGGAGGATACTTTTGCTCCCATTTTTCTATCTGCTTCTGACTCTTCCTTTCACTGAGGAAAGGAATTACGCTTACAGACAGCTTCTCTTTTGGATATAAAACCTCAGACCCTTCTGGACTCTTTTGGTGGAGTTGATTTGGTTGCCTCTTAAAAGCTACATTTCTCTTTCTGTAGCTCTCTTAAAGGAGAGGTTGCAAAGCAAAATGCCAAAATTAATCTGTTTTTTAAAATACCCTTAGCTGTCTTCCACTGATAAATACCTGTGTATTGTGTCCTGTATATTAAAAAATAATACAAGCTAAATGCATCCCAAACTTGACTTTGTCTTGATACACAGCTCTGCTCAGAGGGGTCTGACTCTCTGTTGCTCTATGTCATCCCAACTATATGTCTGAATAGACCAATGTAAAGAACCTGTAGGGAAGCTGAGAGCTGCTCTGTATCATATATACAAAAAGGGCAGAGTTAAAATTGTGTGAATAAACAATCACTGCCATTTAGGTGGGTGGTCTTTGCATCCATGTTCTTGTATCATAAGGCAAATGAAGTCTAAAGATAACTGCACGCTAGGAAAGCCTGACAGTCTTTCAGCTGTCAGACTTCTAGCAGGAAGGGGAGAGTTGTCTGTTTATGTAGCTGGTATGAGAAGAAAGAACCTATTAAGATCATGTTGGGGGAAGCACTCAAAGTGCATCTGACAAAATGTAGCCTGGATTTGTGGTCCTTTCCTTTAGTGTTCAAATAACCTGTGTTGGCTTGTGCCACAGTTTATCCTAGAGCAGGAGATTTTATTTTGTTTTTTTTCTTCAGAGTTTAAATAAATAGTAGCCTCTTCAAAACACCTCTTCACTTGGTGTTTACAGTGGCATCTCTTCATGGGAGTTTTGCTTAGGCCTCCTAGTACTAGGCTTCTCCTTCTCAAGACTATATACCCAGCAATCCATGACTCGTCTTTATGACATATTTCTGCATGTTCTCAATTCCTTCAAGTTAGTCAAATAATTACCGCTGTGTCCGTAGGTGGCTATTTCAGTCTACTAAGCCTTCAGCTAATACACATTCAGCTGTAATACTCCCAGTTCTAGCCTTAGAGTTCCCACAACAATTTCCTTCATATAAGGAAAAGTTGAGAGTAAACAAGACTCCCCTTCTTTCCTTTCAAAGGGATGTTTGAGCAGTCTTGTCTTTATCCAAATTTTTATACATATTTGCGTGCAAGTCTATATGAACCCTGTCTGTGAACTTGAGCAGAATCAGACTGGGTTGACTTCTTGCATAACCATAGGACCCATAGAGCTGAAGCGGGAAATGGGCAATTTAATATTTCTTTGTCTAGGATTGCTGGGTCTCAAGTTACTACTGTTCCATCTCACCTGATCTCAGATGTGCTGAGCACATCAGAAAATTCACTGGCTGGAACAGGACTTACTCTTGATCAATACAACTAATGAGAAAACTAAATATTTCTTTCTACAGCAACAGAAAGAGAATGTCAGTAATTGTTCGAACTCCAGCAGGACAGCTACGTCTCTACTGCAAAGGGGCTGTAAGTAATTAAGCTACTTTAATGGAGAACTAACAATACCAGTTATTGTTTCAACAGCCATGGCTTTAAGATGCTGGCATTTCATGTCTCATACATAATACCTGTTGGCTTTCTGTTTAGGGCCAAAGGATTTAGAAGATCCGTAATTCCTCCTTTGACTCTTTTTGCAGGCGGAAGGACTGCCTGGCTTTTTACCACCCAATTGAAATCCTGAAACTAATGTGCATAGTACCCTTTACTTCAACAAGGGTGGGATTTCACCCAGCTGGGCAGCAGCAGTTCAGAAGCTAGACTAAATGCTCTTGTCTGGACCTGTAATGCTAAAATCTGTTCTCAAGCGTTTGGCTCTCCGTTTGGCTCTCATATCTCTGCACCTGCTGTTATTTGTCATCATGACTTGCACCATGTTGTGCTTCTGTCTTTGCTGACAAGAGCAATAACTTACAAAAATACAAAGGCTGTAAAACTAGCACTGGCCACAGTCAGAGTGGTTCTAGTTTCACTGGAAAATTATGGAGATTGCTTTTTGCAACAGGGGAAACTGTTTCTGACTTCTGTAGGGATCTGGTTTACTTGACTTGGTCCTCACAGATAGGCCTGGTTGCACTGCTCTGTTGCTTCAGTTTAACTCCACTGATTTGGTAAAGATGTGCCAACTTCATGCTGGTGCAGTGGAAGTGAATTAGGTCCATTGTCTGTGTTGTCGTTTGTTCTGCTACAACTGACACTCATCTAAACTCTTAAATAAATGGCCTATTCTACATGAACTCTTGCATGTTCTGACAATCGCCTCCCATCCTGCCACTTTCATTATAAATCTATTCAGTGATTATAAACTATTCAGTGATAGAGGTAGGCCTGTGTACTCAGTTTGCTTAATAGCAYGTATTCAAGCAAAAGTAGGGTTTCTTATTTTTCATATATGTAGCAACTTGTGCTGGTAGCCACAGAAGAAAATCCAGGGACTCTAGAGGTATAGCTGCTGCTGCTGCATTTTCATTACTGCTGTTATCCATGCTGTTATGTATTTCAAATGCACTTTGATTTAGTGATAAATAAACAGTTGTTGGCAGGAGGAAGCTTATTTCCAAGACAGTTCTGTGGTAGAACCTGTTTAATATTTCTTCCTTCTGCTTCTTGACATCAATGGGAGCGTTACGTAGAAAGGACTGCAAGAAGCAGCCCTTCTGTATGGAACTACGAATACTGAATAAGATCAGACGCTTTTATTCTCTGAAAATGAATATATTCAGTTTAGTAATTAAAAAGGAGCATCCCTTACTGTTCGATAATTGGACTCCTTTATGGAAAATTGGGAGGAGGGAAGAGTGCTTCTGTTCCCCAATATTTAAAGTGGGAGTATCTCTGCCATTGTGCACAACCCAGAAGATGTACTCAAATGTGTGTGCCTAAAACCAAATGCATTACTTATAAATTTAGTTTTGGGTTATGAAATTAGCCAGTCCACTCAGATTACCTCACTTTAGCTTGTAGATACACAAATGAAAACTTCACATGTACACTTACTCTGTTGTAATGAATTTGGTTTTAATAGGATAATGTAATTTTTGAGAGGCTTTCAAAAGATTCCCAGTATATGGAACAAACACTGTGCCATCTTGAATACTTCGCCACGGAAGGTAAGAGAAACAGCATGTGGTAAGAGTTGAATTATCAAATTACTTGCAGTATTTTTGGCATTGTTGAAGCTTTGCGGTGCCAAATAAGATGGCTATGAAGACTATTTCAGAAGTGGTGGGTGATCAGCCAGTTAGCAACTCTAGGATAAACTTAGGCCTGAGG
Source organism: Apteryx rowi (assembly GCF_003343035.1). NCBI lineage: Eukaryota > Metazoa > Chordata > Aves > Apterygiformes > Apterygidae > Apteryx > Apteryx rowi. The sequence continues at coordinate 255,970 of NW_020448675.1, forward strand.
AAATACATGGCCTACTCCTGCTGCTTTGAATTTCAGTAGGGAAATGGAATTTGGAAGAAGCAGGATGGAGCTCTGTATATGGCTGCTGGAGGGAAGGAGCCTGAGTTCTGTCTCCCCAAACACTTCAGTTTCATTGGAGCTGCTAGTATTTTTACCAGTGTAAAAATCAGATGACTCAAAGGTTCTGGCTGTATGAAGCAGAGTGATAACTTGAACATGCTGAGAAACATGAGACATCCAGACTTCAAAGATTTATCAGAAAGGGTCCCTTAATTAAGACTTTTATGACTGATGTAACATCTACATTTACAGAGGCTACTTGGCTTTGTTGCCTCTTCCACATAGCTTGAAACGTTGGCATTATAGTAAAAACATGAGCCTTCATGGTTATTTTCTTCCTAAACCTGAAACTGTTTTATTCAGCCTAAAAAAAAAAAAAAAGGGGGGCGAGTGTTGCAAACTCCCACATTTATAGTAATTAAATCTTTATTTTTTTTTATGGTGCGCACACTTTTTTCTGGTTGACTCCTTCCAGAAGAAAAATCATTACTTATGTATGTTAATTTTTGTCACTGGTCTAATAAAATGTTCTTTGTACTTCATGGGACCTAGTCTCTATTCTTTTGTGCATGTGTAACCCCCATTATTAATGTGAGTTATGTGCACACACTGAAGGAGAAAAGTCTTTCAAAAAGGAAATACTGGGCTTAGTAGTGTATTTGGCTCAGTGATAAATGTCTCTGATCATAATGTGTAGCCAGTTTGTTTAACTTGATTAAAAAAAAAAAAAGGCCAAACTTGCTTTTAAACTTCAATGGAAAAGGTTAAAGTTGACACTCTTGTTGCTCCAATATGGTTTGATTGCAACATTAAAAATGAGGGGGAGGTTTGTGATGATTAGACTCTCTCTTGATTTGCACCAGCATTAGTGACCTAAATGAGTCACTCTTGCTTTGAATGTATGAAAACCCAAATGCTTTTAAAAGCTACAGGGAGATTACCCAGAATCCAGAGTTTAGCATTATTTGTGCATTAAAAGCTTCTGTTCTCTGCAGTGAGAAGACTAAGAACTTAGCGTTCATTAGGGCTTTAAAGATGTGCTGAAACTCAGTGTAATTTTACTGTGTATAATGGCTATATTCTGTTTTGTAGGTCTGAGGACTTTGTGCATTGCTTATGCAGACCTGTCAGAAAATACTTACAGAGAGTGGCTGAATGTCTACAATGAAGCCAGTACAATTTTGAAAGATAGAACACAGAAGCTGGAGGAATGCTATGAGATCATTGAAAAGGTAAGACACATGTTTCCAAGGGGCAGATGCTGATTCCTTTACACGTGTTTTTCCATAGAATTCAGGCAGTATACAGTACAACAAAGTATTAATTTTATCAGGCGGAGAGAGGGGGAAGGGCATTTCTACTCAGGAGCATGTTCAGTCCATAGACTTCTCAGGTGTTTAGTTTTGAAGTCCTTGAGATAAACTTTAAAACTGTCATTACTGCTTACCATCTCTATTTCTTGATTCTTTCTATCTTGCTGTCTTGAATAAGCTTGATGTAACTTGATAGAAGATAACCTACATCATCAGTGCATTGTACCATGTTCCCATGGGGCTAATGTATGAAGAGAAAATGATTATATCTACAGTGTCTAAAACATCCTTTAAAAAACCCAATCTGTCATTTCTCTATTAAAAGGAATAATGTGCTCACTGAGGCCTGTAGTCACATAGGCTGAAATAATATTAAAAGCTGCTCTTTTCCTGCAAATTGAACTGTAATTTTGCAAGGGAACAGTAGCTATCAAAGAAAACGCCAGTTTGAAATTGTAATCCCACACTGAAATGTGATGCTGAAATTTCAGCACCTTGGGCTGATATTTCTGTGATACTCTTTGGTCTTTATTGCTCTCTGAAATGCTGTCAGTTTTACTTCTGACATGCACTCATTTTTGCTCTTTCTGCTCCCTCCTCTTACTTCACTGTGATTTTGTTTAGTGGTTTCTTTTAAACATTCTTTGAACTTTAATTGCTTTTGTTAATTAATATTAACCTTCTGGAGCACTGTTGGTTGGCTGTTTAAATTAGTCGGGACAGGAGAGAGGAGGAGGCTGAGACTAGGATGGGAGCTAGCTTTCACAGGGGAGCCCAAACACTCCAAACAATCTTTAAGCAATAGCTAAAGATCAGGTCTTGCTTTTCAAACTGATGTCTAAAGTCTCATTTTGTGCTCGTTGTGAAAGTGCTGGTCACTCAGTAGTCACGTGGTTGTCTAATCTTCGATTCTGGAGTTTTGCTTAGTTTCTTATTTCTGCACTGTGCTTTCATACCCCTTTGTTTACACTGAGGTGAAAAATGATCAGCTCAGTATGGGCTAATTCTCTCAATTTAAGCTGTTTTCTCAGTCCTTCAATCATTTTTGGCTCTCAGCTTCCTACCAACTTTCCCATTTTAATATCACCTTGAAAAATGGATTCCACCACCCCCAGATGCAGGGACAGTCGTTTGGAGTTTGGATTGCAATGTATACTTTTCTGTTACCTACAAATTCTGTTAGCATTGATGGGACTCCTTTTTATCAGGAGATGATAGGGTGCTAAAGCAAATGAATTACAGAAGTCTGTTCTATTACCTTTACCAGCGAAGCATCTCATAACAAAAGTTAGGTTTTGTCAAGGTCTGTTATTTGTAAAGCTGTGTAGGCTGGTGTTAATTACAACCTCTCCTTCAGTTTTCACATTTGTTTTGAGTAATTATTGTCCTTACAGAGAATAGAAACTTACTTTTTCTGTACAATGCCTTAAATGTTGCATATAACTGAACTCAAGTTGTATCAATTTCTCTGCAACTGAACATCCTTCATTGCCTAAGGAATCATTAAAATAATTCTCAAGTTAGAATTGGCTGACTAGATTGTGTCTTTGGAGGAGGCTTATTTTTTAGGTATTTTTGTCTGCCTGATTTTTCTTTCCTGTAACATGGCCAAATCTCTTCAATCAATTGCTCTAGAATTGCATAAGAATATGTCTAACTCTGTAATATTAAATTGTTGTATGAGACATTCTTATTCTTTTCTGGCAGACATCTGTATGTAGACTAGAGATACTTGGGTTGATTAATGTTCATACCACTTCTATTACATAGATGTTGTGATTACATCCATAAATAGTTGCAATAATTTCTGCTTTGAGTGATTGTATCCAGTCTGTGTATACATTTTATGGGATGGAAATTAGTTTAAATGATGTGATGCCAGGTGACTTGTTTTGTGAGCTTAAGAAATACATAAACTGTGACCACTCATCATGTTGCTATGGTGATTAGCGAATGCTCTAATATATATGTTCATCCATAGGCTAGCTCTGGAGCTGTATAACTTYAATTAATTGCTCTTGAAACACTGCCATCTTTCTGATCAGAAACACTTGGTTCCATTCTGTAACTCTTGAAATGTGAATTTTACGCACAGGAAGTGGAATAGCCACACCAAAAATCTACTGTATTGTATATCGCTTGTCCAAATGCTGTGTTAGCAGTGAGGCACAATGTGTTGTCTTTAATTCCCTTTTTGAGTTTGTTCCAAGCAGAGGTTTATCTAAAGAAAACAATCCCTCAAAAAAAATTTTTTTTTTCCCAGGACTTACTGCTTCTTGGAGCTACAGCCATTGAAGACCGCCTGCAAGCAGGTGTTCCAGAAACAATAGCAACACTAATAAAGGCAGAAATTAAGATATGGGTTCTGACAGGGGACAAGCAGGAAACAGCTCTCAACATAGGTATCCATTTTTCTGATTACTTTGAACTTGTCTGATATGTAGCAGGTTACATATTAGATCTTTTGCTACCTGCAAAAACAGTCCTGCTTTTTATAGAGTGGTTCCTTGATAGCAGGCAGGTACATAGTAGCCTTCAATTTAGAGAACTGGAATTTTTGGAGAAAAACATTGTCTCAATGTCAGACTGTATTCTGCTAATTTTAAGGAAAAATGAACACTTTACTAGTTTTTGGGTTAAATACAATTCTTGTAGGGAAGTAGTAACTTTTGACATTCTGTTGGCAATCGAAGGGCCTCAACACGGTTGTAATATTTCAGTTTTACTGTGCATTATGTTTTAAAATTGTAAAACAATTTTCCCTGTAAGTTACATTCTTACACTGACTGCCTGTTCTAGATTTTAATGGAGTTTAGGATATGGTGGGATATATGATTATACAAAGCATATAGCTTATAACTTGTGGGCCTTGTTTGTGAAAGTAGATGGATGCTTGAATAACTACTTTTATTGTCATCTTATATGACACTTTGTTAGTCCAAGTATGTCATGTTTGTTATCCTCGAATGTGGTGCTGCTATTTTTGAGTATATGGATAAAGTTTAATATGGGTTGCTTATGTCAAGGCACAGGGTGGCTATCCTTATATCTCAAACTTGTTCATGCATCTTAGCTGACAAACTGCGCTATTGGCAATGCCGAAAATAATCTTGCAATGATGTGAACAAAAAGTACATGTTTGTATAGAGTTTAGTCTGGAACACTCTCCTTATCCCAGGTGCTTCAAATTCACYATATAAAGTGCCATCCACAATTGCCTTCAGATTTGCAGATTAGTTCATTTAGATGCACATGTGTAGGATATGTGAATCCTTAACAGCATAGGCTGCCTTCTGTTGAAGCAGCTTTTTCTTTAGTCTGCTTCAGCTAATGTTGTCTTGAAGATTCTCTAGCTGTATGAACAAAGATGACCAGTGAAACTTTTTGTATCTAGAACTGCATGTAGATGGGTCTGGATGTATTTCAGGCTTCTCTTGGAAGAGCTTTGGTGATCTTTGATTTCTAAATGAAATTACATTTCCTTTAGCAAGACTTTGGGTTTGCTGATTTGGCGGGGTGGGGGCAGGTGGTTTAGTTCCCCCCCCCCCCCACGCACACACACACTTTGGTTAATCTAAGTGGAATTTCAGAATATAGTCTGCATGACTTACAGTTATTGTTCACTTACCAGAATTGAATGAAGTTTCATGTACCTGTGGATTTTGAATTTGGTACAAAAAAGATTAAACAACTTTCTGAACTGATGCAGTTGTAGTATAAATAAGGTGGATGGCTTAAGGTAGATGATAGATTTAAATGCTAATTATATCTGGTTTGAATTGCATATAAAATCTGCAGATTTTTTTCCTTTAAAAGCAATAGTTTTGGAGAGGAGGGAAGCAGCATCTTTTGACAGTTTAAAAATGTAGCTATAGGTTTTTATATAAATCTCTGAAATAAACTAATAGTAATTGACAGCAGGTAGCCAGAGCTCAAGCCTTACAGTAATTGCTTACTTTGAAAGCTTACTTCTATCTACTGAAATTGTCCTTAGCCAGTCTCTGCAAGCAACTCTGAAAGGTTTAACAGTGTTCTTGCATCCTGATTGTTCTCTTAAAAAAATMTGCAGACTATTGATCTCCTTTGCCTTTCAATGAAGCTGTCGCTCTGCTAAGGCTGTGACAGGTTTCTGCTTACCAGCATCCTTGTGCTTAGCAGGGTCTCAGGAAACCCGAACAACTGATGTATTTCTAGCCAATAACTTCTCTAGTAACAGTTTGTATTCTGGGAATGGGAATTAAGTGTTTAATGATCTGTAATGATCTGTATTCCTTCAATTCAACAGGGAATCAATCCCTTCAGTTCAACTCTTTACCTAGAATTGCATTCATAAGTGGGTAGAATTGCTTTCTGCCATACATTTAGCTGAGGAATTTCTGATATTTGGAGCTTCTAGATACCCTGTCAGCTTCTAGAGCGTCCCTGCAAGTGGCACTGAACATGGCTAACAGCAGCAGAGATCACAGCCTCTTTGGAGGTCCCAAACTTCACACCTTCATAGTAATATGCAGGCCTGAAAGAAATTAGTATCCCAAAAGTAGTTGGACCTCCAAGCTGTGACAGTGACAAAACTGGTTTCACAAAAATTATCCCACTGTAGACAACAGCTTCCCTGTTTAGTCATCCACTTAGTGACAGCTCTAGTAATCAACTTCTTAGGCATAGATTACCCCATTTGCTTCTYCTGCTCTTCTGTTCAGGGCCAAGCTCACTCTGTGCTACCAGACGTGTTGATTATCATACTGGAGTTCTGGGTCTCCAAAGCTGTAACTAGAGCACAGAATTCTGTGGCTTGTTCCTGTGCTCTTTGCAGCCTCTGTATCTTGAGCCTTTTCAGGGACTCTGCTCATGAGTCTGCTTAGCCAGACAGTACTCTGAGTTTTGGAGATGTTCTGAAGAAGGTGTTAAAGCTGGCTCCTAGCCACTGGAAAAAATAGGTCCTAAGGTTGATATATTCCCCTTTCTCCCTCCACCCCTGCCCCCGACAAGATGATAGCTAGCAGATAAAATGGATAGTAAAGGTAAGAGCCTAAATCTGTTGAAATGGGAATGTATGCATAGCTGGAACACTGTCAGATCAGTCCTCCAAGAAAGGAGGAACTTTCCTGAACCCCCTTCCTCAAGACTGTATTGCTGTTTCTATGTTCAGACATGGGAGAGAGGCGATATAAACCTTTCTCTTGACTTCTGAGAGGCATGGCTTGGCTGTGGCCAAGGCTGTTCTGTTGTCAGCTCCTCCTGAGGATATACTGTGGTGGTATTTGACTCTGCTACTTGAGTCCTTTTGGGGCCATCTCTTTGAGCCCCTAGTGACTGGTCAACCTTATGCTGTTAGCCAGCCAGGCAGAACTTTTGAGGTCAAGGTTCTCCTTGATACCTTCAGGTTCAGGAGGACTATTTACATTGACAAATGTAGGCTCATCAAATAATTCTTAAGCTGTTGATGGAAACAGTCAGCTTTGTTCTGAGGGAGTTAAAATACATGTCAAGGTTTGCAAGGATACTGCCCCTTGTCTATCGTTGGAGCCTACTTTGAGATGGTAGGCTGCTAGTGTCCTTGCCAGTATACTTGCTTTTTGATATGCCCTGAGCAGCAGCAGAGGTAAGGTGTCAATATCTCAACACAGAAAGCTATTGCCAAGGTATTGAAGGCATTTGTGCTGACAGCTGTACATACCAAAGGGCATAAAATCTTTCTTCTTGGCAATCCTGAGCTTGGAGTTACCCATCATGTCTCTATGTGTACTTACCTTGACTCTGTATCTTCACATGATAGTGTATTTGTACCTGAAGGTACTTATGACTCAAATCCATGTGTGCAGCAGCTGCTTTCTATTCTCTTTCTCTTCATCAGGCATTTTCTGGAATACTTCTGTTCTGGAGAACCATCGCTTTCAGTTGAGGAAATTGAAGTGGTGCCAGTGTGTGTGGCTGTATCCCTAGTGAAGCTTGAGCAGGGCCTGTGTGCCATCTGTAAACGTGGAGGATAAGCAGCTTGCCTCACATGAGGGCTTCTATATGCCTGTGATATGAATGTGCCTGTGGACTATGATCTTGAACTCTGATACAAGCAATCCTTCTCCCAGGGCACCTGAAAGGAAATAAGTCCCAGAAGTACCCAATTCATCTGCTTCATGGACTCTTAGTCAGACTTTTAATTTAAAAGACCTAGACATCAATTTACAAGTGCAGATTAACATTTTATAATCTGGCTTTGAGCCAGCAGTTGATCTCATTCTAGTCAAAGCATTGACAAAAAATATGCACTGATCTGTATTTTCAATTGCTGTTAGGACTGCCAGAACTAACTATTATAAGACTTTGTGTGTAAAATATGACTACAAACTTCACTTGTAACTTTACAGTTGTCAATTACTTTATTTTACACTAGTGCTAGATTTTAACACCTTCATAGTCCTAAAATAGTGCATGATGTATAAATATCCTACAAAATGGCAATAGGCTTGACTCTTACCCTCCTATTCTAAGCTCAATTTCATTCCTGTTTAATGTGATGATAAAACACAAAATGACCAAGTTGCAGGTTTGGGTTTTTCTGACTCCATGATTTCCCAAAGACAACAAAGAGCTACTTAGTGTTTTCCACAGAATGTTTTTGTCCAGCTCCAGTTGTCAAATGGTGTCTTACTTCATTTGAAAGATGTAAAATGAAACAGTGAGCAGCAGTTTAGAGATTATAGCTAACTGTTGCAGCTGCTGTTCCAATCAAATGCTACTAGAAAATCCTTTTGAATTAGTTATACTGAATTTGTAACAGCTTACTGCACAAAGCTGCTGCCATTCCCTAGGGAAAGAATAGCCCTGACCATGGAGGGAAATGATTAAGTTTGTAATATCCTCTTTTTCTCCCTAGTAAGAAGAAGAAAGTGGTTCTTCAGTCTGGGACTGATTTTAAAAAATGTCAAACTTTGACTTGACTCTTTTCTGGAGTCAATGTTTTGACTCCAGCCTCAACCTGTTGAGGCTTCCTTACTCAGTTTTGTACCATGTCACTTTACAATTTCTGCTAGCGAACAAGTCTGTCTGCAAAACTTTCATGTTATAGGCTGCATTTCATTAGGATATATTTCATCAGCTTTCTCAACAGGTGTGTATGAGTTGAATATCTGCTTTAGAAGAGGATACAGAATGAAAGTAAACTGTAGCTCATTAACATTAATAAGATCAGAATGTTTCCACAAGGTTGCTTCTGATAGTCATACTCCCCATCCGCTGTGAAAATGAACAGAAACAAAGTTCTGCAAGTAATCAAACTTACTGCCTGAAAGTGCTTSGCTGTGATGTAGGTATGTCTTCCACCAGGAAAGATGGGGGATTTTATTTGTTGACAGAAGTCATTCATGCATTCATGTTGACCCTGGATAACACATATAAAACTAGACCAATTAAATTCTGTAGCCTGAGGAAATGATTTACACAGCAATTGATGAGTCTCTATGGCCTTCCTAAGGAACCAAAAATCCCACAGAAAACARACTTGTGCTCCAGTTGTGCTCTTGCTGTTGTGGGGTGTGTTAATGTTATATTGACTGTATTCTTGTTTTACTTTTGACCCTGTCAGCCCTGCAGTGGTTCATCATTGGGACATTACTTTCGTATTCTAATGGGCTCCAGATTCATTTTAGCAGAAGTAAATGGGGAAATAGACTTCCTGAGGCCTCATTTTAAGACAATCAGTTCTTAGGCTTACCATGATTCATTATGTGATTCATTCATACAAAAGCACAGTAGGAATGCAAAATACTTTCATTGTATTTCCTTTTCCATTAATTTACATCAGCTGTAAAAGACATGTATGTTCATCATTTCAGTAGATGCAGTCTGCTGCTTTATGAAGCCACAGGACTGTGCCACTCCCAAGAGAACTCGCATGAGCTTTTAGGATGATGCAGTAGGGTCAGTTTGACATGAGTTACGACTTGCCTCTTGCCATTAATATGAGCTGGAAAGTAAAGTGTTTATCCTGTAAGTGCCAGGTGTTGTTTCTTGCATGTCACTTTGTCTAATGTCAGTGACAATCTTGTGGTAGAGGAATTGCTAGCTTAATGGTATCGAGCAGTATTGCAGTCATTGGTTCTTATTGCTTAAAAAAAAAAAAAGGCTCTTCTGTTGTCAGCGTTTTTACTTTGAATTTTGCTATCCTGATGAAAGTATGCAACTGCCTGGTGAGTGCTTTCACCTTGCTCTAGTCCATGGCAACTTGCTCTTGTCCTCTTTCATGCCCCAGTCCTACGCTAAGGGCAACGCAGTACAACTTCAGGATGCCTATAGGAGTTGGTGGGGGCTGTGTGCGTGTCATTGGTCTGTAGTGCTTGGTGAAGCTCAGGACTTCCACAGTAAACTCTCAGGAGTGAAAAATGTTTGTATAGCAGCAAACATTTAGCAAACAAATGTATAGGAACAAATGTGTGGGGCCAAGAGGACTGGGTAGCACCAGCTGATGCAATGTGTGTGCTCCCAGCCATGTGACAGAGCTGCAGCTGGGCACTCAGATCTGTTCCTGTAAAGTATGGAAGCTCTGCCTTCACGTAGGTAGAAACAAAGTTCTAGATACAGAGATGATTACTTTCACTCCAGAGGCATACCACATATTTACTATATCTAGCTAATACTGGTTTTCTTCAGTTAAAACTTTTTAAAAGCTACATATTTGGAACTGCAGATGAAAATGCAGCCTCTGCTAGTAAATATGTCAAGTTGGAATGCGTCCTACACACCAACACTTCCAGTAGCCTTCCTGATGGAAGTAACTGCTCAAAATTTATATCCTAATCTGACCTATAGATGCCCCTTTTGAGGTTTAGTTCAAGTGTAATATTCTTTTAAAAAAGGAAATCCTTCTTTTTCTCTTACAGGATACTCTTGCAGACTCATTTCACAGAGCATGTCTCTCATCCTGGTCAATGAAGATTCTTTAGATGTAAGTAACTGAGCAAATTCTGGTGTAATTCTTGGCAGAAGGGGGCATTGCTGACAAAAGCAAAATCTTTTGAGCTTTCTCACTTTGTTTCTCTCACTTTGCTTTGGGGGTAGTAAGGTAAACAATTTGTTTTAGGAACTCATTGCTCATCACACTTCAGACAAGCTAAACAGTGGTGGATTGTGCAAAATGTATTTCTGTTGTCTCTGTTTACCAAACTAAACCTAAAGTATTGGAACAAGCAACTAATTATGTCCATGAGTTGGAATTTGCTGCAAACTAGTGAAACCTGCAATATACCTTCAGGAATATGGTTAGAATTTATATTTTATGTATAGGAATAGCATCTTTGAAAAGGGGAAAAACAAACTAAAAGAATCCTTCTGTTTTGAAGTGAGTCTTGCTGCAGCTGTTTCAAGCAATGCTGAAGATGGAACTTTTGCCGAAGCAAAGTGTATTGTGAAGTCGTGTGTAGCTTTTAAGATCTAAAAATTGCATTTAAAATGATCTGTCAGTGATAGCCATTTTCCTCAGGTATGTGCAAAAACGACCTAGAAAATCTTGCACTGTCTTATGCTGGGAAGATGCATGTACTTCAATTTGCCTGTTTCAACATCAATATCAGCCCTTGATATCACTTAAACATTTGATTGCTATTAGAGGTGTTTCTAGGACAGAGGAAAAGACCTGTAATAGACAGCACCTGGTACTTGCTTTTAGAATGGACAAGTCATCCTGCTTGATGGGATGGGAGAGGCAGAGCCTGTGTCTTAGTACCAGAGGGGTTACTGGATAGCTGAAAATTTGGTAGAACAGGGATGCTATTGTGGTGGAGTGGTCAGCTGGTAAGCTGTGGCTTTCCAGTTGCTTCTATGCGACTTAGTTAACAGTAGCCTTGACAGTGTTTTTGTCTCAGACTCGCAAGTTCTTCATATGTGATTCTGGCATCTCACGGCCTGGCATTCTAGTCCACTGAGTTGCAGGAGTTCCCAGAGAGTCAAAGGGGAGATGGTCTGACTCCAGAGGAGGAAAGGCTGCATTACTGGTTTCCACGCAGCGTAATGTGCCCTGATAGGAGCTGTCTCATTGCTGCATTCTAGCAACAAAGACCACAGGGTTACTTCTGTCTTGGAAGCTAAGTCTTTTGTGTTTCTGTGTGGTTAGGCACTTACTTTTGGATCCTTCAGGTGGAATAAGGAAATCTCAGTTTTTTCTAATGGTTACTGCCTTAAATGTGACTAGATTGGAGTATATAAATTTTCTTACGTATCAAGCAAATATCTGAATGCTTTGCTGAAACACTCCCAAGTCCTTAGACCATCTTCTCTCACTTTTTCCACTTCTGTATGGCCCTTTTAAAGGGCTTTGTTTTCTTTTCATGGGATCAAAATACTGTGATCTTGATAAGCTTTCTGCCACACTTGGCTGACTGGACTTCTAAGCCCGAAGAATGATGTAGAACCTCAATGGGAAATGAGCTGAGTTGATGGTATTTGCTCCTTTGGGTAACAAGGTTAGTGGGCTACGATTATAGGAGTGAAAAACTTGGTTTCTTTTTTCCTAAAGTACTAGAAACTCAACCCACAAGAATGAAGATGATTCTGTTTGTCTCCCCCCGCCACACACCTTTTTTCTTTTCTTCTTTCAATTTCTTAACCTTTCTGAAGTTCTGTGAATAACACACACTGGAAGGATTTTTTTTTTCCACCCCCTGGAAATAACTCTTATTTAAATCTGAATTGAAAGTAGTCCTTCTAAATTTGCAGAGACGGACAATGTGACTCTTGTCATGCCTCTTCAGAAATAGTAGAAGACTTGGGTAAAGATTTTCTATGCTTAAAGGAGAGAGTAAAAATTGAAGATGGTACAGAACAGGTTTTTGCTAGGTCAGAGGATGAAAATAGAGCTAACAATACATAATATTTAGAAACTTCTGAAGGTGGGACAAGGTAGTCTTCAAGCCATGTTAACTTGACTTTTTTTTCATTACTTCTGATTTTGAATGCAGTGATGTAGTGGCAGATAGAGATTTTTGGCTACTCGAACTGCAGTAAATACAAGGCGGAAGTTGCTGAGTAGTGCATAACAGCTTCAGCACCTGTTTCTAAATTGTGATTCTACTTAATTGGCTGAAAAGGCCATGAGAGAGCAGGCAATTGAATGGGCTGAATAATGAATGTGTCTTATGATGTATGCCTTAACTGCAAGTGCTTCAATCGTGGGAATTTTCCCTTAAATATTAAACAGTCTTATAGGTAGTGTTGCTCAAGGATTTTTTGGTATAAGCATAAATGAATATGCTTTTCCCAGGATGGAAGAGATGATTAGGACTTAAGCCAGGGTAAGGCTGCTCTTGCTGTTGAAGATGGGAAGAGAGAGAATGGAGATCCAGCCATGTGTTTCAGGCTTCTTATTGCCTATGTGTAGAATCAACTCTAGTTAATTGGTGTGATTGCACTCCTGTTTTGTTGGGAAACTGATGTAGCTGTGCAAAGGGAATGCACTTACAAAAATTATTGTAGGATTAAAAAAAATTTTTTTTACTGTGAAAAGGCTTTTATTTTTAAAACTTGATATGTTTTCCATTGCCTTAGAAAAATGGAGGTCCTTGTCAAAAGCACAGATGAAATTAACTTTCTTGGAGTCCTGTTAGGCATCTGCTTTTTAAATAAAGTGTACTTCATCAAGAGACTTCAGCACTTCCAGACATTACTGCTATTCTTGCTTTTGCAGCTTCAGGACTATTTTGGTAAAGTGCACAGTACAACCTCACATTTTGTGGAAGTGTGAGAGTACAGGATGCAATAGCCAATTGGATTATCATAGTCTTTCAACTTGTATCTTGCTTTTTTTCAATATGTTCTGTTAAATACTCTTTATGGTATTCAGGACCCTTTCTTTCAAGTGCTTTGAGGGTCAAGGTCAAGATATCAATGCTATGGAGCAGCTGTATGGCACTTCTAGGAGGACTTCCCTATCCTGCAACTAGTTCCAGTTCACAGTAAGCACCTTGCACTGAAACAGGAGTCTTTGATTCTTGTCTTGAAACGTGAGAAAATGGAGGTGTGTGGCCACTTTTGATTCAGTAGGTCCTACCTGATATTAAAAGTACTGCATTAGCAGGAACTCATTAAACCATAGCTCTTCAGCTTGGTCTGCCTGCAAATGGCAGGCTAGGTAAGCAGGTTAGGGAGCAGCAGAGCTGGCAGCCTCCCTGCTCCCTTCTTAAGATCCTCTTTCAGAGTCAGCTGCCTGCCTCGGGACACCAGTTGATTTCTCCCCCCCCCCACCTCCCCCTTAATATTTTCTCTAAATGCTAAACTTAATTGTAATAGGATAACTGAATCTGTCTTTCCTCTTATTCTTACCATGGATCTGCAGAAACAAAAATGGATGCCAAAGGGGAAACCTGCCTGGAAAAAAGGAAGAACTAGGGAAATGCAGGGTATAGGAACATACTGAAAGGTAAGGGTTAGTGTACTCCAAGAAAGTGTAGAGGCAATCTCCCATTTTATAGTTGAGACTTATTTTAACTTCTTTCTATACTTGGTAGCATATGCACTTCGAGGTTTTTATATATTCACCATTTTTTTCCCCCAAAATTCAGCCAAGAGGTGTGATAGGAAAGTTGTACTCTCTTCAATAGAAAACTATTCAAAAAAAAAAAATCCATTTTCATGTTACTGTGGAAGGACATAAAGAATAAACATTCCCAGACTTGTGCCAAGTCTTGTTTGAGAAGATGAATTCTTGGTTTCTTTAGATCAATAAATATAAAAATCAGACTGAGAGAGGACTATTGTTTTATATTTATCTCTATATCAGTAAGAGTAGTATGACAGGAAGTTTCTGAGGAAACTGAGATGGTGGAAGAGTCCAAAAATACAGGCCATCTGGTACAGGCAGCGAGGAACACTTTTGTAAAGAAAGACTGAGTACTAGACCTAAAAGAAAGACCATACCAAAGGGCAGGCAGGTGGGGAGAGAACATCAGGCTGTGCATGCTCAGCAGCTTGATGGAGCTTCAGTAATGGGGGGCAGAAAAACATATTGAAGAGTATGAGGAGCTACTTTGTTATTCCTATTTCCAACTCTGAGAGAGGAAGAGGAGGCACTAAAGCTGCCTAAAGTAGAGCACTACTCTAGCTCTAAAATAAAGGAAAGGGAAGGAAAGATCATGTAGTGCAACAGGGGAACAGAATTGAAAGGAAATATTGAGGGAAAAAATACCTCTCCTCTTCCTCCCTCCCACATGCCAATTTGACAAATACTGTAGAGTGCCAAAGCTTCACTTGGAGTGGTAGTCAGGACTCCTGTGGAAAGGAATTCATTAAATAAGTTAGAACTGGCTAAAGACTCCTCCCTCCATCAGAGGGAGTGTGTGAAAAGGGAAGAGGGGAGGGAGCTACCTGCTTGTTGGCTCTTGAATCCGTTGGCCAGTGTCAAAGATACGAGTCTTTTGAGGTGGCAGGGGGAAGGGAGGGACAGGAACAAACAGCTGTCTCTGCTGTAAAAGTATTTAGGAGCTAGGGACTAGAATCAGCTGAAGAATAGTAGGACAAGCAATTAAATATGAGAAACTCATAATTTAAGCTAAGTATAGTGCTCCAGTTGTTTTGGGATTGAAGTGTGTAGACACCTCTGGAAGATTGAATACAGAACCTTATACTACTTCTGTAGTGATACCCCCAAATTAAAAGCTAATCTCATGGATCTTAACCTGGCTTTAGTTGCAAAGAGAAACAAGACCTCATAACCAGCTGTACTAGAAAGGAGAAAATGGATACTGATTAAAAAGAGGGAAGGGGAGGAAAAGAAAAAGGCAAACAGGGCAATAAACTGGGAAGCTTAATGGATTGAGGAGTCTAAAAGGATTTAAAGTCATATTAGCCTTCAGGATATGGTTTAAAATAATGTATTTCTGATAAATTGAAGAACTTATTTTTTATAAACTTTTTGATAAGGATCTGTCCTCTTAAAGTTGTGGCAAAAACCTATGTGGAAGCGTTGGCAGATTTATTTAACAAGTGGTCTCAGTTATGAACCCACACCAATCAGTGTATATTGACAGACAAATTTCATGACAGTGTGAGTGTCCTTGCTCACCTGTAAAATACATGAAAAGATTACTGGGGTCTCCTGCTATCTCAATGCAGGAAAATACTGAATAGATGGTTGAATAGATGGGCATATGGGGTCTCTTTTTAAAAGAAAATTGAGGGCTCTGTGTTGGTCTTCAAAGAGCGAGCAGGGATGGGAGATTACCTGACTCTACAGAATATTGTCCCTTAAAATGGATCCGTTCCTCAAATACGAACGGTTTGTCGCACCTATGAAGTATGAGAGATCAGGGATTAGCCCATCAGTAATATGGGGTGTTTTGTATGCCTCTGATCACATAAGTCAGCTGGAGAATAAAGTAGAAAAAGAAATCTTAATCAAATTTGGATTAACATAGAATGAAACCTCTCCCTTCCCTTTTCGTGTTTTGCCTGATGTCTGCCAGCATACCTAAGAAACTTGCAATCAACTCTCAAGCAGGGCTATTTTAAAATCCCCAGATAAAGGAAAACCACTCTGACCCTCACTTCCCAGCCACTGCCTCCCATTACATAGCTGAGTGAGGAGTTGTGTGACATACTGAGAGCACAGCAGCTGCTCTTAGTTTTTTGGTTTTAATTTGGCATTATAGTGTTGCTTAGAGCTCGCGTTGAGTTGAGTACCTTAAATCCTGAGTTGGGCTTCAACATGTAAGATGATGAGACTTTTGAAGCTTGATTGCTAGTATCAGAGTACGCTTGCTTAAGGATTCACTCTTGCAAAGTGCTCAAGATACTTTGCAGAACTCGGTGCTAAAGATTTACCTTAGCAAATTAATGTTATGTGGTGCCTGGTGCATGTGATAATATGGTGGGGGGAGAATGGGGAGAGGAAAGAAACAATAAAGGGGTTCCATCTGTGCATAGCAATATATATTTCTCACCTTCTAATTTTAGCTGATTCCTTCTGGTTTCGCTTTCATGAGCCAAAAATATGTGAGCTGACACTACAGCAGCTCTAAAAAGTGTAAAAGATTGGGGTCTTTAGTTTTCATGCTTTTCCTTTGTGTAGCCTTACTACTTTGAAATAACATCACCTAAAGTTGGTAATTACAAAAAGTTGTTAACCTCTCTTTTCTGGTCCTGTAACTTTAGATAAATCAGAGTTGGAGATGACAAACTTAATCTCAGCTGTACATGTCTTTGGCTGAGGTTCTAAGAAAGGGGTCATGACTGCTCTTGGAGTGATTTGAGTTTGGAAGGTGATAGTTGTTAAACAACATCCCCTGTGCAAAGTTGAGAACTTGCTTCAGATATACCACACATCAATATTCTTGGAACGTTTCAGCATTAAGTACGAATCTTATACTTGGACTAGCCTGTAAAACATAACCACAGTTGGTATATGTTGAGGAATGCAGAGTACTTTACAAGACACTAGTAAGTGGATAGGTTTTAGCAAAAGCTGTAGATAAAACAGTAGGTGATCTTAAAATTTACTCCAGTTCTAGCTAGACATTACGTAAAAATGCTTTGTGATAAATCAGTGCTACATGTTCTAATTTTCTTCGGTTGCCTTCTCATCAAATATAATCTGGTAGATATTCAAAGAATTAAATATGTAGGAGACTGTTTATGAAATCTAGCCATAAATTGAGACATTATCAGAAGTCTTTTAGTAAGCATCAAGACTAACGAAGCACTTGCGAAGATGGGAGAACCCAACACCCATAAAACCCTCCCAGAGAAACAGAGAACCATGGCTTGTCAGACAACCCCCCCCCCAAAACATTGATATATAGCTGCTGGTCTTCTAAGTGAAGAAAACTCGTGATTACATGGTATGTCATGAAGACATGCCTAATATTGAAGGTGACTGATGCTTTAGCTCAGATAACAAGCTGCTTTTCCAAAACAGGAGAGCAAACTTATGGAGCTTCTGAACTGGTATATCAAAAATGCTTTCTCTTACCCTGTAATCTTGTTTTTTAAGCCAAAGTAATTTTATGTTTTTTTTCTCATAGTCAAGCAATTTAGTTAATATAGAATAAAACTTTCTGTTAATCTAAATAAATGTAACAAACTTTTATATGTGCTTTGTAATAATTACCATCGGTTCTTTTAATTTTAAAGTATTTGTCTGTCTTTATTGCTAATTTTTAATGTGGAGGTCTCCATAGTAATATTTACTCTGTAGGTTACATCTGTAGCAGAAATGATTATTTTTCCCAACTTAGCCTAAAATGTATCAATATGAGATTCTCGCACTGAAATTTTGTAGTATTATATCTAATGCATTCCACCTCTGAAATCCATTAATGCTAAAAATGAATTCTTACAAGGTCCAAGCTGAGCTTAGAGCCTTTAAATATTGATACCCTTTCCCCTTGGTGTGACTTTTTTCCCTCTTCTACTCCTTGGCATGCAGCAGCAGGTGAGATGTGATCGAACAACTGTCTTTGCTTGTTTTTAAGAGCTAAATTTTTTTCTAAATCATACAGTTGAGGGAAAAATCAATCATTTCTGTTCTTTTCAGAAAACTACTGGGAATGGAAAACAGTAATCCTTAGCTTGATTCAACTGAACTCCAGAAACTTAGCATAATAATCTGCAAATGTTTATCCCTTATAGACTTAAAACTACATGCACACACATGCTCACTTGGTTTTTCTTTCCTTCTCTTAATAAAGCTTTTTTTTAAGTGAAAATATTTCAAGTACTGGATTTACTTTGAGTGTAATTCTTGGATTCTGTTTCTGTTTAATTAAATTGGAAACACCACAAAGTCTTATTGTGCTGCTCTTAACCTGGACAAATTTCTTTTGTTGGTGTCTCATTGCTGTTGAATTGTGTGAGAGCAGTGGGAGGGAAAGCTAAAGGAGCGATATCAAATGACCCAAGGAGAGGCACTGGAAAGCCTGAGATAAAAGTACTGGATACTACAGCTGAGAAGTGTTTTTTCCCTTCAATGCTGTAGAAGGGAGAGCTGGAAACTTTATCAATTGGTTCTTACACTGAGTTTGTATATAACAGTGATGAAAGGGCAAAACTGTGGGGATCCAGTTCTGAAACTGTGGGCCATCTTTTGCTGTAAAGTAGTTCTGTTAAGGTAAATGAGGCTACTTAAGTGTCCTGCAGAATACATGTGCAGCTCCCAACTAGTCTTTTATTAGTGGTTATGAAGGTCTAAACAACTAAATGAGTACATCAGTGGAACTGTTTGGAGCACCTGCTTCTAGCTAGATGTTTGTGGAGAGTATTACTACCTTGGTGTAATTCTTAGCTGCTAATGTTTCCTCTTGTGCACATGCATTTTTTTTTTGATCGGATGATTAACATCTTCCATCTGTAAATGGAGACCTGTTTCATATCCGTTATCTCTGGTAAGCACAGGAAAGTAGAAAAGAGCATTATCCAGAAATACGTTGATGTGAGGAATTGCAAGAAAGGCAGAGAAAAGTAATACTTGCAGATTACTCATGTCCTCAGGAGGTTATTCATTAACCCACACTTGTGAGTGGAAAGGGAGGTTGGGAAGCAAGGAAGGCACCCTGGGACAGGGAAAGCCCAGTACAGAGGCTTTGCTTCAGGGCTGGGTGGCTGAAGATCACAGATGTATTTAGTTTTTAGCAGATACTACTGTTTGGACCTGTACTAAAGATAAAGGCTACTTTATCTGTACTGTGCTGACAACTGAACGCTATAGAAATTGTGGTGATTAAATCTCCTTTGAAGATGAGTTGAGTCTGGTGGATATCCATTTAAAATTAGGTAAATGTCTGTAACTTATTTAATGAATATTCTGATAACTAGTTCTACTAGTTAAAAATGAGGCTTAACCAATCATGTAAAGTTGACCTATTAGTTCAGATATTTCTTACAGTAGTTGAGGTTTCTGTTTATCATTCATACCCAAGTGAATGGGCAAAATAACCGATGTTGTGACATTGTTTTTTACATAAATAATTCAATTCTTTAGTGTGCAGATACCTTTCTCAAAAAACATGTCAATGTCTTTGAAGATAAAAACCAAACCAAAAAATCAATCAAATGGCTTTGTGTGAAATGGGACAGCAGATTTAAATTTCTCCACATTTAAGTAGGAAGTCAAGACTTGTAATAAACACACCTCATTTCAAGGTGAGCAAGAAAGGCAGATAAGTTTTTTGGGATCTCTGCTTCTGAGGAAAATCCCAAAAATCTGTATTGAAAATTGATCCTAATCTTTGCAGTAAGACGAAACAAGGACTGCTTAGTACATGTATAATGAAGGAAAAAGCAGTAGGGGATAGGGAGGAAGTTGTGTAGAAGAGTAGTACCACATCAAAAGTGACAGCAGTGATAACTGCATGTGTACATAGGGAATACACAGACTTTGACCTTATCTGGATTAGGAAATGGTATGTAAGTGTTTTTAAGCTATCTCCATTTGAAGAGCTACTTTGGATGTAGCATGGATTCTGCTTGATGGTTAAAAGCTGAGCTAGATTATCAGGACTTATCATTCTGCTGTGAAGACCTTGTATGAGGAAGGAAGCTTTTTATCTAGGAGACCCATTAATACTTTTGGGTTTTGATGGCCATTATCATATTGTAGTCTTGCAAAAATCAATTTGAAACCATTGAGTTCTTCATGTCTACCAGATGTACACAAATGACTTTTAAAGGCTGGTTGCTCTCTTTTATAACTAGGAATGTGGGTTAGAATAAAATGCACTAAGTAGTGCATCTGTTTGTA
Source organism: Apteryx rowi (assembly GCF_003343035.1). NCBI lineage: Eukaryota > Metazoa > Chordata > Aves > Apterygiformes > Apterygidae > Apteryx > Apteryx rowi. Next base: position 276,061 of record NW_020448675.1, read on the forward strand.
TTTGTCATTTGCTCTCACTCTTTTTTATCAGGATGAATAAGAGGGATTTCAGATGGCTTGCTAAAAATATTTCACCGTGGACTTCAGCACTATAACATATGTGTTGAAACATGTGGGTAGTGCTTGATCAGCTTACTAAAAAATAGGATGTTGCATGTAACAGGAGGAGAGTGGACTCTGACACAGTCGATATCTTCTGTTCCTGTACAGGTGTGTAAATAACCAACTGATACTCCTGTATAAGACAACTTGTAATGCCAGTGTCTATTGCCAGTCGTCTATCTAAAGAAAGAATAAGAATAGAAGCAGAAGCTGGCCTCCTTTGCTTTTTCTGCTTGATCAGCTCTCTTTTGTATGCTTCACTGTTTAGATGAGCTACTGAACGTGAGTAGGGATAATCCATTTGGGCTACCATGGCATTCTGTGGTATTCCCAAAAAACAGCAACAAGCAACTACATAATGTAATTTAGTGTCCACAGTCAGTGTCTGACATCCACAAATGGGTCTTAGTATCTGCAGGGAAGCTTTACATGCACTTGCGTTTTGTATTTTAGCAGTGAAGAGTTGAAGAGCTGGAAAACTTAGTTATTTTGTTGGTAGCTTCCCCTGTCCTGTAGGGTAACATGGCTATGAAAATTCTACAGCCTATAATGAAAATCTCATAATCTCATATATCAGATTTATCCAATGGCTTTCATGACCTTCATTCTCACTGGCACACTTCCTCCCCAAATTTCTGAACAGAGTGGGAAAAAATATGTATAAAGTGGATCACTTTAACAGATGCCATTTTTCATTGCATTTAACTACTGATGGATTTGAACATTATTTGGGAATCATACCTCTAAATTGCTCTGGATCTTTTTAGAAATAGAGCTCTGATCTGGTCTTTAGATTTAGTCATGTGCTGAAAATAAGCAGATGTTGCTGGATTACTGTCTAAAACCTTTTCTAATAACTACTGGGTTAACTAAGACTATGAAAAGAAGGAAAACCTGAAGAGCACACCTTTTGAAAACAAAATGTTTATCAGCTATGTCTGTTTTCAAGCCAAGTGTATGGTTCCAATAGTGTATTCTGTACTATATTTATCATCAGGACCGGAAGATCTGTGTGGCTTTATGGTTTCCAGAAGGAAGATATTAGCATCATTATAGGAGTTTCTTTAGCACATGCAATAATAATGCTTGAGCTGCTTTATATAAATATGTACTTCAAATTCTTGCGCACAACTACAGGAGACACAGTACCTGTGAAGCACTGAGAAGGATGTTTTTTTAGATCTTGATACTTCTCCTGCTGAAAGAAAGGATGTTTGTGCTCTGTTGGTGATGCTATGCTGATTAGTTGCAAGGAATGAGTGTGAAGTTGTTCTTGGATCTTCAGACTAAAAAGAGAATTGTCCAATCCTGGGAGTGCCAAAGTGTTGGTATTAGCTGTACTTTAGTCCCACTAAAAATGCATGGCAGTAAAGTATTTACATAAGAGCAGGGAAGAGGAGAAAAAATTCTGTAATGCTAATGCTTTGTAATGTATCTGTCAATTAGTCCTGGAGAAGCTAAATCATATGTAGAATAGTCAAAGAAAAAAGATGTGTTTTTTTGTTTAGATGCCCAGAATCTGCAGCTAGAAATTCAGTTCTGTGCAACCATCTTGTATTTCGGAAGCTAGGCTTATGTCTGAACTGCTGTCTCTGATTCAAGTCAGTTTGTCCGGAGGCCAGTCTGCTGTACAGCTGACTCTCAAAGTGCTTCCATCTGTGGTGTACATGAGTGCTAGTTTGTGCAGTTCTATTTTTCGTTTTAAATCCTAGTCGACTGCTTTGTCAGATCTACAAAACTCAGCTGCCTGTATGACAAATTGCTTTGCTAGTGCCCAGAATCATGTTGAAGATGTTGTGTGTTGCACAAGACAGGAAAATGGGAACTTTTTTTCTCCTCTGCTATAATCTGCCCAAATGCATACAGACAAAGTTAGTATTCTAGAAAATCGAGATAACTATCTGTGGACTAGCTCAGTTTTGGCAAATCTTCAGCTCTCCTTGAGGGAGAGCTTGTCTAGTACCTCGTGGCTAATTGCAATCAGCTAGTGTGTTTAATAGTGGGAACTTGCAAAGGAAGCTAATTAGGAAAGCTAGGGGAAGAATACATTTCTCTATCCTACTACAGCTCTTATTGCTCAAAGATTTCAGTTTTTCCTGCATCCAGAAACAGAGACATCAAGCTAATGAGTAGTTATGCAAGGAACAGTGTGGAATATTTTTCAAATAGAATCTTTCATAACCTTAGGTATTTGATAATCTGTACAGAAAGTTGTGCAGATGTGGAAAACATAGCTCTTCATGTGAAAAGCTTCTTTGATTTGAGGCTACTGTGTAGAATTACAAATGAAAGAATATAGGTGTTACCTGGACTTGTAGGTTTAAGTGCACACAGTACTGTGTAACTTAAGGTAACCTTTTTTTATTTTCAGGAAATACTATTAATAGGTTTGAGCTGTGAGTGGTGAATGAGTTGGGCTGGTATTTTTGTTGTATCGTGTTTTCCCATTTCAGCATTCATTATGACTCCTTTCTGTTACTTGTGGTGCTGTTTTTCTGTTAATGTTTTCTGGTGCTATAGTTTGGATGAAATGGGGGCACGTGGACCTCAAGGAAATCATGGACCTTTAGGAGTTCAAAGACCAGGTTTCTGAAGAACTCTGCTTTCTATAACTTGGAGGGAAGGGGGGCAAGGGGAAGAAGAAAGGGGGCAGATTTAAAAAAAAACAACAAAAAACAACCCCCCCCCCACATTTAGTCTATTCTAAGTCATCTTTTCCTTCATTTCTTCAGCTCTAACAGTAATCAAATTTGAGAAGACCCAGAAAAGATATTTCAGCTTTAGGCTGCAGGTACTTTATTTGTGGGGACTCATCCTGCTGATGTCTTCGCTGTGCTATAGGACAGAATAGCTCATATTACATTAAAAAAAAAAAAAGGAACAATGTGTGTGTTCTGAAATCCATCTAAAATTTACTGTCTTTTTCATAAGAAATGTTATATACTAGAATAAAATAGCTGAGAACAAGCACTTCTTCCCTTGGAATCATTCATGATCTTTACATAGCTGAAGGTGTATCTCTCAGCACATGATCCCTGAGTGTTATACAGATCTGTTTTGTGTTGTGTAAGTAAAAAATAAGGGCTTCAGCTGGACAGTGAAGGAAGTATCTGTTTGCTCTGAAAATAGGTTTCTCTGCAACATACTTATTTTTTTCTTCTAACAGGCACAAGGGGCTGGGGAAGGTCAAGGATGCATAAGTGAATAATAAGTGAAATAATAAGTGAAAACAGGATTTTATTAAATGAGAAACTACCTATGAAATGCTTCCCCCCACCACCCTTATATTAAAGCTTGAGAATATGTTTTTAGAGAAACGTGATCAAGAGAATGCATATTGTTTGTCTGTAGGTGAATATAGGAGTTATGGGTACTGAACCTGTTGGTTGACAGTTAATATTGCACATCTATAGAAACAATCCAGATTTGTGTTCCCTTTTGAAGGGAAAGAACTAAATACTCTTATTCTATCAGGATATTTCTTTTTATATCTGATCTTCTGCTTTCACTGGATGCCTTGTTCATACAGGTTTTTCCCAACTTAATCCTGGATCCAAGTGATTCAGGCTTGTGTGTGGCTGCCCCCCCCCCCCCCCTTACATGAACAGTTTTCCTTTCTTGCTTTCAGGCCAGCCTAAAGCAATAGAATTAATTCACCCTCACTGACTTAGTGAAGATACCCAGCTTTAATGTTTCTGAGTTTTCACATGCTTAACTCAGTTGTTTAAGTAGAGGTAGTGATGTTAGAGGGCCAGTTTTGCTACGTTCCGTATTTAGAGAGTGATATGGTAGAGAAGCTGAATTGCAACTCTAAATGCATGCTTACTATTTTTCCAAATAAGCAATGTAAAATATTCTGTTTACTTGACCCAGTTAGGAGAATCTCATGCAGTTAGGTGATAGCAACCAAGGTTAAAATTTACCCTTTGTAAACCCATCTGAACCTTTCAAGAAAAAGCGTATGGTATTGTCATGTTGTGACAATGTCTTTTTTTATGGAAGAATAGCCTGCCAGCGTGTACTCTGTCGAAGTGTGTGCTACTAACCTGTCATGAACGTGCCGTGTGAGTGTCATTGGGAGAACTCTATTTTTAATGTCCTTCTATGAGGCACTCAATAAGGAAAACAAAATGCCCCACAATTTGATCATGTATAAGTACAAGATATTGCATAGTTGAGACAACTTTCTCTTTTTGGCTTGCTGCTAGTTGATTTGGGGGAAAAAATTTTTTTAACAGCTTGTGCAGTTACTTTGAGAGAATTCTATGGGTAACTGTTCTGCTGTTGACCTCAGTGGAAACATAATAAGGGCCTAACATAAAATAGATAAATTGGTTCTTTGAAAGGTAGTGCTGTTGCAAGCTGTAGATATATACTAGTACATATAGAACAGTTGGCTGCATGCCACAATGCTGAGCCACTGATAAGTCTGAAGAACAAATGGGGTGTATAATGATGAGTCTATTGTCTTTGCCATGGTATATAATCCTAGAAGCCTGAGGGCCCACAAACATCACTTGTTCTTCTGAGGCTTGTGTCAGTTTGTTACAACCTTCTAATATTTGAGAACATAATTGTCAGCTGTAAGTTCAGTTTCAATAGCCTTTAAACACCATGGGCAGCAGCTCTTCACTTCAGGAATTAAACTGCACCACAGTCTGCTGCTGTTTACTCACAAATAATACTACTGAAGTGAGGAGGACTTCTTCAGACATTGCCCTGTATTATTTAAAAAAACCCAAACAAACAAAAAAAACACTGCTCAAGCCCTGCTCTCTCTTTATGGTGTTGTCAACACTAGGTACATGTGAAGCTGTTGTTCAAATGATGAAATGTGTCTGCCCTGTGCATGGGACCACCTCTTAATTCTCTTTTTTTTTTGGTTGCTAAAAATGCTAATTGTAACTTTTGACTGAGATGAAGCATGCGAAGTGCTTCTAACATGTCCAGTTATTTTGCCCGTATTCCCATTCCATTGGGGGTTAATTTGCAGCTCTTGCCTTGCTGAACACTTGTTTTGGGAAGCAGTACTGTCAAAACGGCTGCAAGGTCTTGTTTTGCCTGTCCTGTAAGCTTGACTTTATTTATTTTATTTATTTTTTTTCCCCCTCCCCTGATATGCTTCTGATTTGTGGTGCTGTCTGAGATCCAAACATTGTTTTGGAATTAAGGGTTTTCAGTTCCTGCTCTAACAAACTGACCTTAAATAAGTGATATCCGGTGAGTTGACTAGTATTTGGGCTTACTGTGTACGCTCATGGGCCAAGTCATATGAAAGCGGTACTGTTAAAGCTGAGAGGAAACAAGTGCGTAGCATGTCATGTCTTGTGGCCAAATGGGTGCCTACCTGGGCGTATCCACAGAGGTTCTGAAGCAGATTTTTTTTTTTCTATGCTGGACTTCAAGTCTTTCTCAAGAAGACTGTTTTTCCTGTGATGCCATGCTTCATAACAAGCACCTTTGCCATCTCTCTCACCTTAATCTGAAATTCACAAGCTATGGTATTAATCTAGTTAATGAAGTTTTCTTACTTAGAGCTGATTATGCTGTGACTTTAATTTTTTAACACGCTCTGCCAAGCGGAACTAATTGTTGATCTGGTATGAAGTACTTCACCTGATACTTTTTTGAGGAATGGCTCTATGGAAAAGATTTCAAATGAAGAAATTCATGGAAAATAGTCCTCTCAAATCAAAGGTGGAAGCAAAGGTGAAATCTAGTCCATCCTTTTGCTAATGTGTATTTGTTCAATGCATGCATTTTCTGATTCCTTAGTGCCCCTTTCCAGTCAGGTAGAGAATTCTTCAGTAGAAGATTATTTTAGTTTTTCTTTTAGTTTTCTTATCTGAAACGTTAGAATAGGGAACTCTGTCACCCTTGAGACCTCTAGAAGGTACCCTGGACTTCAGTCTACCTGCATATCCCTGTTTAAGGCCATAGGGTGTAGAAAAACCTTAGGTGAATCCCTGAGGGAAAGGATCTTGGTCCTGAGAAAAGAACTGTTTAGCTGTAGAATATTCCATTTTGGGTCCTCTGCTAGCTCATGTAACAATGATTGTAGTGTAGATGCTTAACGCTCATGCAGCCCTTTAATAGGTAAGTGCCTCAATCTCAAGGTATAGCCTGTGTTCAACGGTGATCTGCTGTGACCCTTCAGGAAAGAGAAAGTGACTCCTAAGACACCTGCTAAATGCTGAAATGTTTTTCTGCCTGAGATCCTATCAGTAACAGTGATAGTATCCAAATTGGGCCAAAAGAGTGAAGAAAGATGGTAGGTAGATAGTGGAAAGCTGAACATAAGATCTTTGTCCATTTTCAGTGTCCAGCAAAGCTGACACACTGCAAGGAAGTTTTGAAGGATGGAGGAATTTGGTGTCTGTTACTAATTCAGTTCTTGTAGCTGAAGTATAGAATTCACTGAAATAATAAGATATGGCTATTTGTAGAAAGACAAGCTATCAAATTCCACTGTACAACTGGGGGCCATTTATATGGTTAGTTGTGACCAAAGTTGTCTGGCTTCAAGAACTGAGTTCTCAGTGGAAAAAGGAGTCAGCAGAGCATGTACTTTCTGATGTGGAGTTTAGTAGCTCTGTAGGAGAAAAGTCCAAGAAAATGTGCCTAAATAAAGCAAGTAACAGTTAAGGTGAACTTTGTAAGATCTAGGTTTGTATGGTAATATTTATGACGTTCTTATAGCACAAACATTTCCTAGCTAATTTGTCAATAAAATAGAGAGGGAGATGGGTTCAAAAATTAACTAGCTGATTTTGGCAAACTTCTACTTTATCTTCTCAAGTTATTAAAACTTAATTGCCATGCCTATATTAGGTTTAATATTATCAGGTTCTCAAGGGGTTGATAGCTCTTCTATCCATAGCTTGACAGACAAACTTCACAGTTCAGTAGACAGTTAATAAGTTTAGTAAATATTAATAAAATAAATCTGTTATATTACTAAATCTTTAGGGAAATGACTTCAGTGGTTTAATTTTAAAATGAAACATAATCTTGATGATTTTGTGGGTTTATCTTATTAAAATTATTTTTAGTAATTGAAGCGGGTATCATATTTACTAGATAAACTTTAATAAAACTTGAGACAGATGTATACATGGGGTAAACTGATGAGGAACTAAGTGGTGTGTTTTAAAATTCTGTGGAGAAAAGGTCTTTGAAAGTTAGTGATCCCTTCAGAGAACATGTTGATTTGACTAGAAGACAGAGGTATGCCTGGAGCTTTCTTACATAGCACCTTCATACTTTTGACTTAAAGGGATATGTGTGTGTGTGTGTGTGTGTGTGTATACCTCTGTATGCATTAGGCAAAGTAGTCATTCTTGGCAGTGGAAATGACCAGTGAATAGATGTTTCTTTTAATGCATCTTCATCTTTTTGTATCTGGAAGGATTGAATAAACAAGTCCACAATAGAAGAAGGGGATAGAATGAGTTACTCTTGGAGGAGTGGAGCTCTTGGATGGAATGAGTTAATCTTGGGGTTGGCGGTACAGAGTATCTGGAAGAAGATACTCTTCTTCCCTTTGTCCTTCTTTACCTGCTATTAGTGGCTGTTTTGGAATTTGTGTAGTTGATGGCAAGAATGTTTTGGGGAGGCCAAGTAAGGACAGTGCAGAAATCTAGTGTCTTGGCTTTGGAGGGAGTAAAGGCAGAAAGTTGTGGGGTGGCTTTTTTTTTTTTTTTTTTTTTTTNTGTAGGATGGAATTATGTGAAGCTAAGAAAAGGAAATATTTGGCTACTTGAGGTCACAGATTATTGACAGATTATTTGACTGGTGGTTTGTCCAGCACCTAGGAGCCATGACTCTTCAGCAAAGAAATCTGAGAATCAGAGGGATTATTTTGGCAAAAACATTAAGTATCTCCGCCAAGAACTGAATCATTCCTGTTTGTCAATATAGTATGAGAGTGCTGTGCTCAAGGAAACTAAAAGTTAGTGCTCTAACTATTGTACAGAAGTGTAGTAGTTTCCCAAGAGCATTACAGATCTTCAGTATAACTTATTTTTTGTGGTGATCACCTGCAGAAAATTTTGAAACTACACATTATTTAAACACATCCTTTATGAGCAAAGGTTAACTAGGGCCTGAAGGAAGCTCACAGCAGGAAAGCACAGATGTGGTATTTGTAGCAACAAATTTGTAGCAACCACTGGCAAAGACAATGATTACTAGTTCAAAAACTGTGTTCTGCCCTAACTAATTTCAATGTCTAATGGGTGGTTGAATTCCTAATTTCCACATGATAGAATTTCAGTTCCCGTAGTCAGAAAGGTAGCCTGTATGATTTAAGAATGAATATTTTAGTCTTGGAGTCCGAAGTATTTTTCCCTTAATTGTGTGTTACTCTACACAGAGTAGAGCTCTGAAAATCTTTAGGGTGCTGGCTTTTAAAATTATGCATTCATACAGGTTGTTTTATTTTTAAGTTGCTGAACATAATCATGTCAGGCTACTGAAATAGGTTATAGGAGGAATATGGTACGTGTGAGGCTGCAAAAAATGAGGGCTCAGTATCCCTCTCAGCTTCATGGGTATTGCATACTCGCAAAAATTGCTGTGATAGACTTGAATATTTTGGACACTTCTGATTCGTGTCAGACTTCATTGCCCTAGGTAAAGTATTTATTGACTTCAGCTGGGAGAAGGCTTTTTGTGGGTTTTGTTTTATATTCAAAGTATTGAATTGTCAAAGTTGGTTGTTACTTGATTTTAAGATTTCTTATAATTTTAACACTGAAACAGTGAGTAGCTATCCATAGGTTTTCATCACTAACAATTTCAAGATTATTAAAATAGTGTGAAATGATTTAGAACTTAGCATGTAAGGTGCAGCATCATGACAGCCATTAGAAAATAGTCCTTTGATGCACAGTGTGCAGTCATTGAAGCAAACAAGCAAGTAACACCTCCACCCCAAAATAGACTCTGCCTACTATTGTTGTCTGTGTAGCTATGAAAATATGAAGGTGCTAAGTTGTCAACTAAATGCATGCAATCATCTAAATGTACAATTTGTGTGAAAAATATCAGTGCTGACTATATGCTATGACTGGTGTAGAAACTTCTTAGCCATTGAAGGAGGTGATTGCAAGGGCAAATGTCACTTTGATGTTATCTTAATGTTATCTTAACGTCACCTTATGTCTCCTTAAATTGGACTGTGTTTAGCAAAGGCCACTTGGCTATTCCTGTGCAGCTTGGAGCTGCTTGGAAGGTTGAAGGTTGTGGGGTTTTTTTGTGGTGTCTGGATAACTTTGGCATGCTTTTTTTAATTTGGTGATATAACGCTAGGCAGATAGCTCAGCTAGGGGTCCTGTCAACTGTCTGAGTATATAGATGTCTGAATTTCTGGATATTTACATGAGCATAACAGTAGGATTCCTTTAGTCTTCCTAGTTTTATAGGCTTTGCCAAAGTCAGTGGTTTGGATGGCTCCCCTGTCATTTTACTTAAATTCTTGAATGTGAGTTATGTGAATCTATATATCTAACAACTTTTCAGATAGTAAAGATCTCTTTTCTGTTGTTAATGTAGTAAGAATGTGTCCTAGTATCATGCTTGTGTAACACGGTAAGTTTATTTTCCTTACCTTCCCTAGTATATGCCCCTAGTTCTTTAGCACTGTAGTTGATGGTTTTTCAAAAAACTTTAATCCAAGGTAAAGACTATTTTGCTCCTGCTATTGTCCTTCCTTTAACACTGAGCTGCTGAGCAATTGTTTTTTAGTTTTGGGACCTGGGGCATGAGGAAGTATCCCATTTCACACACTTTCCAGCTTTCTCATCTTCAGTTCTTCATCTAACAGTTTTCTCTCTGTTTTCCCAGGTGCAGGCATGTCCAGATTCTTGTCCTTCGTGACATACTTGGCTTTATTTGCTCAGGGTATTCCTCAGTCTTCAGCCACCCTAGAGGGGGGGGTTTTAAGCACTTTGAAGAACTTGGGCACTGTTTTGTCTCAAACACGAGCAACATCAGACTTGAGTCCCCTCTTCCCAGCAGTGCCCTTCCACTACTGTCTACTTTCGGTGCTCTCTTCTATTAGAAGTCCTGGAAGTGCCCAGGTGGGACTGAGGCCAGGAACAAAGCAGCCAGGATAGCCTGTTGCTACTCCCTTAGGCAGCCCCTAAAGGTCAGGAAGCTTGTGCTAATTCTTTAATGAGTCAGCGATGTCCTGAGGCTCTAAATGGGCCTAGGAGCCCTTAAGGGCTGTCCCAGGTGGACTGGAACAGTTGGCAAATGCGCATTCCCCGTTTCCAAGAGGCTGAGGCAAGGTCGTAGAAGTACAGCTTGCGTCAGAGCCTGCTGAGAACACTTTTGTGTGTTGCTTTATTGCCCAGTCAGCCCCAGGTAACAGGAAAAAATATAGTCCAAGGAGCTTAAGGTAACTTCTGATGTTTGTTTTGCTTTAAAGGTTAGAGTAAAATCTCAGAATATTTCAAAAACTGTAAGTGTTCTCATATTTCTGTTCAATAACTGCATTGTCCCTAAATCAAAACTAGGACTTTAAGAAAACAAGTTAAAAGCAATGTACTTAAAAGCCAGTTTTATTACAAAGCTTGCTTGTGCTAATCAGCTGCTCTGGAACTTACTCTGTTTCACTTGGAGAAACAGATTTGGTAATACGCAAGCACTTGAAAAGATGACTAATATGACAGGTTGGCCTACTGCATGTGACTGTCTTGAGTAGCTTTGAGTTTAGTTTGCTGTTTGGCTTACTGCTCAAAGCAGTTTCCTTTTACTCAAGTACGAGAATAACTTTGGCTATGAACTTCTCTGACAGCAGTATGGCCTCTGTTACTTACACTAGCACACAGTTGAGCTATTAACTATACATGCGAATAGTTGATTATTTACTTTTTTCAAGGGGAGATTTTGGAGAGGGAACTGGGAGTAGAAAACTAAAAATAATCGAAACTTTGGCTTGCCCGTAGTCCTCATTTTATGAGTCTGTAGAGAGGAAAACTTTGTCTTGCCAACCTTATTTTGACACCTTACAGATTGATGTTATATAAAAAGGTCAAAACTGTGTGTGTGTGTGTGTGTGTGTTTGTTTTTTGGGTTTTTTTTGCACACTACAGAACACATATAGCTAGGAAATATTAGATGACTTTTTATAGAGAACAGACTTGTTGGAAAGCGCTTACTTTTGTAGTGTGAAGTTATTGCAGCATAAGAAAATTATGTTGAAGCAACCCTGTCTTGTATATATTTACTGAATACTACAAAAAAAGCTATACACAGAGGAAAGATGGGTTTTCTCATTTAGTCTGCACTTCAGTGGCTAGTGTTCAGTCTTTTATACATTAATAAACAAAGACTGCTTATTTGTTAGCAATGATAAATTTCTTCAATATGCTCTTGGCTATTTGTTGGCTGCTGGTTCTGTCTTTTCAGAAAAGTTGTTGTATTTGTGTTGAATAAGAGTGACTATTTTGTTTTATAGTGAGTAGTCAGGGTCTCTAGCTGAGATCAGAGTCTTTAAGGTACCCTGCATGCATATAATGAGGAAATAATACTACTTTTTCCTGGGAATAAATTCTAGGGTGAGCTGCCTTGTGTGTCCATATACTAGTGTCTTTTTTTTTGGCTGGGTTCTCCTTAACAGTGTTTGAGCATCTGAGTGTGCTAAACAACTTAAATATAGAAGCATGTGGTTAAGATACTGTGACAYGGGAACCCATATCTTCATGATCTAAAGCAGGAGGTCCTGAAAGATCCTTGATCTGAAAGTTTACTCAAAGAGCAGAAAGGTTGGCTTTTATCTTTGGGAAATTACTTAGCAGAAACATGATTACTTTAGAGTGCTAAACAAGAGCTTACTCTTGCTCTAGGAAAGCTGGAGTGCTAAAATGGAAGAGGAAAAAGCAATTGCGACTTGTTTTATAAAAGCAGAAGGAATTAAAACAAAAAGCCTCTTCTGTTTAATGTTTTTAATAAAGCTAAAGTATCAAAATACAAAGACACTGAGACATTCTAGCTTGTTAGCAAAACTAACAGACTGCCTCCTCTTGGCAGAGTACTGTTGCTTTTAATAATTACACAGATGTGTTAGTCTCCAGAACAAGCACTTCTTTCTTACCCATTCTGTGGTGTGAACCATAAACCATCTTATGTGTACCATAAACTGTTCTGTGGTGAAACTTCTAATGAGTATTGAAAGCAGTGGACAGATTATCCAATGTGGAGCATTCCTGCAATAAATGAAAATCTTATAGTAAACCTAATTCTGCTCTTGGTTTAAAGAGAACAGGATTTTAGCTACACTTACTTGAAATCCCCAGTCTTCCCAGGATGCACATGTGTTTCTTGGTAAAGCTAGAAATATTCAAACATAAAGTCAAGCTGAATAAATGTGGTATTGTCTTTCATAGCATTTGAAAAACATTTAAAGATGGTGAATTGTCACTTAAACTGCAATTGTTTCTACAGTTGTTTCTTATGCTGCAAGCCTTGCCCTTTGAGAACTCAGAGTAGAGTTGCAAAAGGCTTATGGCTTTCAAGCTGATGTCTTTGGCAGTCATGTGGCACTGAATGAACAGTTGAATGTCAATTCTCTGGGCGGAAAATGCTGAGATTTCTGTCACTTTTCTTGATCTGAAGAAATAGATTTAAGCATTTTTACTGAGGGTTCACAGTGAAGACTGATAATCTTGAAGCTTCCACTCCAGCAATCAATGAAACTCTCTTTAATCTGAGGAAAAAGTATTTTAGCAGCATATCTGAGCTTTTATAGCAAAAGGTTGAATGGTAGGAGAACCACTGATGCTTAATACTACCATGATGCTTAATACTGCCAGACAGGAAGATGATTGATTAGTGAAATTTTAAACAAATTTGTTTTTCCTCAAATAAGGGGTAAAAGCCTTTTTTTCCCTCCCATTTCTCTTTCCCTGCCCAGCCCATGGAGGGGATTTAGGATAATAAAGACACCATGTTACTTCACTGGGAGTCTTAGAGTTAGCATTCAGCCACTTGGCAATATGCATCGAGCTCGACTCCAGCACTTAATAGTTTGATGTGTTCAGCTATCCAGTGCTGTTCTTTACACTGATCTTGGACTACTTGACTTCCAGATTATTTGCAAGTGTTTCACGCTGGATGTGTATTTGAGATGGTACATCTGACTGACACATTTTGAGATCATTTTTTGTGATCAAAAAAAGCTTGTAAAAGACTTTCATTTTTCATTCTAAACCAGATGGAGCATGCTTGGAGCTAAATGTACTGATGATAGGACAGAGGTGCCTTCAGGGTATATTTTCTCTCCTATTTATCAACTTCCCTGACTTCAGCATAATCAGTTTTACAGAACTGAATACATCCTTGAATAATTACCTACAGCTCTTGTTATGGCTCTTGATGGTCCAACTCGTCTGGACTTTCAGCTGCCACTGGAGACATTAGAATAGTGATATGATCTGTTTATCTAATTTCTAAAGGCAAGATTTGGGTCTGCATGTGTTAACCTGAGACTTGTTATGCAGATTAAGGAGTCTTTGCTATATTTTGATGATTCAGATTACTTGGCTTCCTGGGAAGGAATCTGAAGTTGAAGTCAGATTCAAAGCCATGAAAATAATCTGAGTTGAGGCCATCTAATATCTCTGGATCCTTCATATGGTGTTTTACTTGGCATAGTTGGAGGTTCTGTTCATCAGGCAGTGTAGCAGCAGTAACAAAGTCATTTCTGATTGACATGTTTTATGAATGCTGTCTTGCCTCATGTTTTTAGCAATGAAGTTGCTATATAGCCATAACAATATTTGCATAATATTAATTTATATGTTGTAGTCCTTCATAAGTAAACACAATGGTGAGCTTACTCTCCTAATTGGGTTTAGATGAGCATATGATTTATATTGCTGGGGTTGATTGTGTGTAATTGTGGTATCTGAACTTGTTAAATCTTTTCATAAGGGAAATGCAGATGTTGCTCGATCAATTTTTACAAGCTCTTGTGGAAAGTCAGATGATGATCCTAATAACCTCTACTGGAAAAACTATCCACTCATACTCCTCAGGAGTTTAAACTGAAGCTTCTTGTGATTATGTGAGGATTCTTGTGGGAACTGATTTTGAAACCATAGCTGTGTGGGGGCGTTTGTGGGCTTTTGTTTCATTTTTTTAATATGGTACCTGAAGAAATGGTTTGGGATAACTCATACCGCTCAGGAGAGCTTAAATTGAAGCTTCCTGGGATTTTGTCAGGAATCTTGTTGGAACTGATTTTGAAACCACAATTGTTGTGTTTTTTCATGGTACTTGAAATGGTTTGGGATAGGCTGTTCACCAACCATTATACATAAATGCTCCTGTTCTCATCAGGCTCTGAGAACTTTAAATTGCCTTGGCACTTCTGCCAGAGAAAACTGGACTCTAATGTCTGATAACTAGCTCAGGCTGAAGTGAGATCAAAATTACGTTTGTATTAGGGAGTGTGGGACACTGTTATACCTCTTAATCTTTGGGAGATTGCTTCAAAGTGGTGAAGAGAGTAATTTATTGGGACTGATATCATAAGATCAAGCATCAGTTGTGGTCATAGTTGGCTGTTATCAGTGTAAAGTATTGTTAGAGTGCTCACATATAGATCTTATGTATCTCTTTGTTAAATCAGCATGTGACGCAGTTGAGCACCACAGTGCTGCTGAGCAAGAGTTGCAGTCTGCTTCTGTGCTCTGAGTCTGACTCTACTTCCAGCTACAGAAGAAAGTAAGCTGAAGGTAGACTGAGGGGATCTTGCTTTTTCCCATGATCCATATCCTGACTGGTTTGGTGTATATGGACTGAGTTTGAAGTATATTGTGTCCTTCACAGATAAAGTTCCCAAGGGTTCCTAAACTGCGAGATGCTTGTTGTAATACAACTATGTTGTATTACTCTATGCACACCCACATACTGGTACTTAACTATTTCCACTTCTACTGCTGTTTGTTGGAGTTTCCATTTAGTTATCCATAATTTACTGTCGTAAAACAGTCAGTTATACCCAGTTGGAGCCTGCAGCTTTAAAAAATACTCCTTTAGCTTTGGAACTGGAGAGTGTCGTTTTTTGTTCCAGTTCCCCTAAAGCTAAGGAAAGGATAGACTTTTTAAAGTAGGTATTTTTTCATTTATCAAGAGAGGCTAGAAGAGATCTGGGGCCACATATCATCAATTGTCTAGCTTAAAAAAACCCAACCAACTTCTCCCCCCCCCTTTCAACAGGACCTCCTTCGAGGCTTTTTGTGATGAGCAAGCTTCAGGGTCTTCCAAAATGTTTGGTACAGAACAGATGCATTGTATTTTAGAGGTAATTACATGTAGTTAGTGACTAAGAAGTTCTTGTATATAGTAAAGTCTCCCTACAGAAACCTGAAGTGAGTTGATGTGTGTAAGCGTTTTGTCTTGAATTCTCATCTTAATGTGGTGATTTGTAATCTGTTGGTTACTTGTGCAGGATGTAATACAGTGGGGTATGGTCAAAACTGGTTGGGAAGTGGTTGACTGCAAACGGAAAGTTCTTTAGTCAAGCAGGGACAATCCTGGGTTAAACACTACTGAACAATTTCAGCAGCAGCCAAATGAGTTTGCAGATCCCACCGAGCTGTGAGGCTCCTCATGCTTGTTGGGTGTTTGGATTAGAAATCCAAATGATCTTTCAGAGAATGGCCTAAATGAGACTGGATGTGATTAAAAAGGATAGACACAAGATCCTAATGTTGTGCAGGAATGCCTAACCACCCGAACACAGGATAGAAAGCAGTTAGCAGAAAGGGAGCCTAGTGGTTCATAAGCTGAATGTGATTCAACAGTGGTACGCTGTTGCAAAAAAGGCAAAAGGCCAGCTGGAATGTATGGAGCAGGAATATAGCCTACTCTGTTCAACACAAATACAGCTTCCTCAGTTGCACTATGTAATCTCATGGTCATAAACTATCAATGTCCATACTGCTGTCAAGTTTAATTTTTGGTGTTGTGACAAAGAGATTTAAGGCTTGTGGAAGGCCATCGTAGTTTTGTGGATGCTTCTAGGAACATCCTTACTGGTGAGAAAATGTTAAGATGCTTGTCTGAAAATTTTCATGAATAGATCATGGAGGTTTGTTATTGTACACTGATTGTATTACGTTATGCACATCCACATACTAGTACTTAGCTATTTCCAATTCTATTGATATTTGTTGGGATTTCCATTTAGTTATCCATAAACTGTGGCTTTTAGATCCATTTTATGTAAGCAGATGACACAGTGTACCCAGCAAACACTACTATATTTGAATGTGTATGGGCATCCACGTTTTTAGCTTTAAAAGTACACAGAAGCACTGAAGGAATCAGCTTTTCAAAGAAAGATCAGTTGTGGTAAGTCACAAAAGAGGGGGCAGAGGAACCTGACCAGCAAGCCTTGCAGCTGACCTCCCTGTGTGCAGGAGAGAGCTGCTTTGCTTCCCTTTGCAGCAATGTACTTTGCACTCTTGTTTACAGCTAGGTCTTTGGAAGTTGCTTGTCTGCTTTCAGAAACTTTTGAAGTTGTTTGCTGTCCTAGTTCATATTCGATTTGAAAACTCTGAATACAGGCAGAAGGTACGTATCTGTTTTTGAAATAAAGTTGTGTTTCTTCTTTGGTTTGAAGAGATATTTCAAGGTCAGCATTTGGACATGTGCTATTTACTGTGGAAGGTGCTTCCAATGACTCCTCTGCCCAACAGGTGTTGCTCTAAATACTTGTATTGTGTTTCGCCAGCTTTGGTTTAACCATTAGTTTGTCTTGCCTTTATGCTTATTATTCCTATTTTCCTGTAAACTCCCTTCTGCCAGATGTCCTTATAGATCCCTCAGGTACAGCAACTAGATGATTTCAAGTGAAGGACTCTGCGCTAAACATATGGTGAAGCTTCTGGGCCATAGTTATGGTACAGTGGAAAACTTAACGTGAAGTCGTGTTGGCAAGTGTTGTCTTGAATGTGGTTGTACAGTGAAGGCCTTGCTGTTCTTCAGTCCTCCATGGAAGATTTTTTTATTTAAAAGAAGAGTGGGGGAGGCTTAAATTTTTTTCCAGTAAACTGAAAGATTTGTCATATGTGGCTGTTCACGCTATCAACATGTAGGAAGGAAATGGCAAAACTCATAAGTAAATTCCTGTATTGGTAAAATATGTTGAGGTGGCATTCTGATGTATTTCAAAGCAATGAGTTAGTAGATTGTGTGATTTATGTCATCATACAGGCTTCCAGGGGTTTGGAAATGAATCATATGGCGATGGAAAAAATCGACTCGGAAAAATCTTTGAACTGCTGTAGCTAGCAGTGCTTTCTAGATTTATGCTAAATATAGCATGTAAATAAGTAGTGTAATCAGTTGATAGCTTACACTTAAACTAGCAGTAAGAGCTAGTTTAACATTTCTTACTGTAGTAGCTGTTCTGTGAGGATTGCTGAACTCCTCTGATATGGAAGAAAGAACATGCAAGAAGGGTGCACAAAATGTTTAGGTCAGGGATGGCCAGAATGTAAGGCTCATCTATCCTTAATGAGTGTGTGGTTCACAGATCCAGGGGGGAATACTTCCTCTGCTTCAGCTAAAGAGGCATTTTTTGTCTGCCTACCTTGTGCTACTTGCTGTTTAGTTTTCTTCCCAAGACCTTTTGCCTTGCGGGCCACATATCACTCTATGTTTAGAATGAAACATGAATGTAGTTACTGCACACATGAGGCTTCATTTCTTTCTCCTGCCATCATCTTGAGTGACCTTGCAAGCTTTTCCAGGGAAAGGCAGAGGCAGAAGGGAGGAAAGTGGAAGATGTGATATGGAGCTGATCATGTTATAGTAGTTGTCCAGTTTGACTCTGGATATCAGCTTCATTTGCAAAACAAATTTGGGGAACACTTTTGGGATAACAACCATTGTTTTCTGCACCCAAAGCTTTTCCATGTCCTACCGATTTCTTTTTTTCTTTGCAAGTATCAGATACTGTCTTTCTGTATTGGATACCAAACCACCTCACCCACTAGTATTTCTTGCTGTACCTGTCAAACTTCCCAAGCTCTAATGGGAGGGAATGGGCTATACAGTGTGCTGCTGGTAGAAACCTTAACCTCTTGTTATACAGCCTATTTCTCCTTTTGAGGACCAGTCCAGTTTCTTATGTTTTTATTACAGCATGATGAGCCAATTTGGTTTTAAATGAAATCAGTGGAACTCCGTCCAACTTGCACTGACTTGCAAATTCATTCTGATACGTATTATGTGAAACTGTTTAGTATTCACTCTGCATTAAATTCCACAGTAGTAGCCTGGGCAATCCTAGAATTTTATTCTTATCAGCTTTGTTCTTTAGGGACAAATTTAGGCATGGCAGGGTGTTTTTTCTGAGGCTTTAGAAAGCGAGAATATACAAACAGGCCCTTACAAGATTTCTTCTAGATCCTCAGAATGTGATCTAGACAAAAGACTGCAAACTGCTTCAGGATGTCTCATTTTCTGCGTGTCAACAAATTATACTCTTTCATGGAGACTTATAACAGTGTGCTAATAATGTTGCTCAGTCTGGATGAAACTGTGTAAGCACAGAACAAGAAAAGCTGGAAGTTTGTTTTTAAGACAGTAACACAAGTAAATGTTCTACTTAGGGTTTGTATTTGTGATTGTGACTGGTTAGAATGGGAATAGGAAAACAGACAGGAAAACCATGCGGGGTAGATTTGTGGAGTATACCACAATGTGTCTTGAATTTAACTCAAGTGTAAAGACTATATTGACATTAACCTTTTAAATGCACTTGTCTGAGTCAGAATTGTTAGTACAGTCTTAAGAATCAAAATCACCTCCCAGTAGTGTTAAATGTACAGAAGTAGAATAAAGAATACACAAAAACCTCATTCCACTTCCTTCTTAGTCTCTTTTGAGCTCTGTGGTGTTCCAAAGCTCTGATTTACTTGAGTCTTGTGTGGGTAGATTCTTAAGCCTGCATGAAACTCTAGTTAAACTGATAATGTTGCTCTGATTCAGCAGACTGCTTAAGCATGTGCTCATGTCCTCTCTAGGCTAATGGAAAAATTAGTGTTTGTTAGTAGCCCTGATTCAGCAGGCCATTCAAAACAGATGGACTTTTCAGCTGATGCACCTTCTGACCTTAATGTAGAATTGTGTATCTGTATTTGTAGTGTTGGGGAAAAATTTATCTGGTAAGCCATACAATGAGGGCTGTCTGACAGCACCTCTAGCTTTTCCAAGAGCAGCTGGATGCAGTGAGTTCTAAAGGAAACCTTAAGGGAGGATAAACAAGTTTATTATGGATAGTTGAAGTGCTTGTAGTAATCTGCCTCTCCAAAAACTCCTGACAAACTTTCCACTTACTCTTGATGGACATTCAGTAAATGTAGCAGTGATATTCAACAGGTCTGAGTTTATCCAGACATTTTCTTGAGACTACTACTTATTTCTCCTCCATCATGTTTGTTCGAGTAAAGTATTGATTTATTCTTGTTTCATGTGACTCAAATGAGAAACTTATCCCTTGATATCAAACACAGAACAAAAGTGGGGTATCAAAGCAGAGATTTCTGTTCTAGTTATCAGTAATGAGTTGCTCATGGCAGAATGTTTTTCACCACTGTTTCCAAATGTTTGTCCTTCTGCTCACTGAGGAAATCTTTAATATATACCCAGTAAGGCTTGGGGATAGTTTAACTTTCGCTTGAATTGTGCTGGTCTACAGGAGCAGCAAAGTTTGGTTTTGTTTTGTACTTCTCATAGCACTTGTTGCAAGTAGTTGGAAGAAAGAGAAAAGAGAATTAGTGTCTCTTTATTGTTTGCTCAGCTATGGATATTGAAGAGTATATTCAGAGCTTTTCAGAATGCTGTTTAAATGAGCCTTGATTTGTAGCCTTTTCTGTTATATTAAATATGCTACTGATTCTGTGGCCTGTTGCATAGGAAAGGATGAGTAAGTTCAGTGACCAAGGACATGAGTTAGGCAAGAGTATGGTCTAGTATGGTTAGGTATGGTCTCTCCATGGTTATTGCTGTGGCTAGTGATCTCATCTGATGAGAAACATCACCTTTTGGGAATCTTTCCATTACTGCGTGACTCCTTCAGCTCTTTGTTTTGCTGGTGGATAGAGAATAACTTTCCTTTGCGGCCCTGCAGTCCCCCCATCTCTCTGGGAGGGAAGGGTTGGGGCCTGGCTCTTTGCCTTCCTTTGGGTCAGGTGAAGAAGCAACAGGGCAATGAGGAGCAGAAGCCAGGAGAAGTGCCACCCCAGCCCAGAGCTGGACAGGGAATAAGGCAGGGACTGTCTCCTCCTGTTTCAAGTAGTGAGAAGTTTTTAATCCTGTGGGTGGATCTAGGAGGTGGAAGGGGTAATTCTGCATTGCACAGCAAGCAAAAGGTTAGAGCAAGACTGAAGAGGCAGTAAAGGAAGAGAAATGACCCGTACTGTAGCATCCCAAGAACAAGGGTTCTTGGGCTAAAACTATTTCCTGTTCTTGATGATATTATGTTTAATTAAAGTGCACCCTCATATCCTTGGGATTTCTGTAAATTTTTGTCACTACCTAGTGCTGTTTTTGGAGTGGGTGAAACAACTATTCTTCCCCCAAGGTGTACTCTTGTTTTTCCTGGACCAATTCTGCTAAAGTTAAAGTACAGTAACCTACTCTGCAGTAAGTTTGCAGGTAGGGTATAAATATAACACACCATGAGGCCATAAAGCTAATCCCTCATAGTTTAACGAAGAAGGAGGGACAGACACACGTTCATTATTGTAAGAAAGGTGTAGAACAGGATCTGTGTCTTAAATGGCTGTCCTGTGCGGGCAATACTCTGCACAGTAAGAGTTATGCAGGCTTTTGTCAAACTCATTGGCTTAATCTGTAAATTT
Organism: Apteryx rowi; assembly: GCF_003343035.1. Lineage (NCBI taxonomy): Eukaryota > Metazoa > Chordata > Aves > Apterygiformes > Apterygidae > Apteryx > Apteryx rowi. The sequence goes on from NW_020448675.1 coordinate 297,048, forward strand.
GTTTCCAGTTTGAGACTAGTTTCTTAGTTTGAGTTAAAGTGAGTTTGTTTGGAATACCATACCAGTGGGGCTAAAGGAAGTAAATTACAAAGCTGCTTCACCTCTTTTTCCCTTGTGTCAAAGTGGCTCAATTTTTCTCCCACTGGTCTGATGGGCCCAGTAAGTGCTGCTGCATAGTTGTCAGCCTGGCTGCCTGATCCTCCTTTCTTCCTCCTCCTCTCTTCAGTAACGCTGCCTTGACTGCTGTCATGTTCCGAGCTGCTTCTCCACCCAGAATTCCTCTCATCTCCAATGTTTCTTGTTTTTTTTTTTTTCCCCCCCTTGCCTACATGCTCTTCTGCCTCCTGCTTTCCCCTCTAGGAGGACTGACCTCTCTCCCATTGCCAGTGTGGTGATCCTCCTCCCGCAGTTCTTCATGGGAGCTCTGGAGCAAGGATTCTTCCATAAAGGATGCTGCATGCGGCAGAGCAAGTCCCTGAGCCGCAACCTGCTGGGGGCTGCGGGGCTATTTTAGGGGAGTGCTGGTGTACGCTTGCTGTATTCTTATACTCATTCCTGGGTGTTTGCATGTGGTGACAGACATGATAATGAGCCACTGGTTTGACTTGAGTATGGCTATTTTTGTATCATATCTAACTAGCTTTATTTGTGTAAGACTCTGACCTAGTCATAGTTTGTGATTTTATGAAGCAGCTGGTTTGAGAGCTGGAGTTGGTTTATAGTGGTAATAAGAATTTTGTGATGCATTTCAGATTCTTTTACTTATTTAGCTGTTTTTGTATGAGAAACACTACTCAAGGCAAGTAAAAATAAATAGCATCTATGGTGTCTTGCTGCTGAGTGTACTGTGGTAGCTGTCTGTCTTCACAGAAGTCAGATCAAGTTCATTCAGTATTACGAATGAAAATAATTAACTGATAAATAGGAAGAATTTTAAACTGTAGTATATTTTTCCCTCTAGAAATAAGGTCATTCTTGAGCTAGAAATAAAAAGATAGAGGAAAATTCTTTACAATGATCTTATAAAAACAGGTATTTAAAGGTCATTGACGTAATGCTGTAAAAGAAATCTTTCTAAAAATACTTAAATCAACAGAAATTAGACACTTTTGCTGCTGTCTTCTCTCAGTAAAACATTAGTGGGAGTGATCCAAGTTCAAAGTAGTTTGGGATTATCCCCACTGATGAAACTGAAGTTCGGATTTGTTGTGGTTGCTGATGGCTGCAGTCAGGGTATTTTTAGCCTGCATGAATATCACAATTACAACACAGTAAAACTTTGCCATCAAAAGGGGAGTGGGGGGAAGTGAGAAGAAAATCAAACGGTATTTTGCTGTGGTTCTTCCTTGGACTGCTGTAGAATTAGTGATGCCTACTAATATTACCGCGACTGTCTGAGTGTTTAGAAGCACCAGTATGTTGTGTATCTTCTGATCAATCATAACTTTATTGGCATTTAGCCTCTAGCAAGTTTGAGATAATCTGGTTTAGTGTAGACTTAAGTGTAGTTTTCAGTTAAAAGGGGTCTTCTAATGTAATTTATCTGCGGTGGTTCTTTAGATGATGCAGAGTAATTCTTAGTCTCTAGTAATTAGTTTGACATACTGAGTTCAGTTAAACAGACTTCAGTTCTTTTATTTCATCTTCTCTTTGAGCGTGGTAGTGGTACCTGTCTGGTCTGCTTAATGGGCTTTCTTGAAAAGCATTTGTCCAGCCCTAAAATATCAGATATATAGGTAAATAGACTATCTTTCTGTGAGTTACAGCACTGGCTGCTTTAAGTAGCTAAAATGTCTGTGAAAATACCCCCCCCCCCCAACTGTTTGATATTTGATTTGAAATAAGTCACTGTGTTGGTCCTACACCAAACTCAAGAGTAATGTTGCATTGCAAGCACGGGGGCAATATGGAAAGATCCATGGGATGGAAGATGTTTTTGCACATCTGAAGTGCAGTGTGACACTTTATTCTTCCCCAGGATTAACAGCCTGGGAGAGTGTGCGGGAACAGGGGTATTTACATACACACTGTAAGAAAGAGGGCTTCTCAGTTGGAAAATGAAATCCATGTAGGAAGTGCTCCTGTGAGATGTTTCAGACAACTTGACATCTATATATGCCATCCAGACTTTTAGTTGGGAACTCTAAGATGAACAGATTCCATAGAAAATCCTGGTAGGTGCCAGGCGTGTGTCTTCTATGCATGCTATACAGGCAGTCTTGTACTTAGCACCCTTCCTGTAAAATAGCCATCCAGCTTTCTACAACAGGAAGAAAAGGATCATGTGCATAGTTCTCCATCACTAATGGAAAAAACACTGAATGAAATTTCTGTTCTTTTATAGTGCACAGAAGCAGCATGTGAAAATTTAGATGAAGTAAAGAAGCTGTAGTATGGGGGAAACTGTTTTGTTTTGTGCTGTGTTTCCCCCATCTCTTCCCATGGTGGATAGATGCTGGAAAAATCCCTGAAGAAAATATTTTAGGAATGTAAACTTGTTTCCCACTGTGTGTGTTTTAGTAGTGAGGTATGCAACCAAAGCTTTTTGGCTCAGATGAATTTGATGTGAAATAGATGGAACTTTATATATTTCTCTTTTGCCATCTTCACAGAGGCTTTTATGTATGCAGATTTCTACACATCTTGGATGGTTTGCTTAGTCGTTTGCAAAAACATCGACTCTATTCTGAGCTGAATGTAGAGGGAAAAATCCAGACTTCATATCAGTGTTGGCTTTGGTTGAAGTAGTTTTTGTTCCTCAGGACAAGCAGATGTGTAGTCTGGAGGGAATAGTTTGGCTATTTTAAATATCTGTCTGTTAAACTGGAGATGCAAATAGAAAATACAGTGCTCAACAACAGCTTATGGCTTTACAATCCTCCCTGGAGAAATCTGGATCCATAAAACAATGAATAGATTGCAATGAGGCATACATATCATATTTTCATTTCTGACAGTTTTAATCTTGTTCTGGTGGTTTTCATCTTATATAAAGAAAAAACTATCTATTTCCTGTAGACCAACACTGAAGGATCACAAACTGAGTACATTTAAGTGTCAATAAGGAGAAGCAGGTATAACAGTTTAGCACCATCATGTAAAGCTGTGGAGTCTGGAGATGAGCAAGAGTGCACTTTCTTTTTTATTTCTTCTGTTTTGTTCTCTCAGAGTAGGGAGAGCACTAGACTGGAAATTGTTTGAAGATTTGATATAAAGCTATTAATTCCTGTGTATGTCACTGTTCTTGTTTTTTCAAACAAAGGGGAAAAAATGAAAAATGGTATAATCCAGCAGTGAGTGAATGCTTGTCACCTAAAAGCCATGTTCTGAGTGATTTTGAGTAAAGTCTTTGCTTTCCATGTTCTGCCATCTGATGTGCAGTGAATCRTTGAGACCTTCTCTTTCAATAAGTGTGCATACATGTCAGATCATGAAAAACTGATTTTTTTTTTATGATAATTCTGCTAGAGCTGACTGTTAAATTAACCTGAATGGCAGCAGAACTGGCTGTTTTGTTTAAGCTTGACTTTCATTGCAGTGGGAAGGTCAAAATATCTGGGATGACAGTGAAACACCTGAGATTCTCCCAGCAGCAGCTGTCAATGAAAATAGCATTTCTGAAGCAGGGAAGAGAGTTTGAGCGAGTAGTATTGCTTTGAATGGTGTCAAAAGCCCTGAAAAGCATTAGGGTATACCTGCCCTAGAGCTTGAGAGGATGTATCACAGGTATGGGGGGGAGCAGGGAGGGTTGTGTAACGTCATTCAAGGGTGTAGCAGAGATGCCCAAGTTTGCCCTGAAACAAAATGTGTATAAGGTAAGCTGATGCAGCTTTTGCCACTTTGTGACCCAAACTAATCTCTCTGCACAAGGTCCTGTTAAAATACTGGCTCATGTCAGTGCTAGTTTGGGTGCATATATATATTGTGCTCCATTGAATAATCTAGACATGTCTTCCTATGCTTTGGAGGTACTTTTCCTATAATAGGAAGAAACATGATTTCTCTTTGTGTGTTTATCCTTCAGGCAACAAGAGCTGCTCTGACTCAGCATTGTAACAATTTGGGGGACTCTCTGGGCAAGGAAAACGATATCGCTCTGATTATTGATGGCCACACACTGAAGTATGCCCTTTCATTTGAAGTCAGGCAGTGCTTTCTGGACTTGGCGCTCTCCTGTAAAGCAGTCATTTGTTGCAGGTAAGAAATTCCAGGATTCTCTCTGATGACAAAATGGTATGAAGCCTGTGCAACTTTGCCTAGTGTGTTAATTTTCCTTTCATGCTTACAGCACTTGCAGGAAATATAAAAGTAGGGAAAGTACAGTGTAATATTCAAGAGGAAGCAAGCTGCAGTGGTGAGCACCTAATATAATTGATTTCTCTGCTGTGGAACTGTTACTGAAAAGCTGGGGCTGTGCTGTGGGAAGGAGTAAAGGAGGACTGTAGAGAGGTATTTCTCCTATAACCACAGGCAGATCTGCGAAAGTGTTCATATGGCTGACTGTCAGGCCAACAAAGCTTAAGATTTTTGGTTCTTCCTGGCCTTCTGCAGGTCACTATATGATGCACTGGTGTTGTGCACCTTCAAGATGAACATTCAGTCAGCTGCACTGATTCAATCTCTCCTGATGGTAGAACTTCACTAGTTCTTGGAAACAGTCTGACAAGCATGTTGAAAAGCAACTTGGGTAGGAGCTTCTCCTTCCTGCTCCTATGGAGGAGGAAGCAAGTCCTCCACAAAAAATAAGTGCTCTCTAACACAATCCCTCTGCCTCTGTCAGTCCCAACTGTATGATCATTTTTATAAAGTGATAAGGGGTCATGCGAAAACATGATCCCCAACCTCCTGGTTATAGTAGATGCTGATGATTAGAAGCTGTGGTATCTATGTGGTCATTTTTTAAGCAGTAGGAATTGCATAGCAAGAAGTTTGTGCAACTGTACTTCATCAAGCAGAACTTGAGGGTCAACAAATATTTAATAACTTGTCACTACTGGGGCTTCTATAACTGGTGAAGTTGCATTTTTGTTTGTGTGGCCTTTGCTACATGGCAGAACATGTTAAATCTCCTGTGACTTCCTGGAGCCCTAATACGGTTTTGTGCTGTCTTTAGTATTCCAGTTGGTGAGAAATGTGCTATAAAATTATATCTGTGTTCAAGAGATGTGCTCAGCAGAGCTAGAGAGGTAGGTGCTTGTAACAGGCCTTAGGAATCCAGAAGACTTCAACAGTGCAAAGGATTGTCCACGTTATATCCACCTTTAGAAACCAAAAACCAATATGTCTTTTTTTTTTTTAATGAGTACTAGTACTTAAATGTAGGAGTGAAGTAGCTGTGACTGACTGAAGCTTTTACAGGTTTTTTATATATGTAGCAATCCACACATTTTAGCAAACTAGTTCCTGTGACCTCGCATTGTTCATCATGTGGATGTTATTCTGTTTTATAGATAGAGGAAAAAACATAGGAGAATGTGTTTTCTTTCCAGAAGCAGTCTGTTTTAAGGTGCCTGAATTCATATTCTCAGCTGAAGATAGAGTAGTCAAAATAGTATACTCAGAGCTGAGGATCCCAATTTGAAATACGATTTTCAAACTCATTTGTGATGTTCTCTGGGCTTGGATGGATGAATTACTGTTAACAAAGAATGTGGGAGTTGCTAGTTGAATTAACAGGTCAAACTAGCTGCTGTCATTGCCASCTATTGCTCAAGTCTTGTCCATATTTAATCTTCCATGATTCTTCTTTTAGACTCCAAGTGTAATTTGAGTTTGGCTCCCTCTTTGCTGATTTGTTGCAGGGAAATACTCACTCTAGTCTACTCTTTTTGAGTACACAAAATGGTTTTATGTTAGGATGGTGGTGTTCCTGTCTTCAAAAAGTGTTATGTGCACATAAACATGATTACTGACATTTATAACTTTTTATTCTACAAAACTGACGTAGATCTGAGAGCGCATGAGACTGGACAACTCCTGCCAGATGCCAATGTCCTTCCCTGACAGCACTATAATGCATACGCAAAGCCCAGCAGAGCTGTGCGCACTTGCGTGCCTGGTGGTGTTTTTTCAGAGGCAAGTCAGACATTGGCAAATCTTGTGTGAATCAGTGATGGTACTGTTAGGTATAAACCACCAACTGGCATCCAGCTCTCTGAGCTATACCAACCTAGCTAGTACATTCCATCTTCTCTGAAAGATATTAAAGGAGAAAAAAAACATATTGGGGTAATTGAATCAGAGATTAACAAAACAGTTGCTCGGGCAGAGGATCCCGCTTGTGCAGATTTCTCTTGTAACTTTACATAGCAGCAAACAGTGGTACCTGGCTCTGTCCCTGTGTGAGTGAGTAAGGACTGAATATAGACCTTCCTCCTCTGCATGTAGCCTGCTGCCTACCTGGGAGCTGCAGCTGCTCTAAAGCACCACTTTTCTCTTAAGTTACTTGGGGTGGGGAGAAGGGCAGGGGAAGTGGAGGAAACTCCTGCCCTAGCTTATTTCTCTAGGGGAAGAGGAATATCTATATCATCAGTGTGAGCAACTCTTCCTAGTATAACTGTATTTATGATTAGGGGGAGCATGTCCATAAACACCAGTAAAGGTAGGAGTAAGGAGAATCAGCGTACTGGCCAGTGAAAGATGTGCAAACGACCTTGCACTTTAGGTGGTGAAAGCACGTCTGTACTTAGTGGAGTAAAGAAATTCACAATAATGTGTGATTTTTTTTTTTTTTTTTTTTTACTGCAACTGGTTTCATGTGCACATATTGGAAGACTGCACAACCACCCAACATGCTTATTTTAGTAAACTGATTATGAATGCTCTTCACTGTAATCAGAGGAACAGAAATCTTGCTCAACTGTGAAATACTGCTGCATATTCATCTTACAATCATCTAAATTTTTCTTTTCTTTTTTTTTAGGACATGGAAGTGTGACACTATATACCAGCAGAACCCATAGTTTTTAACAACATTAGAGAATTATGCTTGTTTGCATATGGTTTAAGTCTTCTCTTGGTATGTCTCTATAGCTTTCTCTGTGTGTAGTGAGGAAGAAAAAGTAAGTCTGAATATGGAGCAGAAAACTTGAAACTTTGTCCTGGTGTCATGCTAGAAGTATGCCAGTAGTATGAAATATTTTCTTTGGTCCTATAATCCTATTCTATGATCTTGATGTTTGGGCGTGGCTGGTGTATTACTGACATTTTTGCCAGAGTTCTTTTCTGGGATTATCTGTTTAAAATCATTCTTAACTTTTCTTAGTGGGAGCTTCTTTCTGGAAGGGATCCAGCTTTTGAGATCTAAAATATAAAAAGTACTTGTTTTCTGGCTTAAACATGTCCATCTCTCAAGCTATTCCTTCACTTTCTCTCAGAATGAGCTTTGAAATATTTCTTTGGGTGGGACTTTGACAGAGCGAGGCTGCCAGCAGAGAATTCTCCATGCACTTCCCTTCAAGTGAACTGGTTGTTAAAAATGCAACCTCCGGTTGCTGCAACTGCCACTGCATCCTTCTAAAGGACAGAACTCATTTAATTTTGTCCGTCTTAATGTGATCCTATTGCATGCTGAAAACTCAGCTGCAGGAGTTCTTGAGAACTTCTGGGTGAATGTAAGTTGTCTTGATTTGTAGACTGTGGATGCTACACAAGACTGTAACAGCACAATTTTCCCTGTTTTAAATGTTAGATTACCACTTGTTTCACTAAGTCACAGCAGAATGACTCTTCTTGTGGATCTAGCTGTTCATAGATGTAGTCCAATTTCATGACTTCTCCAGAAGGAAGGCAATAAGAGCCCAAGGCAAATGAAAAACAAAAAGCTAGTCAGCTCTACTTGCTGTTGCGTAGCAGGAAGATTGCATCAATTTGAACTTAGAAAGATTACGTAGCTTTGAGGACAGTGGGGTGTGTGTGTGTGTGTGTGTGTGTGTATGAGTGCGTGCATTGCTGGTGTATGGGGAGACTTGTGGCCTGGAAGGGACTGTCAGTTTAAGCGGGCAGGAAGATTTAGCTGGATCCTAGAAGCAAGATCTGCTTTGTGGGAAATGAGTGCATGGAGATCCTGAGCTAGTGTATTGCAGTCTTGCTTATCCCTAGGCATGTGCACACTAGCAAACAAATATTACGTAGTAGAAGGAATTGCAGTCCTTGCATCTGATGATGTTGGACCCATTGACTTTCACCATCTCTGACTAGTTCCTTACCCAAGTGTTGTTGCTCTTGAACTGCAGACAACAGATGTCTCATTTCTTCCAGTTAATGTTCTTTGCATTTCTCCCAAGCCCTGTTTAAATGGCTGTCAACTGCAATAACTTTCAATCTTAAATCAACCTGTTTTGGGGGATGTGTGTGTGTGTGTTTTCTTTTTTTTCCTGCTACCGGCCGATTACTGTGTTTTTGTTTGCTTGTGGTGGGTTTTTTGGAGGAGGAGAGTATGAGGCTTTAAAGATGGGTCTCACTTTTTTTGCAGCTGTTCCATAACACAATAGGGAGCCCACACAGTTGTGGTGATCGTCTCCTCCTGAACATAACAGGCCAAACTGAACTTAACTGACTCCAAGAGCAACAATGGTTGAATTTGCCTAATGTCTTTCCTGTCCGCTGAGGTGTTTAGCAGTCCACATTAGTCAGTGACATACACTATTTTCAAAGGTAAATGTGCCATCTCTTTCTTGAGTTGCTTGGTGCAGGTCAGTATTCTCCACTGCATGCTAAGTTACCTTGTGCTTCGAAAGCRGCAAGTACCCACATAAGTAATTGATCCTGTGTTGTAGGCTCATACCATTGCTCAATGTTTACCTAGATAAATATTGTTATTTATTAATTATTATTAAAGCTATTGCTTTCATACGCTATTACACTCTGTGTATAGAGCCTTCAAAGGCAGATTGCTAGTTTATTTCTCAAAGATTTGGAGAGCTATGTCGAAGACCTACATAGTTGAGGCAACTCATAAGTTGCAAAGACTAAATTAAGTCATCTATCTTACTGAAGATAAGGTTCCTGTTTTGTCAAGAGTAATTTAATATTGTGCATCTCTTCTCCTGTTATTTCATGATCAAGCTAACAGCAATTTTAATTATTAGTGGATTAGAAACCTGAGGAACAATGTGGAAAAAATATTGTAAAGTGTAAATCAAAGGGAAAAGATGATGTAATTTCATAGGTTTAAAAGGAGAAATAAAAATAACTGGGTTTTGAGTCCCCGGGGAAAAAGAGGAATGCTTCTAATAGCCTTTAAGGCTTTGCAGGAACCTTCCATTTACTTGCCAGGTGCTTGATACTAAAGAAAGGAAAACATTTTTTTTCTACTCTGGGCTGTTTTTAGTAGTACTTTGTGTGTCAAATAAGACAGTGCACTTTTAAAACTTCTTTCTATGAAGTTTTAAATGTAATTGGCACAGCAAGAGGAAATTTCAAATTAAATAGAGTTGGTCTTCAAACAAAAACGTTAATTGGGAGGGAGATCTGGGTCTTTAAACCCAGTGGTATGATGTTTAACCACTCTAGGAGGAGTTTTGTTGCTGTTCTCAACTTAACATAGCATAAATTCTTGGGGCTTAATGTATCATAAATTTACTATAAGCTTTTCATCCCCACTGGGGTGTTTCAGATGCATTTGCCATTGGAGGATTTTTTTTTTTTTAAATATCTTTAAGATGCACTGTATATTCATTTGCTGGGCTTTAGGCATAAACCATAGTTGAACTTGAATCTCAAGGGTAATCTCTTAAAATTAAACTAGTAAACCTGGCAGCATTTTGCATTAAGGAGGAGAGGTGGTATCTTCTGATGGGGTTAAGTCTTCACAGTTACGTTGTCTCTAATCAGCCACTGGCAGAGTGGAGGAATAGGTGCATCCTGGGAGCCCGGGTGAAGCTTGCAAAACCAAACCAAACAATTCTTTAAGAAAAAGCCTTATTTGTTAAATGTTTTTCTAGAGGCTGATGGATATTATTATTTTTTGCTCACAGTGACTGGGATATCAGTATGAACCAGTCTGGAGCAAACATCTACTTTTCAGTGGAAGTAAAGTTTTCTTGGAAGGCAGTTGAAATCATGACTTCACGTATGAGATATCTGGGGCTGTTGATTGTCTATCTGTGGATTTCAAATGTTTTCTTAAAGGAATTTTTTTATTGATGTTTTGTGTCAGTGGCAAAATGCTAGGGGTTAGGCAGAAGTGAATTTTTTTGGTAACAAAGTGAAATTTGGTCATTAGTCTAGTATTCTACTTAGAGAAAGTTTGTATATCGGATAACAATATATGTTTGGCTTTGAGTGTAAAAGTGCCAAAGTAGTACATTACTTGCTTGTTACTGCAGCATGTTTAATTCCCTATTGAAGGGCCTGCCTTAAATTGAAATACCTGAGAGATATGGTGTTTCACAAACACACTTTCATGGCTGTGCATGCTTTGAGAAAGACTTTTTGTTGTTATTGAATAGAACTTTTTGAAGGTAGCAATGACTGGCTTTGTATGATTTGAATGCCATATTAACACCACTTCCATCAGGAAGGAGCAATKCAGTGGCATTTTAAATATGAAATCACTCAAAGCAGTTTATATGTACTTCAGTATGAATTGTTGGACAGTAGAAGAGGAGTCCTTCCTAAAGTTTCTCTCGTAGATGTAAGCACAATAAAGCAAGTGGCTCTGCAGAGACATGTGGTTTGAGGCTGGGACCATGTCTCTAATAGATTGGCTGAAGGTGTTGTTTGGTCTTTTGCTTCTATCACTGGCCGCTTCTGTAGTCTCCCTGGAAGCGATGGTGCTGGGACGTTGTTTGAGCAGTGTACTACTCTTTTCCGCATACATGTCTGCAGAGTAAGAATCATAAATTGAGCTTTTGTTCCTAGACCCTGCAGCCATTTTCAGCTCAGTGCACAATGCATTGATGCCCTTATTAGGAGAGGGTTTGGGTGGTCTGTAGCAAAAGAAACCAAAGAAACCAAAAAAACCCCCTGGGTGTTTGACTTCAGAGCTGCTGTTCAGAACTTCGATGTTCCTARATGGAGCACATCAGCTGGCACACAAGTGTTTGGATGGTAATCACAAATTCACTGTGCATAATTTGGAATAGATGGCAGGCAAAATTTTAGCCGTTTCATAGCAAGTTCTGAGATATTCATAGGAAAATTCTGTTGCTTGATCACATCCCTCTAAGAAGACACCAATGCATCACTGAGACTAGGTGAAATATGTTTTGCTTAAAGGCAATGAAGTTGCTTTCACACAGCCTTTTCTTTGCCTCCACTTATTTCACAGAACTGTATCTTAGAACAGCATCACCCCCTCCTGCCAGATTTTTTCCAGAGCAATATTTATCTGTTCCTGCTGTTCAGGTTGAACTGGTGAAAATCAGCAAAGCTGTGGGGAATTCAGTGAAGCTATAGTAACTTCATCTCTTGATCTGCTCTATTAGTAAAATACATCACCGTGTCTGTGGGCAATTTACTTCTCTTGAGGTTGTTATTCTGTTGCTGGATTTCAGCTCCTGACAACATGGCTAATTTCAATCAGTAGGAACAGTAAGAGAAATGTCTGAATTGCTGTACTACCTGTCAACTTTTCTACCCTGCTTTTATCAAGTGTCCTGTTCTGCAGAGATCCCTAAGGTGGCATCGCAGCATGAGCAGAAGTTGAAGAAATTCAGCAACAGTGATTTCTATGGACTATCTGCTATTTTCACAGGCACATTTGCCCTTTCGTGGTTACAACCACCATGGTTTCACCAGCTTTTAGGTGTGACAGGAGTGCAGTTGTAGCTCAATATCTGAGCCTTGACTGCAGGACCTCTGCCCAACCTCACCAGCTCATCTTGTTGGGCATAAATTGTCTTCATCAGTACCCTGAACAATTGTGGAGCTATAGTGATAAGGTTAAGGCTAGAGACTGAGTTTTCTGATTTTATTCGTATGTTTCCTTATTCTTAAAAACAATCATTCACTGCCCCTCCCCCCCCCMAAAAAAAGAAAAAACCCTCCAAACAGCAGCAATACCTGACTATTTTCTACTTGCGTTACTATTTCAAACAGTAGTAGGCACAGCGGGCTGAGGAAAAAAGCATGAGCCCACTGACAGCACAGTGCAAACAGACAGTAAGTGTTTTGAAATGAACAGACCCTTTGATGAGAGTGTGTCTGGTAGGGTGTTGAAAGGGAGGGGAATTGAGTGGAGAGAAAGTGGATGGTGGGAGAAGGGAAGGAAAAAAGCAGCCTGTGAAGAGTAGCTGTTGCTAACTTAGTGTCACTGTGAGCTAGGTAATGGGAGAATAGATGAGGCGAGAGAACAGGGTCTCAACCCTCTGAATTGCAAGGCTGTAGCTTGGATGCTTCTGGTCTTCTATCATCATTCTGAGGAAACATCGATAATATAGCTTGCAAAATGAACATCTGGAACACATCTTAAATATTTATGCCTTTAAGTCCCATATTGTTGCTGATGTTAGTACTTGACAAAGTGATTATTCTGTGCTGTAGTTCAGAATGTATTTATTTATTAAATCAAAGTGTCATGTTGACTTTCATTAGAAGAGATCCCCATTCTTGTGACAGGAACATTACAACACAATTCTGATTCAGAATATGCAAACCAATTCTAACATTAATTGGTCCCAAAGAAAATTATGGATGTGTTGCATTTTCCTGTATATACATCTGATGTTTTCCCTCATCTATCACCTACTGAATTATCAATGCTCATTCTCTTGTTCTATTCCTGACAACTCGTGATAGCACAGTATTCATCTCATGAAACCATTGAAAACTATGAGGGGAGAACCATTCTGGCAGCCTTAATGTTTGCAGGTAATTGAATTGGGAGGAAGGTTTGGGGTTGCAGCCTGATGTGGTGCTCTCTGCACTCTTGAATAAAGAATACCCACAGATGATGGGAAATGATTGCCTAAACTGTCCAGTGTGTWTGTTGGTACATGCGTAAAGCAATCTGGACTTTGTATTATGATTTCTTTTTAAAAAGTTATATCAGCCACTTTTTCAAGATCTGAGTCCCAAAGTCTCACACTTGGATGGTTTAACACATTCAAACATATAGCTAGTATTTAAAGGAGAAAAAAATTGTTAATTCCGGTTACCTATCTGGTTAACTGCAAACCCAGAGAATAAGCACTCTGTTCTCATCTGAAGTGGCATTAATGTTTCTCAAAGATGTTGCTGTATCATTTAGATGTATTGACCACTGCAGACCAAGGTAAATATCCCAGAATTACAATAATTCTCTTATAGGCAAATACATGCTTATCAAGTCAGAAACATCTGTAAGTCATTTATTCACTTTTCTAGGATTTATTTTTTATTTTTACACTGAAAAAGTGTTTAAAATACTGTCTTGACCTTTCTTGGTTGTTTTTAAAAGACTCTGGTGAAACAGCTTTTGTTCCTTCCCTTGGGTAACTATTTGATTGTCTGATAGTCTGAACTTAAAGAAATGTTTCCTGGTATATGGCCAAACATTTCCTTTGCTTAACTTCCTCTCATTATTATGACCATGAGTGTACTTGGAATTACTTTCCTTTTCGTAGTATTTACTTGAGAGGAGGAAATAATTTGGAGCAAGTAATTCCTAAATTGAACCACTACTCAAATTTCTAGCGCTTTTCAGTTTGATGAAATGTTTGCTTTCTTACAGTTATTCATGGAAAATATTTCATTAATAACTAAATCTGCATTGTGTGTGTCTTTTAAACTTGTATTTTTCAGTTCAGATGAAATATCTTTTCAGTGTTTGGTTTGTATTTATACTGGATGACCAATTGATTGGTTTTGACTTTTTATGCCCATAACTGTGGTTATGAATGAAACATTTGTTCCTGAAATATTCCGCTACATTCACCTAAACTTCCTATTTCTGTAATGATTCCTGCTAGCATAATTCACTTGCTAGAGAAAATGAACATTTTTGTTCTCTTTGGAAACAGTATTTTAGGGAAAATGTTATGTCCTTTAAATACTGAAAACAGCTATCCGGTTTCTCCCCCAAGTGCTGTTTATCCCAGCTAGCTATTTGTTCCTTTTTGCATCACGAGTCTGGTATGTAGGTGACCAGAATCTTAGTATTTAATTTGATGCATTTCCTAAAAACAAGTGAGATGTCTGTCCTGCCCAGTGGTGTGATAGCTCTCACAAATAGTTCTAAACAGGATCAGTGTTGGTTGTTCTTCACCATGCTGCAGTGTCATCTCCAAATTGCCACCTGTCTTCAGGTCCTGAACAGGAGAAACCAGCAATGTTAGGCTTCGTGTTATATTTCCCAAATTGGAAAATAAACATTCCATAGATACTGTGCATGGTAAAAGCACTGTGCTGCTGAGATGCATGCTATTTTAGGAGAAAGGTAAAAAAACCTCTGTTAGTTTGTTAACCCCCATGTGCTGGCCGAATTCCAGCTTGAACAATTACTTTCTTCTCACCTAAATTCCCCCTGCCTTCTCTATAGAATATTGTACTCTCCACTTCCTATTCAAAACTGTTGTGAGAGTGTCAGTGTGAATGCTAACAGTTGCCAGGTTTTAGCCTAAAGGTAATTCAACAAGGTCCTGCTGCAGAAGTGAAACCCAGCTGTTTGTTCCTTTCAACTCTAACTATTGGTGAGCCTTGGTTTTAGCCGTCTGGCTTGCAAAAATAACTTTAGAAGCCTAAATGTTATTGCTGCTGTTTTGTGTTCTTTGAAACAAAATGTCTTTTTTGTGTGGCGCTTTTTTTTTCTTTTAACTGTTGGATACAGTGCATATGGACCCCTAGGCTTACGCAAGTCCCTCCAGTTTGCTAATGCGGTTGAAAGTTGACTTCTATATAAGTGAGACATCAGCAAAATTGAATTCCTTCAAAATGGCTTATGCTATGTATGTGACATGCAGTATCTGACAGGGAGTGCAAAAGCATTCAGTGGTATATATGCTTCCTATATCTGGTAAGAGCAGTTTCTTAATATGATAATGCATGTAGGTTAACTGCAGTTAGCTGTCCTGTCTCAAATAAAATCCCCCACCAAGTTTGCCTCAGACACCCCGATTCCTAGACCTCAGTAACGTGGAAAAAATTTTTTTTTCTTCTGAGTATCTCATGTGATTAGACTCTCAACGTATTCTTATCGTTCCATCTCTTGTTTCTTCCCTGCTTCTTGCTTGTCTCACCCCAAACCTCTTTCCTGAGTTCCTGGAACAATACGCAGCCTGCCAGGGAGCGATCTAATGTTTCCTCTTACGGAAATCCCTGTTGTTCCATAAGGCTGGATGGAGTCCAAGTGTCTGGTGACTTTCTGCAGCCTTGTAACTGCTTCATAAAGGTTTCTGGCTGCATAGAAAAGGTCACTAATTCCTTGCTCACCAAACTTCAACTAAATTGAAATGTATTTTTATCTTTTCTGCCTTCTTCTAATGGCTTGGAGAATGTTACAGGCATAGCTCTTTTCATCCTGATCATTGCTTACTGCTCTGCATTTATCTTGTCTGGACGTTGAGTAGTTATGCAAGCTCTCAAAACTTTTACCAGAAGGGGAGGATTTGAGAAAATTCATACTTTATTTTTGTAAATACTTATTTTTTATTTCCAAACTTAATATTTGAGCTTTATCCATGTCCAGATGCATGAATGTGTAGAAGATGAGGTCCTCTAAAGAATCTGTGATGCTGAACTGCTTTCAGAAACAAGACACTCAAAATAGCTGAAATCTCATTCCTTTGACAGGATCCAGCATAATCTTGTGCTCTATTCCCCAGGACTAGCTTAAATATTGTATTTTTCATTATTGAAAGAACAAGATATAAAACCACAGAGGCAGGAACAGTCTGCTTTGCAAACTTCCTAGTACTGCAGGGAATTAACTTGATGAGAACTCTGGGCTTTAGTGTACATAGTAATATGTAGGATGGTGAACTGGTGAGCCAGCTCTGGATGGAGTTTCCAAAAGTGTTTAGTGTTGGTGGAAGCTGCTTAGAGTATGACCTTTAACTTCAGTAGGAACATACATGAACCCATACTGGATACTTGGAGGAATCTGACTTTACACTCACTAGAACGTCTGAGCTTAAACTCATTTCCCTGCTGTTAATATCTCTGAAGTCATGATAATTAAAAACAAAATGTTTGAGGTGAATGCAGTAAATTTGATTTGCTTCCTGTCATAGCTTGTTGAATTGAACTTTTTGGTTTGTACTGGCAACAGTAGGTTATGTATTTTTTGGCAAACTTCTTGTGTGCCTGAACTGTGGCAAGATCTGTGGATCTGCATTTTCTTTAGCTGTGCTAGTGAATCCTACCACATTAATTCCAAAGCACAATCTAGGCTGACCAACTGGCTATTTTACTGGATTGTTACCATCCCTAGTTGATGGTGTGATAGCTTTTGGGGGATGCTTTTAGACAGAATGATTCCTTTCCTCAGCTGCCCAAAGACGACAGGAGTGATATCCTTCACAGGCAAGGATCATGTATGTATTGCAGTCTGATATCAGCTAACGGTCCTCTGTTAATGGTGCCATGCTACTTATGCAGAGCAATGCTCAAGTCATCCTTCAAAAAAAGGAAAAAGTCATACTATTGGCGTCAGTATTTCTCCTTAATACTCTCTGCTTCCAAGAAGAGGCAAGGTAACAAATGTGAGGGTTGCTTCCTGGCCTTGCAAAGATATATTCCAAAACTTCAGAAGAACTCATTTTTCTGCTATATTTCAGACTACCATTCAGCCTTAAGACAAGTCAGTGTACTGAAGGAAGAAGTAGTAGAAGACACCACCGTAGTAAAAATGGTTAAAACTTGGTAGTAGCTAGTTAGATTCTGCCTTGGCACTTAGGCTTTTCTGGTATTTTATCTGAAAATTCAGGTTTACTTAGCTCTACCCTGTTCTGGAGAAGCTGCTTTTATATCTGCTTTTTGGTGTTTACATTGCTTTTAGTTTTCTCTACTTTTAATTAAAACAAAAGAAAAGACTTTTGAAACTTCTAAAAACTGTTATAAAGTTTCTTTGCTTAAATAACTATCCCAGATAGATCTTTCCTGAAGTCTTGCATATCCCATAGTGTCTAGAGTGGATGATACAGTGGTGGGCATCTAAACTGATGATCTTTCTTTCATAGTCTTGCTCCTTCACTTTCTTCTTCTCTTATTGTTCTCTGTGTCATGTTGCACATTAAAACTGTAAATTGCTTCATCTCACAGGTCTGTGAAGTGTCTAGCTTTATAAAATATGCTATCTTTGTGCATTTCTATTATTGTTTTGTTTATGCCCTGCATATACCTTTGTATACAACACACAGAATTGCACATTCCTACTGAGAGCTCTTTGATCAGAGCTTCTAAACCAGTGTAGAATGTTACCTGTGGTTATTTACTTGAAAGAGCTATTACTTGTGGGCCCAAATAAGGAGGAACCAAAAAGTTGGGTTTTTTTAAAACAAACAAAAAAACACCTAGCTGTGTTTGGAGTGCTAGCTGTGCATTGGAGTCTCAAAAGGAAGATAAGCTACTGGCTGGATGGAAATGGGGTGAAAGCATCTGTTTGAGAACTCAAATGCCTTGTCATATTTCTGCAAAACAGTTTTGTCCTTCAGAACCACATGCTGAGTGTTCAGAGGTTCCTGAGTGAAGAATTAATCATCTGTTAATCATCCTTCTGAGCTGAGGGGCAGGATTTGGCAGCCTCGGTGGAGGTTAAAAGGCCAAGAGAATTTTTTTCCAGTTCGGTATAAAGTTGGAGGCATTTGCTATAGTTCACTTCTTTCCCCTTGGTCTCCCACTTAGTTTCATTCTTTCATTTAGTACTGTGTTAAGCTCAGAACTGGCGTACTTGAAAAAAAGAGGGGTCACTTTTTCATCTGGTGTATTTAGTATCAATGTTGGCGCAAACTTTTGGAGAAACTTTCTACCCCTGCGCTTCTGATCCTTCATGTGAAGTAATTCTAGATGCTTTGGAATTTGGTTATATGAACAGATCGTATCAATCCAGTTGGGAGCTGTGTGATGGGTCTCAAACAGAACTGTGGATCGGTGGGGTTTTTTTTGTCCAAGAGATGGAATAACTTTCAACACTGTCTTAATATGAGTGTATCCAAGGCTGATTTCTGATGACTTTGATATCAGCCCAAAGTTCAGATAAGTGCATGTCTGGGATCAGCTGAGGAGTATTTGTGTGGCTTTTTTTGTGTTGCTGCCCCCTGCCACAAGTATCATAAATACTAATGATATGTTTAGTCTGTGAAATCCTTAGAGTTGGTGTGGATGTGTTGTTGAGATGAGATTTGTCTCTAATTTTTTAGAAATAAAAAGCAGTTCTACTATTGGATCTTTTTGACCATCAGATCAAGTCTTTGTAGACTGTTGAATGTTAACTGGTACAACAAAAGCCAGAAGATGACCAAGTTAAGCTTGCAGAGTTGGGGACAACTTCTACAGCAAGAAGTGTGCGAGGGGGGGTTGGTGGGGTGTGTGTGTGTGTGTGTGTGTGTTTTGTTTTGTTTTCACTGCTGCACAAGATGCTCTTTAATGTTTGTTTTTGTAGCTGCATTACCGTTTCAGTAAAGAAATTTCAGTTACATCTCAGATGGACAAAATCAGATGACCTTTCTAAAGGTAGTTCCTTTCAAGATGTCTGTCCCACTACTAACCCCTGGTGCTTGTGATGGTCTTCATCTCTGCACTGGTGCTGGGCAGCTGGTATCTGGTTCCTTCTTTCAGTGCAACTGTTTTTAGTAGTCTTAAAAATGCATGCAAGCTTTCTCCCTCATGGTTTCTCACACATCTATGTTTCTTCTGATAATCAACATGTGTGGGCTGGAAATCTAAGCTGTTTGGGGAGATTTTGTTAGGGTAGGCTTTTAAAGGCAAAATAGACTTGAAGTTTATCCTGCCTGAGTGTTAGAATTTAATGAATATTTTGACTTTGATTGCTGTGCTCAAGCACGTTTGTGAGATCTGTCAGTTTTGCCTAAGTAGTTGAATGGGTGAATAGTGATGATTTGGGAAGGAGAAAAACTGGGTACCTAACCTAGTTTAAAATAGTTGTTTAATACAACAGAGCTGTTCTGGTAGACTGCTCTACTGCTTGTGATGAGTTAGAATCTGGTTTAACTGTTTTGTCCATGTCTACTTGTAATGACAGCCTCAGGGTGCTACCTGGTGACTTGCTGTCCTTTAATGGACTCCTGTTGTTAGCTTTTTTAATTATGGTAAGTCAGAGATAAAGTAGTTTGAAACTTACTGAATAGCTACTCTGGAAACAGCATGCCATTTTTGTAAAAGGTTYGGTACATCACTGTATGGCAGTTCTCTGAGAAACTCAGTTTCTTCTCTCTATGACAAGGTGACTTATTCAGATTTTGAACTTAAAAATAGAGATTTAAAATTAAGTAAGTTCACATTTAGTAAGAAAATATTGCGTGACTATTTATACAGTAGCAGACTGCTCCTGAGTCCCTGGTTTATATGACCCAGACGTGTATATACAAGTATGTGCATGGTTCATACAGTTCATGTAGGTCACATTGCCAAGAAGCTGTGAGTCTTTTTTTATTGTTTTATTTGTATTTCTGTGGCCACTTAATCTTTTGCAATGCTGTGGCTGATCCAGGGATCAAAATGGGCAGGACCTAAGCATCCTATTTGGGCGGTCAGCCTTTGGGAGCAGTGCACGTGCTAGTGGAGGCTGAGGCACCCCAGAGCGGCCCTGCAGCGCGCTGCGGTGGCAGCAAGTGCGCTGTGCTGCTCAGAGCTCCCGGGCTGTGGCAAGTTGTGCTTATTAGAAAGCTAAATCATCTCCTTGTCTTCCTCTGCTCTGTTTCTCACGTTTAACCAGTGCTTTGAGGAAGCACTTGAATATTTAGTGTTGTGAATTCTGGCTGGCCCTCAGGATATTCCCCGCAAAGGAGAGAGTGCTTAATTCCTGTCCTATGCAATGGGAAGAACTGGCCTTTGCTGAGCACCATACCTGCTCCTTAGGCTTTGGTGCCTGCTCTCGCTTATTCGGACTTTCTCTGAATTTTCAGAGCATTTAGTTAGCCTGTTTTCCTCATGGGGTTAAAAAGTGGCAACTCCCTCTGTCAGAGCTGATAGCCTAAATTAAAGCATGTATTGGGGGGGGGGGGATTTTTGCAAAGAATTGACAGTGATTGGAGGCCCCTTAAATATAACACAGTGGTTGTAGCCCCCCCGCCCAAACGGGCTCTGCACCCGACTTCAACTTAAAATAGAAAAGCAAAAGCTGCTTAAACAATTATTCAGCTTTTAAAAACATGTTCTTTATGGTTACTGCTGGTACTTTTGATCTTTTTTGTTTTGCTGATCCGAAACAGAAATGTTCTGAATTCTTTATAGGATACAGACAGGATGTGTTTAGTACCTGATCTATGGTGTGGTTGGTGGGGTCACTGCCCACCTCAACTGCCTGTTAAGAGAAGACTGAAGGAGCAATTGGAAACTCGGCGCTCTACTGTTCTCTCCTCCCCCTTAACCACTGCCTCCAAGCCTTCAGTTTAAAACAGGAGTATGATGTCTGTTTCAAATTACAAGTAATAAATGAATGCACATTAAATCAGAAAGCAACCACATACAAAAGAGGTTATGAGTTTGACTTACATGGTGAAAGTAAGGAAATTTAGAGCTAAAGCTTAAAGTCTATCCACAAGACAACTTCTTACCATACCACACGTCACATGAAAGTTCTGGAGATCCTTACAATACCCAGGAACAGAGTTGTGACTTAAGGATATAGTCTCAACTGTAATTTTTCTGTTTTTGCTTCTTTTTTTGTCTCCTCTTTTATGATATTCTAGAAAATAGAGTGAGTTGGTGGGGGAGGGATGGAATCAGGGAGAAATATCAGCGTCCAGAGAACAGATGGCAGCAGCTTCTTTAGAGCTTTTGTGGTTTATTATATGAATATGCATTTAGGGACCTTTTAAAAACGTGTGTCCTGGATCCAATACCATATCCTTAACCCTGAGAGCTCGATGTTAATATTTTGTTACAGTTGGGATCTATTACAGTATATAAAAAAGCTCCGCTGATTTTGACTGCGGTTTTAATGTGCATTTGTGTACTAGCTGCTGCACATTATCAAAGGTTGGATCCTGGCTGTGCTGAAAGGGGAAGAAGTATTCCAGGAGCTCTGGCTTTATCACAAGCATCTTTTGGGGACAGCCTGTGCTTAGTCTCCGCAATCCCTAACTCAAAGGACGCAGTAATGCATAGTGTCCCAAGCGACGCAAAGGGTGAGACTTGTTGCTGCTGCAGTGGCTGGCAGCAGTGCAAGGTTTCCCAGGCCCTCGTAGGTAATGTGAGTTGGAGAGAGCCTGAGGTGCTTTGCAGGGAAAAAAMCTTAAGTTTCCAGAGTCACAGCAGGGAACCTTGAGAACTGACAGTGCAACAGGGGAAACAGATATTCATTCCTTCAGCCTACCTGGGAGACTTGTTTTGCTCAGTTTTCTTATGCTGTTTCAAATGGATCCTGTTAGTGCCCAGCAGCTCGTTCTTCTCCTCTTCAAAGTTTGCCTGTAATTTTGCGTTCAAGGAACAGAAGCATTTGTATTGTGGGATTCTGGCATGGGTCCTCTAAATGTGTGCCGATGTGTCAGAGTATCCAGCCAGGTTATACAATCAATGTGCCTTGCAGAATCCTTTCTCATCCCATTTCTCATTGCATTTGTTGCTAACTGCTAATTGTTTTAATGGTTACAAACACAATCAACAAGTTGCTTCAATGTGTGTGCCAAAATTTGTCAGGGCAGATCAGTGTGATTCCATCACACTGTCAGTCTGGCAGTTATTGGCTGTTCTGTAGAAATGCTGATAGAGGGTAGAGCTCTTATTACAGCTTTGTAATAAGGATTTTAAAGATGTAATTAACTGTGCATTTTTAAGTCATTGTCACTTTTTCTTGCCTGCCTCACCTCTGATACTCCACAATTTGCATATTCCTTCCCTCTACCTCCCTTCTTCACACTTTCTCATCAGTTCATTTCTGGATGCTGGTCTTGCACACCAAGCTGACAGGCTGATCTGTTATGTTGTTGCCAATCTGCTGTGTCTAGGGGAAAATTGATTTTTTTTTTCTTTTCCTGGTATGTGCTGCAGAAATCAATATTTTACGAGATGGTAGAGAGCAGGAACAGCGGCAGCAGCAATTTAGCTGAAGTTGCAGCCAACTAGATCAGTGTACATGCTCAGTATTCACAGACCAATTCCAGAATGGGAGAATTGGAAAGAATTTTGGTTTTGGCCCAAGAACAACAAAAAGATTAAAACACCAGTAAACTTACTTTAAGTTCTCTTTTCGAGAGAGAAAAGGAACTGAGATCAGGATGCGGTACAGTATGGTGTTTTATATAGTGATGACTGAAGATCCTAAAAAAGACTTTCTTCTATTGTCAATCCTAATTGGCAGCTGGCACTGATTAGCAAGAAGAATGAAGTCTTGGAAAAGACAGACAAATGGGGAATTTTATTGAATGGAAAGCTGCTGAACAAAAGAGGACTTCTGTTCCTCTACATTTTAGTGGTTATAAAAAAAAACAAAAAAAAGAGGCTCCTGACCTTCATTCTCTTTGAATTATAGTTTGGATAGCATCATATAGGGATCAGTTTCTTGGAGCCCTGTTTAACTTGTTTAGTTAAGCTCTTTGATCCCTTGATCCATTTTGATATCCAAGTGAGAATCCAGGATTTGTCTACAAATTGTTAACTCTTCCTCTCACCTGCTTTAAAAAAAAAAGGGGGGGGCAGGGGGAAGGGTGTGAGGGAAGTAGCTATTTCAAAGATACAGACTGCAGTATGGTTTGTTAGTAGTTCCTAAACTGTGAGCTTCCGTTTTACCATGAATGCAGTGGTGGTGCCAATAACGTGAATGAATCTTGTGCCTCAGTCTCAGCAGCAGTGAAATCTGGGCTGTCTCTTTTGGCATTTACAAGACAATCCTACTGGCATGCTGATGTTGGGTGCTAGCAGGAAGAAGGCTGAAGTTCTGTAACATCTTACATGGTCCTTCAAATCATGTATATTTGGCTCTTAAGTCAATGAAAGTAGGCATGCCTCTTCCTGAATGCTAATGCAGATTTGCAAAGGTGGAGTCCGTACATGGCTTAGTCGGTTACACTTTGTATCACAAAACTGAATCTCGGCTATGATGTGAAAGTCAAATTGTAGCACTGAAGTTGGCAGTCTGATATGGGAGCACAGAGGCAAAAATTGTTTCTCTGGAAGGAGACTGGCTGTGAACTTATTTGAGGTTCTTGCCTTTCACGTAATGAAGACTTCTCAAGGAGCAGTTAAAGTAATTGGATGGCTTTGCTTGTGTGGTGCTTGTGTGGGAACTCAGAATACCTGATTTGTGCTCTCAGTTTGCTATGGAGTCTTGAGCCACTTGACCTTTCTGTAGTTCAGGTCTCTGCCTGTAAAATCAGGTTAATATCTGTGATAATGCCTGTTCCTGCAGGCGGTGCACCAAGAGACGCCATACTAATGGCTTGTGTCTGTTCCAAGGTGACTTCAGACAATGGATTGGTTCTGCAGATATGGGGATGGGAGTCGTGTGTCTCACCCTGATAGTGAGAAGACATCTGAAAATGAAAAGTTGTTTATTTTTGAGCATAAAGGGATTAGGGATTAGCTACTGAATTTACAGAATTAGCAGCTTGATTTTTAAAAGGCTGATAGTAAAAGAGGGGAAGTGGAAAATGCTGTATCATTATCTTAAAGTGCAAGGAACAAACTGCTGTTTGGCTGTGGTATGGGTTAAATATCTGACTAGCTTAAGTACTGAAAGTAGTTTTGCAGCAGCTGCCATCAGCTCTTCAACACGATAAACTACATGGTTTGAAGTCCAGGCTTCTGCAGCCAGGCTGTTTGTAGGTCACTAGCTTGCCGGAGTGCCTCTACTAGGAAGATATTGGCCATGTGGACATAGGTAACAACGATCGCTCCTCAATGCTAATCCCACTACAGTCCTGCTGTAAAATACTGGCACTGACACTGGAAGGTACACCTATAATAGTCTTTAAAATGATAGAGCTGTGACCAGTAAATTTCCTGGGTCTGTGTAAAGAAAAAAATCAAAAAGCATACTCTTCCCTTTTAAAAATCAAGTTACAGTATCAGGAGATAGAGGGATACTGTATGCAGTGAATACTTCAGCAAGCCATTTAGAAGAAATTCCACGTTAAATTTGGAAAAATAATTTATTGGCTGAAGTATTGCAAAGCCTGGAAATTTGCTGAAGAACCATAAGCAAAAATAATAGATGTGGCAGTAATTTGAGCTGCAAGGCAGAAAACAGTGCCTGCAGGATAAGTATCAAGCTCAGTTAGATTGAATATCTTTATTAATGATTTAAAGGAGGAGGCTAAACAGCTCATCAATTAAATTCACAACTTGATACTAAATAGGGAATTTTTGCAAGCTCAKTTGGAAAGAAAACATGGAATACCAAGTATGGAGTGGTTAGATCTTAAGAGATGATATGAAAACAAAATTGAAAGATGGATGGTTTTTAGTGGAGAGAAATAGAACTGGCATATTTTCTTAATGGACGAGGTTTGTTCAATGTGTTTTACCTGGCTGTATGTATGCCTGTGCTGTACTGGTTCTGGGACGTGCTTTGGTGACTGTAATTAGTGTTGAATTCTTACTCCTGGTGAAGACTCTGGGTAAGAATTAAAATTGGGCCATAAATACTGTAACAAATCAGAGGGCTTTATTGTTCATAAGACCACACTTCTCTGAATATAGGACCATCCTTCTCTAAACAGCAGTTTGATTCTGCGCAGTTGCTGAGGGGCTGTATCCCTCATGACCTGTAAGAAATTAGGGCATTTAAGACTTTTTTAAAAAAGGGTTTGATTTATAAAGGTTTTCTCACAAAAGAGCTGGTTAGCCCAGTTTTCTGAGCTAAGCTGCGGTTTGACCTATTGTTACACGGTGTTTATGCAAACTGCTCTTTCAAAATGTTTAATAGTAAGTGATTCAATAAAACAAGTTTCTCTTATTCTGTCTGTAGGGCCCTTGCTGGAGGAGTGAGGGAGGGGGAGTCCCAACTGTTTGTTCTTTCCCCAAATCAATGTGTGTGGGTAGGTGTGCATGGTGCCTGTGGGGTATTTCAGGGAAGCAAGTGAATGACCACCAGGGTACTACTTACACTGCAACATGCTTCAGCTGTGTAGGCAAGAAGTGACATCAACATCCTTTTCTCTGTTGCGCTGTGGAGAGTCAAGAGCACTGATATCCTTTCAATAGGTACCTTATTCAGAGCTTCATTAGCTTTCAGGGAACAGAGCAGTTCTGGGTCTAACAGTGCTATACTTGTCTGTTTTGCCAAAAACCACTTTACTAGATGCTCTTGTAAGTGATGCTTAATATTATTACAATTTGGGGAAAACATTGTTTTATAAATGACATTAATAACACATGTAATGTTGAAGAAATCCAGTGTTAGCAACTTTTAAATTGGTTATGCTCCTTGTAAAGAAAACAGTACAAGTTCCCTAATGGAAAAACCTTGGACAGTGTTTTTCTTCAAATATTCCACTGATATATTTTGCTGGATTTAATGTAGATAACCCAGACAGACAAATGTGAAACAAATGCCTAACATTTGTCATTACTTTCTTTGAAAAATGACTTTTTGCAGTGGAAGTGACTTTATACATTGGCTTTTTCAAAGCCTTCCACCCTTCCTGTTAAGTCAGTCAAGTATTTCTGGGACTTATTAAACCTTTGAAATTCATGGTTTGTTCAAGTCCTGATACCATCGGCTTGCCCTATCATTGGTTCAGAGCATCTCTATTAATATTTCTTAATGTCTTATATTTGAAAAACTATCTATTAACTTTCATAACACTGATGCTCTTTCAGTACTGAATATTCATCAGCTGAAGGAAGGGTTGAACCTGGGCAGGTTTTGGCAGGGAACTTTGTATTACATAATTCATAAACTTCTGACAAGAAGCCTGTCCTTGAAAAAAGACAGTCAGTGTGTATGATGGGTTTTGTGCTGCTTCACAGTTGTTACAGGATGACTCTGAATGCCAGAGTCAACTCCAGTTACCAAATGCTTTATCACTTAAATATTCTGTGTATATTGTCACATGGCAGTTGCTGCACTGAGAGGAAAAATTTGGAGGATAAAATGGAGTGACTACAGAGATGTTTCTGGGAAATGTGGAGAGCAGTAAGGGAATAAACTCGGGGAAAAGTGATTTTGGGGAACTTCAAATTAGTGATCAACAGCTGAGATAAAGGGAAGGCTATTTTGTTTGTAAGCAAGATATATAATAGGCAAGCCAGGAAGGATCTTGAAAACGGAGTGGGAATTAGCTGAGACTGAAGTTTGAACCTGAATAGTGATCTTTCTTAGAAGCAGCATTTTAAATTACTGTGCGAGAAGACAGGGTTTGTAGAGCACATAAAGGTTTGCAGTAGCTGACAGAAGATGAGGAGGACTGGGTTAAGGGTTCTTGATTTGTTTTCAGAGCTGAAGATGTTACGTATGGCTCCTACGTGGGAATCCAGAGTAGACTTTGAACTGAAATGTGCTGCTCCTGGATAACCTTTTCAAGATGAACAGAAACACTTTCTGAATAAGCTTTCCACAGTTCTGTAGCTTGTATGCTGTTGCAGTGGGGGTTTTAAACAAAAACATGTGGAGGAATCTTATACCGTGACCTGGATGAATGCCATGCCCAGGATCCATAAGGGAGGTACAGTTTCTCCAAGCTGGGACCTGTCATTGATGTACTTGGCCACTGATCACTGGAAGCAACAGGAGGAACATGCAAGTGTTCATAGTAATGTATAGGTCATTCATAGTAATGCGTGGGGGGTTTTTTTTTGTTTTTTGTTTTTTTTTAAATGACAAGCTGTATGGACAACAGATACTATGTTTTTCTTGACTTGTAGAATGAGATTTTTTGGCCCAGTGGAAATATTCCTCCTAAGTAATGTTTAAAAAAAATTACCATAGATTTATAGCCAAAAGATTGTCACTTGCATATTGTTGGGTGAAGAGATTTGACAAGTAATTCCTGAATCAGGTCTGAGTTGAGAACCTTATTGAGAGAAAGCTTAGTGTGAAATAGTGGATCTACCACAACCTTAAACTAGCTCTTCTCGTGGCTTCCTATGCTTACTGTTCCTAGA
The DNA here is from genome assembly GCF_003343035.1 of Apteryx rowi. Taxonomy (NCBI): domain Eukaryota; kingdom Metazoa; phylum Chordata; class Aves; order Apterygiformes; family Apterygidae; genus Apteryx; species Apteryx rowi. The sequence goes on from NW_020448675.1 coordinate 324,192, forward strand.
AAGAGGAAATTTTATCTAGCTTTGGCAACTAGACAATGAATGTCCTTAAACTTTTGCCTGACAAGATTTAAAAAAGTGGTCACCATATACAATAGTGAAGAGATCTTCTCCCTTCATCCTTGTGTAAGGACCGTAACTGAATGAACGTTGATACATTAAAATTACAGTGAGATATTTAAGGAGCTCAGTAAGGAAGGTGTGCCCCAGACTTGCCTCTAGTGTGACTTCTGCATTTTCTCCTGTGTTGTTGACTTGTCCTCCTAGCTCAGCAGGGCATGTCTCTAGAGGGCTTAATGAAGAGAAAACACTTTGCCCACAATAACTGGATTGTCATTTTTGTGATTGCATTCTGAGATCTGTTGGCTAGATTTTATTGGCTAGTAAACTAAAAATTTTAAATAGGGATCTATTTTTGTTTTGATATTTGTGGTTGCGGTTTTGGTGTATCAGTAGATATTTAAGAATATCAATGGCTTCAAAACTTAGAATAACAGATGCTGGGAAAAACATGAATGTTATAGTAACTTTTCTCTCAAACTTACAGTCACAATGAAGTGTCAAATTTATTTGACCCAGGCCGATCTTCCACATACTGATTAGTTTTTGAGTATTAGGCAGCAATCCAGTGGTAAAATATCACTTTTTTTTTTTTTTTTTTTTAATTTCATTGACTATTTCTCTCTAACAAATAGTGCCTTTGTCTGGAATTCTGGAAGCTGGGAAGCTGCTACTCCTGGAAGGCAGGTCTAGCGCTATGTGTATGAGCACATCTTTTTTTCTTGCAGTTAGCTTATTAAGAATTTTTCTTTCCTTCCATGTTAGTTTTCACCAACTTCCATGTTATAAAAGTAGCAATAACAAAATTATCATTCATCATTTCTCTGGTCTCCCTTTCCCGCACCAAAAGCAGCAACAGAGCAAGTGGCATAGTGACTGTCTCTGTCTATTGAAATAGAAAAGCTATAGAGAAGTAAATTAAAAAAAAAAAAATCAGTCCAAAGCCCTTATTAAAGGCAACAGTCTCCAGTCTTTAAGAAGAACATACTAGATGTGGAGTATTCAGTAACTATTGGCTTGCGTGTGAGACAATGTAGGAATTGGGAATGAAATTTTGTCTGATGATAAAAGATTAGAAATACTCTTTGCTGCTGGCACCACAATATATCTGGATGAAAAGGGGTTCTGTTGTGCAAGGAGCTGGATGAATGCAAGGCCTAAAAAGGTAAGTTCTTTTCTCAGAAAGGTGGATCTGGAATCATGACAAGGCATCAAAAGTGACTGAAACTGTTTTATTTCTTGGGTCCTATTTCCAAACCTCTATGTAACTTTTAAGCCCTGATATGATAAAATTCTGCTAAAACTGTTCATGGCAGCTGGCAGAAATAATTCAGAAATATGCCTTTTAAGAAGCTCCCATTTCTTCTTCCTGACTTTATTACTAGTTGAGTTCTGTGTGGGCAGTTGTTGGTTAACATGTTAAAGCAATCTTTTGCCCTGAAAAGTACTGGAAAACTTCTTTACAGCAGTATGACTGGAAGCCTTGATTCACCCTGTGATCTAGTTTTGCGCTAATGTTCAAAAATGCTTGCGATTAAGGAAGATAACTTTGAAGACAGTTTAAGGCATCCAAATATTTGGCTGCTTAGTCAATTCTTGAGGAAGGCATTTACATGAGTTATTCTGTGGAGGTCATAAGGCCTCTCTCAAATTCAGCTGTAATAGCTTCCAGATCCCCTGAGGATGGCAGCCTCGGCATGTATACTGAATTGCCAGGCACAGTGTTCTTCTGAAAGTAGTTTTACAGGTGAGGATTCATCTCTCTTTCCCTGGTCCTGTCATGGGGGTTTTTTGGGTTTTTTTTGCTTAGGATTTCTGAGCTAAACTGATCTGATATTCCAAGTACTGTATCTGTATCTTTCAGAATGCTTCTGTACTAAATATCTTCTTTTTAGAACAAACACCAGTGCAAACCTGTCTTGAAATCACACCCAATGAACAGTGATTAGTTAACATCCAAATAACATTGATACTGTTGTTTAACCCTGGTGATTGAGCTGGGTTTTCCAAACGTATTTGAACAATGATGACTGCTTGATGGTGTTTTGTTTTTTGTTTTGTTTTTTTGAGTACTTTTACAAAGTTATTTCCTAAGAGGTTTGATATCAGAATGTTGTGATTTACATAAGTGATTTGAAAGGCTATAAAGGAACTATTTACTTCAGTAAGTTTTGTCTTTGCCACAAAGAGTAGCTTTAAAATACTATAGAGAGGGAGCAGTTTTTCATAAACTCTAGAGACCTAGACTGTGCTTTAATATAAATGCAATTACTGATGTGTGTATCCTCAGGCTATGTAGATGCTACCTACAGCGCTGCTGCAAGGGTTTGGAGGACCTGAAGCTAGGGTGGTTCCCTAAAGGTAACGCAGATACACAGGAATATGAGTGGTGGGCAGCTACTGTTTTTTTCTTTCTCGTCCTGGAGTGGCTGCACAGAGAAGGGAGGTTGTGTCCTCTCTGGGAAGGTTTCAAGCTGCCTTGATCGTTGGAATATAATAAAGCTGTTAGAAACATCTGAGGTTCTGCCCTGTGCTTGCTTCTACTGGATGACATGTGGGCAGAACTCTGGTTATGAGTGATGATAATATGTTGGGGGAAACGGCTACATTAGTGTCCTAGCAAGGGACCTGGACTACTACAGAGCAATAAAACGCCTTCTTCCTCTTCTAAACCAAGTCAACAGAAGACGGAAAGAAAAAGTGGAAATTGCCGTGTGTGTGTGTGTGTATGGTTCCTTTGCCCTCCTCTGTACTCCCTGCTAATTTTTGGTGTATTCTACTTTATTCTACTTTTTCAACTAGGTGCCAAATTGTGTCTTCTGGGGGTATAAGTTTGGTCATAGATGTGTTTTAAAGACTTTCTAATAAAATTCTCTTTACAGCCTGATTCTGTGAGGTGCTAAATGCCTCCTATTAGATGCTTAGCGCTCAACGCCTTGTGGGATTAAGATTTTAAATCACATTTATGCGGTGATGGTCCTGTGATGCTGTCATTAATAACTATAATTGTAAAAGGCTCTGTAAAATGTTTGAAATTTTAAAAAGGTGGTATTTGAGAGACAGACTGTTTTAATTTAGGAGTCATTTCAAGGGAGTTTACCAAGGTAAAAAAGAGATTTGACTCTGACCTCAACTCTCTGAAGCTATTATAAAAGGTTATTCACCATCTAAAGTTTTACTTGGTTAAGAGAAAATAATCAGAATGAGGGTAAGTATTCAGACAGGCTGAGAGATCTGTGTAACTTTTCATACTGTGCTTTCCTGTGCAATGTGTCAAGCACTATGACCAGCCTGTTCGTTCTCACTTTTTACCTGATGGCAGAAGTATGTGCAATGGAGGACTTTGTTCTGATTTTGGGATTATTTGCTAACTTGTTTGTGTACTAAAGATTAAGATAATGAGATACACTAGACTGAAATGCCAAAATAATGAAATAACGGCTTCCTCGATCAATGTTTAAGAGAAACTGAAGTGTGTTTTCAATCTAGTTATTGAAGAAGATTCGAGATGCTAATTTAAAAATCGGCATACAAAGCAGGAGTACCCTTACAATCGTAACATTTCATTTAATCAAGTCTGATTCAGCATGGTACTGAATGCTGTTAGACTAAAACTGAGCACTTCACCATGAAGACCAGGAGAACCTGGCACTGGGAACGTGTAACTTGCAGGCTTGAACCTGTTTCTCTCTTGCAGCTTGAGCATAACTTATCTTTTTTTTGTGCTGGACAATTGGCTACTTTAAGCATCTTAAATAGCCTTAGACTTCTGTGTTTGTTTATCGGAAGGCTGACAGTTTATATCATTGCTTTTAGTGGAATTAATTGATATCACTTTTGACAGTAGTAGCATGGCCCATGTAACATGGAGAACGAGGCCAATGCTGAGGCATTAGCCACCCAACAGTAATAATACCCTTAAGCACTGCTTAGCAACTCTTTCCTTATGCTAAAGGATGTTTATCACTATTTTGTACTTGAGGTGGACATAACATTGATGTTTGAAATAGAAACTCTTCTTACCTGCTAATGAAGAAAGTCTCAAGAAATTATATGCAGAATTTATTATAGAGAAATAACTTACTGGTACAATATCCTGTAGTCTACTTTTTTCTTCTCTGATGCAGAAAACTTCAGTAAAATCTTTGATTACTCAAGAGTAATATAACAGTGTTTTTTAATAGTATCTGCTCTCCACAGAAAACTTTGCTGTTATATAAGTATCAGACATTTCTGTAGCTTTTGTCATGAGGTTTCTTCAGCATCGTATTATGGTTAGTATTGTGTATACCCCAGGAAAATGTCTTGTTTGAGAAAACTTGATGTTTAGATATAGTGTTTACTTGCAAAGTCATTAGCATTGTGTGTTTTCTGGATTTAACCATATCACCATTTCTGTATTATATCTATGAACTGAAATAAATAGATCTATTTTTTTTCCTGTATAAATGTACCTTCAGGATGTAATAGGCTTCTCTTTCCATGCATGATTATGAATTAAAGCATATTCTGTTTGAGGATTGGCCGAGCTCCTGCAATGGTTTGTGTAGAAGTGATTTCAGAGCCATCAAAGGACTGCTCTGGATGATTTTGCTTTGTGGGTTCCAATAATGGAATGATTTTCTTGCTGTTGCTTTATTCATAACTAATTAATAGTATTGTTATGAAAACCTGTGTAAATTAATGAGGTAGAATGTAACATGAAATTCCTGCCTTACTTGTTGTTGTTTGTTATTGGAATTGGCTGTCATATTGTATTGAGTTACTGGAGTGTAACAGAAATTTTTGCTAGAAGCTATTTGTAGTATCAGCTCACTGTAAGCAATCATGCTTTTGTTGCCCATCCCTTCAGGATGGGGAAGATACCTTTTCTTACAGTATACTGAAAAAGTTCAGGGCTCTTCATATACACCTGTTTTATTGGTCTGTTTTAATAATCTTTGAGTTAGGAGTTACTGTCATTCATAAAGCATGTCTGGATTCTCTGGGAAGGAAGACATTGAATTCCTTTTATATGCAGTAGGGGCAGCTGAATGCTACAGAATGAAATGTGGAGCCCTTCTTGAATTTTATTGCAGCGCTGTGAAGAAATAGTAGGGTGTTTTGTTTCCTTTTAACTAGAAGTTGCAGTTCATGGTATAGAGCAGTGAATATGAAGCACAAGCTACAAGTACAGTCTGTCACCCCTCTTTTCCTCCACTCCCTCCTCCCTCAAACTCCTAAAGAAATGAAGGCCCAAAGAAAGCCCCTAAGTGTGCCAGCCTGAGTTAGGGAGTGGAAACAGAACAGCATCTGTGCTTAAGAGGTGGCCAAGATAGAATTAATTTATTACTAGGTAGATAACATTGTTCTATTACCTTAAGGGAAATAACCCCCAGGAGAAGTATTTTGCTTACTAATTTTCACAAAGCAATGCCAAGTGTCGTTTGCCCTTGCTCTGATACTTGCGCTTACAGACACAGAGGGTCCCCACCAGTGAGGAGGAGAGAGCTTAGCCAGGCCAGGGGAGGGATGCTCTGTGCCAGCCTCGAGTTTGGAGAAATGTGAGAACTGACATCTGTCTGAGACGATTCTCTTCAAATGCTGCGACACAGAGTAACATGCTGGGGGATTTAGTGTGGGGAATGTGTTATAGTATAGTAACAGCTGGCTACAAATATGGATAGCAATCCTGCAAACACAGATGAAAGAATGCCCAAGCCTAAGTCAAAACTGGGACATAAAAGAAGGGGTAAAATGGGCTTTTCCCTTTTTAAGGTACACTTACTAAGACTAACACTGTTCTAGCAAGGTGAATGGTAAAAGGTAAGTTTTTGAGTTATTCCATTGATTCTCATGGCATTTACCCTGTTGAATTGTTTTACTTTTGCAAGTTTTGCTTTAGGTTAATTACAAATATCTTCCTCCTACACCCTTTTCCCCTTCCCACCCCAAATATTCAACAGTTTTTAGCATAACTTGCATGTTTTTTTTCCTCTGGGTAAAAAGAGAAGTAATCAATGCTTGATATTTTGCTCTGTGCTATGATAATTAGACTGAGTTAATGAAGATCAAGACAGGCCATCACCAGTTAGAAACAATACATTTCAGAGTTGGGAATAACATCTCAGCTTGTTATTGCTTTGCACTGAAACATTCTACCAAAAATTTTCTCAGCATTGCAGTAGAGAATTACTTCACACACATTGTGCCATATTCTATCCAGTTGTCTTCCTCAAGCATTGAATATTAAAAAGAAAAAAGACAATATTTTTCCATTTAAAAAAAGATGAAGTTGTGTTCTTCTGATTCTAAGCTCTAACTTAAAAGATGAACTTTTCTCCTTCTGATTGCAAAGATAACTGACAATATGAAAGAGCACGATTGTCTTGGGGGCTGCAGACAGGCAACAGCAGCTTCATCCCAGCTGAGCTGTTAGGGCTAACAATGGAAAACAAACTCTGCAGCCTAGTCTTCTATAGACAGCAATGATCATCCTTGTGGCAATATGTTCTTTTCTCTGGGACCCCCATACCTATTGTCAGTTTGCGCCCTTCTGAAAATGCCCCATTTTGAGCCCCCCCCCCTTTGCCTTGCTGTGCCCTTGCACTATTTTGAAGATTTCCTCCACAGAGAGGATGAGTATCTGGATTTCTCCACACTTCTCAGTGTCTCCATTGCTCTTTAGCTTTGCCCATCTGACAAGAGAAGTTCTTCTAGTTTGCGCAAAAAACCACATGCAGCTGTTTTTCTCTTCTGTGTGTGAAATAAGAGGATGGGAACACCAATGTGAGGTGGAATCTCTGCTTGACAGGATCAGAGTGTCCTGTGCAGGAGATCAAATGAGGATTTGATCTGAATGAGATTTGTCTTGACTCTGTCAGCTGACTACAGGTGCATCTCTCTTTTTTAACACAAAACTTGTGGTATGCATTTTGGTCTGATATGACTTCACCTCTACTCAGCCTAAGTGTTAAGTCATTCCTGAGCAGGAGTCTACAAAGAAATGCCCTGCCTGTATGTGATGACAAGTGTATTTGACCATTAACATATTTTCAGAGTTGGAAGGATTCATTAACTTCAGTCAATCAAGATGAGATTCTTCTCTGAGTATGTGATGCTCTTTGGGTTTTTGTCCCTGTGAATGTGCCACCTGAGGAAAAAGCAGAGCATCTGATATTGGTTTTTGGACTTTGTCAGAGAACTTACAATTTCCAGAGAAGATTTTTATACTGTTCACAGCTATGCACATATTTATGACCTGTTGTGAAGCGAGTTGGCTCCATACTTATTGCAGATGACATGAAGCTGGGAAGGACTGCAAGTGTGTTGCAGGGTAAGTTACAGGGCTTTTTTTGTTTGGCTTTTGCTGAGTTGGAGAAATGATACGAATAAAATCGTGTTAGTGTGCTTTGTTGTGAGAGATTTGAGGTCACATTTCTATCATCTTCAACTCAAGTCTGGCCTTCATTAGGGTATTATATGCTGTTCTAGGTACTCTATGCGAGGTATGGACCAATAGAAAAAAAATTCAGAGATGAGTAGTAAGGACAGCTTGCCTTCTAGAGGCATGAATGAGGAATAGCCTGTTCCTAGGTTGTTTTTTCTGGAGAAAAGCTCGAGTATGAAAACAAACAACAAACAAAAAAACCCTTGTTCTCCTTGTCAGTACTAAGTAGACTTAAATTATATAGAGGTGATTCCATGAAATGCTGAAGTAAAACGTTAAGCCAGGAGGCAATGTGCATTTCTTAGTGTGCTGAGAAGAGTGTTCTTTCTACGAATTCTCCTGTTTCAACTTCTAGAAGACAGGGAGCCAAAGCTGCTCTATGACCCAGGAGGGAACTCTGTGAGAAACAAAACTCTCCTTTGTGAAGGGAGAAAGAAGGAACTATAGCAGGGGGCCTATGAATCCAATCTTGGTCCAAATTGGTGCATGGAACCAGAAACTGTCATCGTCTTAGAATATATTTACTGCCGGTGTCCAATTTGATTCCCCCATGTCAAACTTAGGAGGTGGGTTTTGGGGGGAGGGTGTGCCTGCAGACAGCAGAAGTGGGCCCTTACCAAATCATCACCATTTCTTGCTCTTGTCCAGCTGGGGGAAGTCTTAAGGTAGATGTGGCTTCGTGAGGTGATTCTGCTGTGCTCTGTGGTGTTTTGGCATAACGTATGGGTGAATTGATTGCCATATGGCATGCTCCTTGAAAGACTGTTCCTGAAATGTTCTGAAGCTACAGAAAAACACAGTCAGACGTCTGGTTCAAGCTTTGCCAAAAGGTTAAATGCTGCTGATAAGAATTCATGCAACTGCAGGAAAGTATTGCTAATTCAGATCTTTGGGATAGTGTCCCTTATAACCTGTGCTTCAAAGCCTTTAACAAGGACAGAGATGAAAAGCCTGGTCAATAAAAGAAATAAAACAGAAAGATCTTTGCAAGGCAAAAAATAAAGGGGGATGGGGGGAAAAAAAGTGTTGGGTATGCTACTGTCCAAGGACATTGAAGAGCTTGGGAGATAGGTTGGATGCAACATCAGGAAAGGTTTCAGTGGAGCAGCCCTGTCTTCAGCCATTTTGGATTGTTTTATATTAAGTAAGAGTGAAAATTGGAGAGCAAATTGGATGATGACTTTGTTCAAGATGCTTCTATGACCTTGAAATCTCTACATCTGACTTTAAAGTAGTCTCATAGAAAGAAGTTCAAATTCTTTGCGAACTAAAGTTCATTCAGTTAAGAGAACAGAAAGCCTGGTTGAAACTTGTAGCTTGGATTTTTGGTATCTGAATATTGCCAGATGACCCCCCCCCCCAAAAAAAAAAAAAAAAAATATCTGTCTTAGAAGTGAAGAACTAAAAACTTTTGTGTTGTAAGGGATGTCACTTATAAAATTTAGGAAGGATGCTTCAGTAAGGGAAAGTAAGGATTATAAGGAGTTGTGGGTTTTTTGTGTGTTTTTGTTTTTCTTTTTTTGAGCAGCAATTTCTGGATTTCTGGCAAGAAACAAACATTCTTTTGTCAGAAATTTTTGCTTTTCTGGGATAGAAAGTGAAGATGTGAAGGCTTCTTAAACTGAAGTACTTACAGAATGGGAAACTTGCGCTTTTTAGGCCTCCTGTATTTGTAATGTTTCTTTTCTAAAAGAACCTATCTTAGCTAAGGGAGACTTAAGTTGGACAGAATTCCTGCCCTTCCCCCCATCTCCCCCAAATCTGCAAGTTCCCAAAGAAAGGATTTTTCTGGTATGCCAGGCTTAAATTGTGCAGATTCATTATGTCCATAAGTTATGAGTGTTCACAGGATGTGGCTTGATTTGGGTTTGACAAACTTGCTGAGCTCAAGCTTTTATGCCAAGGTGACAGAGGGGAAGCAGATTACAGGATTGAAGAGGTGATGCTCGGACCAGGCATCTGTATTTCCTACACATAGAATTTATCGTGCAGGGGTGAGTGTACAGCACAACACGAGAGTGTGCTTCTACAGTTAGATCACCCCAGCACACCTCACTTCTCTGAAGACAAAATGCCCTTGTAGGTGCATTAAATCAGGAGAAGGCAGTGAGAATGGATTGCATTTGTGGCAGGGATTAAGGACAAGAACCCTGGAACGGGTGGGTGGGTTGGTTCTTGTCGAGGATGTTCACGAATGTTTCTTTGCTTGTTGAAACAAAATAGTGACAAGGAAAAGCAGACCTCCTTTACGGGGTTGTCCCCATTTGTGAGGCTTTGGGAGCTCATACAGATTGTGTTTCAAAAGCTCCATTAGCCAGAATACAGTCTAACAGTCTGCGTTGGCTGGTAGCAGGTAACAGCTTATAATAGAGGCATGTGGTGGTGAAGCACTGAAAGATAAAAGGGCTGAGATAGTCACAGATGTATTGATGAAAGCATTGCATGTCAGGCCATGAGCTGCAGTGAACAGGAGAAGACACTTGAATCGGCTACGAGGTAGGTCCGGACCATATTTAGATAATTTGCCCCAAGGCCAGTGTTGTATACTGTGCTAATGATGGGGGAAGGGCTTGTCTGGGGAAGAGTTACCTGCTGTTATGCATCATCTTGGTGAGTGAAGACAAAACTAGAGTATAAAAGCACTTTTTTCTCTCTCATGGCACTAGGTACCACTCATGTCCCTGAATAATCTCAGGTTTCTCAGTTGTGTGTTTCTTTGACTTGATAGCAGGTCATAAAGCAAGACCCTGAGCTCCTTCAGAGGTATGTTATCAAAATCTGAGTGTCGTTGTTTTCACATCCGTGTTAAACCAAAGAGGGGGAGTCGTAATAATCAGTGTGAGAAAAGGAGCTCTTCCATTGGGGGCTGAAGTATCAAAAGCAGGGAACTGAAAGGATACTGTTATCCAGGGTGTGGTGAAGTGATTTGTAGTGGCTGAGGAACTTATTTGGGATAGATCTATAGTGCGCTTGAAAATAGCTGAGAAGAGATCAGTTGTGCTGGAATAAATGGGGCACTAGCATTGTTTTACTGAGAGGACTGGCATGAGATGAAAAGTGGACAATAAATAGTATAGTCTTTTAAAAACTCCAAGGGCATAGGACACAAAGCAAACAACCTTATGAATTTAGTATAGAAAATAATAATTTTTTTTTCAATGCAAAGCCTTTTGATTTTATGTTTAAAATATTTTCATTCATTTACAAGTGGACCTAAATTGAAGAAAAGGATGCAACAAGACTTAATGCAAAAATAGAACACTGCTTGCCTGGAAAAGTGGTTTTAATTTGTTTTTAAATTCCTCTATTTTACTGGAAATGATCTCTGGGTTCAATGCAATCCAAAAGTTTCTATTCACTTTGGCTTGGCCACCAAGCCCACTTCTTACCCCTCCCCAGAAAGAAAACCACTGTTTTCTAGTTCCATACAAAGTTAACTACATAAAGAAAACTATTAAAAAACAAACAAAAAAGCCCTTCCCCARAAGCTAGAACATTTCTGGCATTTCAGCTCTTGAAAAGTTTGATTTACGTTGTCCTAGATCACTCTTCTTGATATCAATCAATACTTTTTCTCAGTTTTAAAACAGGAAATAGCTTCAGTCTGTGTTTAAACCCTGCGACGTCTCATGTCATGACCTTTTAGTAGTTTGTTCCTTTTCTCCCCCTTCCACTGTTTTTTCTTTTCACACAGGCCCCTAAGTCTGTCTTTCTCTTCTATTTTTTTCCCAAACCTGTTGGAACAGTAGATGTTTCAGTCCCTGCTTTGCGAACGTGGGGTTTACAGGCTTCCAACGCTGACTTTCTCGCCTTCTGTCTCTCTGGCCTTTCCCCTTGCTTTCCTTTTGCTTTCATAACATGCAGTATTTTCCCAACTCCTTAGCTCCTTGCATCCACTTCAGCCCTGGGGTGGGCTTCTATTAGTCCAAAAACTCTCTGCCCTGTCTGCTGAGATAGTGGACTTCTTCACACCGGCTGTATAAATCATTATTGTAGGTGCTGGCGTCAAGTAGGTAGCAGCATGTAAGAGGCTAATCCTGCTGTCCAAACAGGCAGTATAGGTGTCCAAAAATACTGTACGCTAGGAAATGGAAAGCATATATTTCTCTGTGGCTTTCTGTTCAGTAACTTACTAGTGTTAAATCCGTTCCTGAAGGGGTATAGGGACACTTAGTATCTCTCCGTTGGTTTTCATTTGTTTCTTTTGGAGCTTTGACAAACCAAAAGTATTGGAGGGCTGTTAGTCTTAGCCGACTAGACACGTATTAAAAGAACACTCTACGTAACTTAACAGACCTTGGCATGATTAACAGGATCTTCTAGGAGGGGCCCCAGGACTAGACTGGCCAGGATATCTGCTTAACTTTCACAGACGTTGAGAGTGGAGATTCCTGGCAGGGCAGCCGTCTGGCGGGACGGCGGCGCAGTCAGGAATGCAGGTGGCAATCTGTCCATTTATTCACCGGAATAAACAGATGGCACTGTTAGACTTCTGCATGGTTTCTTTCCTTTTGGTGCAGCTACTTAGCGGTCCCTATGAATGGGCAAGCAAAAAAATTGCAGAAGAAATGCATGCTAGCTTAATGGTTGCTTGCTTTCTTCCCCCCCTTGCCTGCAAGATATGGTTTTTTTAAAAGAGCTATGTCTCCTGAGTGCTGTCCTCAAGTTCAGTTTCCTGGTTGAAAATCTGCATACGGTAATGCAATATTCTTCTCCAGGAAAGATTTTTATGGCATATGTAAATGAAATAAGACCAGCCCCTGGTGGTATTGACAGGATGCTGAGAAGGAAGCTGAGTGTGTATTAACGTGCTTGCAGCTTAGGTCATTCTCACCGAACCCTGCAGCTCTGTGAGATTCAGCTGCTTGGTGGAGATGACTTCGCATTCTCTCAGTGACCCTTTGTAAAATACTGTTTCATTAATAAGAAAATTTTTTTTTCCAGACATCTCTCTTTAACAGTAGAAGGTATAGAATCCAGTGTGGAGTAGTTATGTTTATACAGTCATAATTAAAGAAATACAAGCAGGAATCTGGCCAAAATCTGGTGTAAACATATTACAATGGGAATAACCACTTTTGTGATCGTTCAGTTCTCTCGATCAAACTGGGCTTTCCAAATGTTAATCCCTTTGGGGCTGATGTGGTTTTCTTTACTTAAACTGTTCAGAGGAACTTTGATTTCTATCAGTTTCTTTTTCAAAGCCAAAGAAGATTTTTACTGGGAGTAGAATGAGATTTCAGCAGACACAGCAGATATCACTGGTACATTGGTGCTCTACAACAGTTTCCAGGCTCATGGTGGCGTCAGATATATTTCCTATTTAAAAAGACTCAATTTGTGTTAACCTTACTTTAGCAAATTACTGTATATTTTTTTTAACATTTTGGCCATTTTTGTTTAAGATTGCTTTCCATGTTAGAGGATCACTCAAGAATGGTTAAAAAGATGGAAAGAAGAAATTTTTGGTGTGTCCTTGCATGTACCTTATGGTGGACTGAGTCTTTGGCGGGGAGGTGTTGGTGGTGGGGAGCAAGAAAATCTTGGTGCAGTAAAATCTCCCACTTTGTCATCCTTTCCTGGTGAGAGAGCTTTTTGGTACTCTGCTCTGTATCGCTGGGTTTTCTCCCCCTCTTTGTGCCTTTTGGAAATGTTTTAGTTGAATCAGGTATGTAAGAAAACTGCCACCAAAGAAACTAAGGAACAAAAAAGGCAGTAAATGCCGAAGTATGTGGATGAAGAATTTAATTCTCACTGTTAGTTGTCTGATATATTTTAGGAATAGTGAAAGCTGTGCTTTCAGACAAGCTTCTTAATTTTTCCCATGTTTCTTATTCTGTAGAGGATTTCTTTAGTACTAATGGTTGAAGCCTATAGAAGCCTAAAGATGCTCCTTAAAACTTTCTATTCTTGTTCCATGTTCTTATTTTTTCCTGTTAGTACCGAAGTGAAGGAGAAGAGTCTGTGGTACGTGTGCCATGAAAAGAGATTAGATCCACAAATTAGAAGAAATTAGATCCATAAACCTTCTTTGCTATCAGTTTTCTGTTAGAAATTGCTAGCTTGGGATATTTTCTTGAAGATCTAGGTCATTGTGTTGTAAGGTTTGGTTCTTAAGGGCTACTCTGATGTTCAGATAACTTCAATTTTTATAAAATCACATAAGCCTAGAATAGGACAAAAGCAGAAGGGACCCTGCAAGAGTCCCTTATAAGAACTAACCCATACTCAGATATGAAAAATGCCAAATGAGGCAAGTAGAGGACAGTAGACCTAGCAAATGAATCCATGTTTGTGAAAGACTCTTTTCTTGTTCTTTTGTGAACTCCCAGGTTTTCCTCTAAAGATATAGATGATGAATGTGTAAAAAGAAACTTGATTTATCAGTGTTCCTAAATACCATGCTTTTTCAAAATCTCCAGTATATTTATGTAGCTTTACAAACTGCTCAAGTTGCTATCCTGCATTGTTAATTAGTGATAACTGATCTCTTTTGCCTTTGAAGAAAAATTAGTAGAAAAGCAGGTATATAGCTATCAGGATTTCAGTTCAAAGCAATAAAAGATCATTTTTGTGGCATGACATTGTATTATGTTTTACTATGCAAATTGCTATCAAATTCATTGAAATTCTAGAATTAAAACATGAACTGGATTCTAGCTTTTCTTTTCCAAGAGATTTTCAGTAGGATATGTCCAGTTTGAGTTGATAATATTGCAATATCTGTTGTTTCACTAGTGATGAATCTCTATATAAACTTATGTTTGCTGTAGTTGTCTGCTAATGATCTTAAGCTCATTTTCATGTAAAAATATCTGTATTGGGTCAGACCCAATTTAGTCCGTGTTCCTGTTCCTACTAGTTACCAGCAGTAGCTGCCTTGGGAAAGTGTGTATAATCAGTGAATATGGGACCTCTTTTGCCACTAGCTCTATCTGCATCTTGTTTTCATAACCCTTGATGGATTTCTTTTTCCCTTTGATTTTTTTTAATTTTTTTGAATATGTTTAATCTCAATTAAATTTATAATTCTACCAGAGGATGTTATGTATTGTGCTGAGAAAGTACTTCCTTTTGCTTTTAATTTGATGCCTCCAAGTTCTTGCATTATAAGAAAAGTTGAATAATCAATAATCGTTCCCTCCTTGCTTCCCCCCTTTCTGTTGGCAGAACTGGCAAGTGGCTATTGCATCTAAATTTGTCCAAGATGCATAAACTGGCCCTGTCGGGCTCCTTGGGGAAATCCCTACCCGCAATCAGTGGGGAGGGCACAAGAGGAAGCCTGACTCTGTACGTCTGCAGAAGCAGGGCTCAAGGGTGGCTTTTCTGTTCTTGGGAGCAGAGGGACAGCACAGTGGATCCTGATCCCCCCACCCCCCCACCCCAAGCCCCATTCCCATTGCTGCTCTGTCATTTATCCAGAGGGCAAAATGCCTCCATCTCATCTGGCTTTTTTCCGCTGTTCCCTGAAGAAGAGTCAGTCATCTATCTCTATCTGAAGGAATGACTTGGGTGTCCTTGTGCATTTTGTGCATCTGGGAAAGGTCAATTAAGTCTGGCCACAGAGATTCATTCTTAGCAGTTAAAATAACTTCCAATTATATATTAGGCTTCAGAAAAATAACAGAAATCTTGCTGAACCCTAGGAGGGTAAAATGTAATACACTCTAGCCAGAGTTCCTATTGCTTGTGACACGTATTTGAAAGAGTCATAGTCCATTTGTTCAGAGTTATTTTTTTACATGTTAGTGTTCTTTTGTAAATACTATAGCGGCTTTGTAGAAAAGCAGGGTATTGGATATAGTTGAAAGTCTAAATGTCTTTAGTAAAGTGATGCTGGGGAAGTTTGTCACTGGAAGCTCTCCAGTGAAAGGTTATTGAAAGAAAGGTGAGTCAGTGAAATGGAAGATAGAAGAAGGAATTTTAAGCAGCATAAAAAGGAAAGAGGGAGGTCATGTTTGTTTTTTTTTCTAATTATGATTTCAGGGAAGTAACTGACTGCAAAATTACTTAATTATCTTGTTTATTGTAAACTCCTATGCTTTTTCTGAAGATACTAGAAGTGCTTTTCCTTCATAAATCATGTTAAATCAAAGCACTTTCATTATATTACAGCGTTCTATAAACTGATGTCACAACTTAAGAAAAACACTTTTATCTGCAAGCACTTAAGAACATTGCCACTTTCAGAACTATGTAAGACATTAATAGCTGGCTTGTTCAACTCCTTTCAGCTTTCATGCTGACATGTACCATATTGAAGACATTGGTTGTTTGTATAATACTTGGTTTGATCTTTTTTTTCCTGGTACTTTCAGTACTGTTGAATCAATCAAAGGAAGTTATTGCTCTGTTGGGCATTAGCATACATTTAGATATTTCTGCGTTAAGGACTGTTCACAAAGGAAAAGGCTTTTATGTCAAAAAAAAAAAAAAAAGAGTAAACAGTATGACTACAGATGCTTTGAGGTGTGCCATTATTTTTGACCCACGTACAAATGAAAATGAGCCTGTTTGTACTAGCAATTATTCCAGAGTGAGTTATGTGGTTGTGCCCCCCCCACACACCTTTTTTTATTTTTAATTCCTTTAGTCTCTGTAACAATGAAGTGCTACAGATGGAGAGAAGACTCTCAGTGGCTCTTGTGGTGATAGTTTGCTTTATTCATTGATTAGCGTGGACAACTGGGCTCCCCCCCCCCAAAAAAAAAAAAAAAATCTACTGCCCCATGATGTACTGGGAATAGCAATGCAATGAGAGAGTTCTATGATGCTGATAGTAAATATTCAGAATTTGTGTATGACACTCAGGTGACTCCCCTTGGAAACTCTTTCTTAAGGTAAATTTATTGGCAGAAACCAGATCTGCGGAGGACTGACTAATGAGGCTTGAATAAGGTCCAGATGATCAAAGTCAGTAGAAGGATTTCTGTTTAACTTCAGTGAGCTTTAGACTGGGCTCACGGTGATTATGTTTGTTCCAGGTATTAAATCGGGTGAAGAACTGCTTAAAATGTGTCCATGGCTTTCCTAATAGTAGTCTTGTCTATGCTGTTTGCACAGATGCCAGAGATATTTTATACAGTTGAACATAGGAAGGGATAGATAGGAATTGAGATTTGGCTCAGATATAAAAGGCTAGGAAATTTAACTGTAGAAGTTAGCACCGTCTGTGATGTTTATGGTACAACACAACTGGGAAAAGGGTTTGTTTTTCTTAGAATCTCTGTCTTCACTTCGGTCATATCTTCTCTTCTTTTTCACACAAATATGTAGGCTCTAGCATCTAGGAAGCTTCCAGCTCTTTAATTCATATGTTTAACTTTCACAGCAGCTGTTAGACAGAAACAAGGCTAATGGCCAGTTTCCTGAAACTGTTCTGCTGTTTGTTCCTGATTAATTTTCTTTAATTAGGAGAATTAGATCTTGTTTTCAATTTTGTATTTGTCAGCAAAGGTGAGGGAAAGAAATTAGAGATGTATGTTACTTTGTTTAAGGTCTGGTTTCCTCTGAAAACTGAGTTATGATCAGACTTTATGCACTAATTATGAGATTAAAATGTTAATTTTTGCTAGATTTGAAAATAGCCATGTGGAGAGTGCTTTAAAAAAATGTAAATCTTTGAGAGTTGACCATTTGGGAAGGAATCTTTGCCCTGTGGAACTCTTACTTGCTGGATCAGAGCAATTTCTGTTGAGTCTACACTGAGTGTCTAGCTTTCTCAAGAGATCTGTTTATTTCTTTTGATGGATTGGCTTTTATACCAGATGCATTTTTTTGAAGAGTCAGTGGCATAAAAATAACCAAAAAATTTTTATAATGTCTACCCCAAAACAATGTTAACTTATTTGCCAAGTCCAATGCATGTTACCATCTAGATGTATCCACTGTTAAAAGTAGGAACATCTTAAGCTAAGGAAATAATGCACAAAGTTATAGAAGTAATTTCAGCACCCATGGAGTATTTGGGCTAAAGAGTGTGGATGGTGATAAAGTGAGAAGAGTCTGAAGTGCTGGTGGAGAAGGAAAAAGCAAGGCTGGAGAGAGAAATCTGTTCACCTGTGGAAGATGCTCCAATAACATGGGTTGATGACTATGTGCAGAGGGAAGGAGATGAAGTTCCACAGTCACTTTTCCACCACAGCAGCCAGTTACACTATGTCTCATGGTGGAAAACGGCTTGTTGCAAAGGCTGCATGCGTACTAAACATACTTTTTTGAAATCCAGGCCTCAGTTTTGTGTGCAAGAACCACAGTGGAACTCTGATCAGAGATGAAATCAGTTCTTCAGCTGGAACACCTTTTCTCCTTGTTCTCACTAAACTCAGATGTCAGTCACTGTTGGATGGAAAGGATCTCTGGAGGCCTAATCCAACTTTTTGATCGAGGCAGGATTATCTTCCACAGCAGATCACATGAACCATGACTTAGTTGAGTTGAGCCGTGAAAAACTCTTAAGGACAGAGATTCCACAAGCTCTGTGGGCAGCCTGTTCCATTACTGCACCACTTTCCATGTGAAAATGTCCCTGGTGTCCAACCTGAACTTGCCAATTCAGTCTGTGGCCATTGTGTCTTGTTATATTGTTTGACGCTACTGAGGAGAGTTTGAAGAGTAACTCCATTTTAGGCAATTGCCTAAAACTGCCTTGCCCGCCAGCTACACAAGTCCAATTCAATCAGCTTCTCCTTACGTGTTATATGTTCTAGACCCTGTATATCTTTGTAACTCTCTGCTGGACTCTGAAACTCCATTTTCTCCACATCCCTTTTCAACTTGGAGCCCAAACCTCTTTATGGCATTGCAGATGTCTCCTCAGTGCTGTGGAGAGGGGGATAATAACTTCTGTCTATGTGCTGGTCACACTTTTAATATGCCCAGTTCATAATTTCTCTCAGTCAGAATAAGAGTGCACTCTTGGCTCATATTGAACCTGATGCCTGCCATAAGCCCCAGGCCTTTTTAGCAGGGCTGCTACTCAGTCATTTCCCAGCCTGCATCAATGCATGGGATTATTGTGTCCCAGGTGCAGAGCTTTGCCCTTCTCCATGTGAATTTTGAGATTTGACCCAGTCTTCGATTTCTTAAGGTCCTTGTGAATTGAAGCTGTGATTCTTTGTCATCCAGTCCCCCTTGATGACAGTTCTGTGTCATCCACAGGCTTGCTGAGGGTGTGCTTTTTGTCAGCATCCATGTCACTGATGTTGAGCGCTATGGGCCCTTGTGGTACTCTGACCATTAGCAACTGGACACTGAGCATTGATCACTGCCTGAATCCTGCAAATTATATTTTATTTTAAGAATAGTGTTATTTGTGGTTCAAAAATATATTTAAAGAGTTGGATTCTCACTTGGGCTGATCCCTCTGCCCTGCTCCAGTGTGTTGCTTTATGTTTGGGGTGACTTTTGTACTTGGTATGAAGAGTGTAAATGAGAATAAAATCTATATTCTTAAAAAAAAAAAAAAAAAAAGCAGCAGGGAATCTACAGTATTCTTATAACCAAATGCCTTTAGAGAATAAGCAGGTTTTTTGTTCCATATAAATTGTTTGGATTTTTTTTATATCCAGAAGATTTAGTAATTTACTTTTTTTGGCATTCAGTCTGTTTTTAGAGAATTTTTTTAATCAAAAGTGTTAGCTTTGATTTTTAAGTCATAATCAAGTGCGAGTGTAAGGCTATTTGTAGACTGTAATCTTGCTGTTTTTCTAGTATACTCACAGGAGAGCTGTTCATATAATATTTCTCCATCTCTGAACTGAGTTTTCTGACCACTTTCAAGCTAGATTACAGTTCCTGAGTCCTCCTGGAATTCTGCAGTAGTAACCCTTGATTGTGCATTGCATGTCTCTGCCAGCAAGCTTCTAGCAATGCTACTCTATTAACTCTGCTTGGAGAAACATTGAAATGCTGTGGAGGGGTATAGAGAATTGTACAGATGTATTCAACATGAAGTGGCTTTCCAAGATGCATTTTAGGAAAATATAGTGCTCCGAAGGTAGGTACTGGCAGTGCAGTGAGATAATCAGCTTCTTGGGCAGGTAGAAAACCAGCTGTCCCAGTCAGGTTCTGGCTGTGAATGCCCATATTCAATTGTCATTACTGAAATAATCAGCATGTGACTTTTGGAAGCTTGCAATCAATCTCTTGGCTATTGATGCATCTACTTTCCTCCTTCCTTCTCTAGGTTCTTTTGGGCACAGCTTATATTGAGATGGTATGTATCTTAGTGTGCCTTGTAGACTAGCTTATAGAGCTAGCAGGACCTTGTAGAAAGCATTTTACATCTGCTGAGCACTTGGAAGACTTTTCACACTGTTAAAAGACTTAGGCTGGGCTTTCATTACATATCCTAAGAGCTTTCCAGTTGCCTGGAATGTAGAGATGTCCTACTTGAGAATGGGGCTCACTTTTTGCTTCCATTAATGATGGTCTATTTGGCAATGAGATTTTTCTCAGGGCATCTTATTTTGGAAATGAGTTGTTTTCAGTGCAATCACAAAATTCAAATATAGAAACTGATTCAGTCTGATACCACTTAGTAGACAGGTTTGTGTGAACTTAGGTTTCCAAGTGTTGTATAAATTTCAGAAATACGTGTTTTTCTGTGTAAATAAAAAGACTATGTACTGCTGCAAATGCCATTTTATAAACTGCAGATATCAATATACTCTGGCATATGTGGAGAGTATCCTTTCTAAATCACAGAAGCCTCCTCCCTGCCATCTATAGAGTCCATGAATATTTCAGCACTGGGCATGTCAGCCTCTTTCCTCATGGGTTTTCTATCCTTACTCTTCATGGCTCAAGCAAGACTATCATTGAATACGGGTAGATTTCTGGCAGTCTCTCTTTCAGTTTCCATGGTATCTTACAGTCAGCTGTTCCATATGGTCTGGCTCATTCACCTCTTTGCACTAGTAGCCTAGGCTTATGGGTGTTTTAAGTTACCTTGGCAATAATAAGGTAGTTCTGTCTGATACTTTAAATTACATTGGTGCCAATACCTTGGACTTTCTAAAATTGTATGTTGCTATGGCACTAGCAGCCTGAAGCTGTCCAGTGTTTAAAATCACTGTAACAATGAGAGGTCTGCCTCTTCTAGAGCAATCTGGTATAAAAATGGACATAGACTTCTGCTCTCCTCTGCCACTAGTAATGGGCTTGTACTTTATGCTGCCTCTGAGTTGCCCAGCAGTTCACCTGAGAAGATAAGCTACTAGAAAAGGGCTCATTGTAATGCTGTCTGTCTGAAACTTTTCAAAACTGATTTCCCTCCAGGAAGTCGGGTCCTTCAGGCAATATCCTTGTGTCTGCTTTCAGGAAAAGATTAATTTAATGAACCTATTTTCTCTTTCCTGTTCTAAAAATCCTTATGTATACCTCTGTTTGGCTATCTTGTTTTATCCTCCTTAACTAAAAGGAGTGGGTGAAGGGATGATGTGGCCTGGCATCTATTGCTTAGCACTAGCTAAGCATGCTCTGTGAAACTTGGGCACATGTGTTACCAAACCATAACTGCAGCATTTCATATCATTTTTATAAAGGTGCAAAGGTTTGACAGAGTGAAGACTTGGCTCCTAGATCTGTGCTCTCTTATGGCCTAATTTAGGATGGAAAGTTATTGGCCTGGTTTGGGCTATTAAGCAAAATATTTGTGCTTTTTTGACCGTCCCTGCTGGAAAGCCCTTTTCCAATGAATTTTAGTAGAGTTACAAGGCATGTCTTTTTCTGGCCCAAGCAGGTATTAGAATTATCAAATGTTGGCAGGCTGGTATGGCATTTAAATTACACAAAAGTGAAATCATTTCCAAAAAGTCTGAAGTTATCTTAGGCATTTTGAAGACAACACGCTTTTTTACTGTTTTTTTTTTTAATAAATATAGTATCACAATCTGTAGCATCAATATTCCCAGAGCTCTGTCCTGTCTTTACTGGTATGACTGCTTCTGTGATCAGAAACATGGATGAAACTAGAACTAAAATCATATGTGTGTAAAAGAGAAGCAGTTCTGAGAGGTGTGAGCTGCATGCAGGGGAAGAAAAGTGATTTTATAGCATTTTTTCAAACCCCCTGAAGAATCCATTTGTAACAATATCTAGGTGGCTTGCTTGGATCTTTCAAAAGTACCTACAGGCATAATTCTCAAGCCGATGCAAGTTTGGAAAGAAAAAAGGGAGCTGAGGTTTGCTAGGCTTTTACCTGTATGTTAAACACCTTAGGCTATGCCTACGCTGTTTAAGAGAGGTAAGGAGCAAGTGTGGATGCCAGGCTGTGGCTGTCCATCCTGTGATGTTGACATGCTCCCTGATCCTATTCCAGATGGCTCCAAAGCCAAACACCTGAACAAGGTTTTGGGGACAGTTTGCTGGAGGAATTCCTCCCCAAAGGTGGTGGGGGTGAGACTGGACCTGATTTGCCTCTTCCAACCTGACAGTTGTCAAAATGCTATTGCACCAGGTTGTGTGCTCATGCCCTGGGCAATAGCCTGCAATGCATAGCTTCAGTTGCAGGCGCTCTCCTCTGCAGCATAGGCCTCGCACTTAAAAGGCCCTTGAAAATCAGGGGAGGGGGACCAGTACCCATTGCATTCACATACAGACACACGCCATCATTTTGTTTTTGGTTTTGTTTTTTCCATTTTGCTGTTACAGAACTGGCTGCTATTAATCACCATTTGTTCCACAAACCACAGGGCATTTCTGTGTCAAACCTGAATACTGAGACATTTGCTGAGATGTGGATATGTTGAAGACACAAAGATGGCCAGTTGTGTAACAGAGCAGATGGGACTGCAGTAAACTTTTAATGGTCTTGGAAGGGGAGGGTGGTGGGCATGGAACGGGGCAGGCTGGGAGCCAGGGGCGTCAGGTCCTGAGTGCCTGGAGGAGCATTACCACAATATACTGGAAATATTCCCCCAAGGTGGTGGTGTGCCATCCTTTGGCATGCCAGACACAGGGATGCTTCTCCCCTGGGCAGGGTGGTCACTTGCCAGTGCATACTTGTGCTGGGACAGCATGTTAGAGGGGCGCAGGTGACCTAGCGAAATGGCAATGCTACTGGATGGCCTTGGGCAGAGAAGCAATCACTAAACCTTCTTGGTGTAAACTTGGTCCTGTTARCTTCTGGTATAAGTGATGAGTGAACACAACAAAAGCGCTCCTCTACCCCAGACTGTGTATTTTAAGGATTCAAGATAATCATCAATTTACACTGTATAATTCTGACTGTGCTACTAGAATATTAGTACTTTTTTTTCCCTCCTTCCCTTCCCTACCCTCATCCTTTTCTTAGCCTTGCTGCTTGTGTTGAGCCTGAGGTTTAGAGGTTAATGTAAACATTTTGTATTGCGACTTGCGTTTTGGAGTACACACCGTGCTTTTCTTTAATGCCTAACCTGCCTTTGAACAGACTGCAGATTTATTTCTCAGTCTTAGTGAATTATTAAAAGTTGCAAACTGGTCCAAGTTTCAAGTCAGATTTCTGATTGTCTATATTAAGATAGCTAAAAACGGCCTGGGCTTTTTTAATATTGGTGTGAACACCCTTGCGCTCAATTTCTGTAGTGGTTGAGAGCTTTAGAAACTGGAAGTTCAGTTCTCTTTCTAACTGCCTAAGGATTTTAGAGACTTCACTTTAAGCATTTTGTTCTTGTTAAAGAGAGACTGAACTTCAGGGAAGCATTAGAAATGCCTTGGGTTTGTTGGTTTTTTGTGTTGTCATGTAAAGAATTCTACTTCAGGCTCACCTTTCTTCAGTGGGACAACAGCAGTCTGATATTTGAGCTGTACTGATAATTCTGAGATTGAAAACCCTACTATTTACAGATCAGGTAGTACTTTCAGTTTGGGTAATGAGTCCTCAGCATGATATACTAGTACGCAGTACGGCCCTCTGATGGTAATTATTGGGTAAATTAACCTGCTTGGGATTGTATCAGTCTGTCTGTTCCTGGAGCATGTAATTCAGGGATCATATGTTTTCCAGCAGTAATAGGCAGTTGCAAATTGACCATTTATGCGTGTTTTCATTTTAAATTCCAGAAGATTCCCCTACTGCCAGAGAGGGGGGAAAAAAGTCCTGCCGAGTTTTTAGGGCTCGGAATAAAGAAACAGGGCTGTGTCCGATACTCGCAGCACTGCTGAAACAGCAAACAATTTCCCATCCATTAGCTACATCTCCCTTCCCTTTCCTTTGCCATCACTGTATTTTTTGCTCGTTTCTTAGGTATAAGGTTGCTCCTGAAAGAAGTAGTACTTTGTAATAGTACTGTTGTCTGAAGCTGCTGGATCTTGCATTTCTGAGGCATGGTTAGTGCGGAGAAGCGGGGCGCTCGGGAGGCGGTAACGCTGCTCGTGTGAGTTGGTCGATGCTACCGCAGAATTATGCAGGTTGTAGAGGCAGGTGTTCGTCATGGCTGTCCCAGTTTAGCCCTTGGCTTCACCCCAGGGCAGAACCTCTCTAAATGGACTAAAGCGCTCATTAATGGCCATGGTGCCAATTGTCACTTAACTTCCCACACGTTACAAAATTCCATAAACAGCTCTGCTCCCCAAAACACACACGCTCGCTCGCTCCTATCCCTGCGCTTGAGGGTACAGAGATACTAAGTTGTACATTTTAGAGACTGGAATTTTTTTTTGCGCTGTCATTAAAAATGACAGATTTCTGTTGCATGCAAACTGCTCAAGCTGATTAGCATGGAAATGAATGTGCCTTAATCAGCTTGGGGTAAGGGAAGCTCAAAATTAATTTGATACAGTAGTTTCACTTTAAAAATGTATTATAGCTGTTGCCACTAGCAACCATTATAGTTAAATATGAAAAATAGGCTCCTATATAGCACCATGTTTACGCCAGCTCATCACTTTCCAAACGATTCTTTTTCCAAACTGTTTTCCCATTTTATCTTTGCCCCATAAAGCATGTTGGGGGAAGGGCAATCAAGAGAGAAATATACAGGGAGGGATATCAAAGAGGAAGAACATGCTGACTTGAAACTTAACCCTGTGTTCACTATGGCACTGTGTTGTATCACACTGCTTAATACACTGAATTCAGCCTATAAAGAGGTTATTTTGCGGTCCTTGCCCTGTAGAGATCATTTCAATGTCAACTCTGAATGACGAGAATTGCAGAGATATTGGAAAGCAAATGACAGATACTGTAATGATACAATAGAGGAATGTATGTAATTAAAAAAAAACATTGTTTTTATGATAAAAAGGTACTAAATGAATTTGGGTTCTTCCTTTCTCAAAAGCCTGGGTATGACTTGGTGGTTTTATAACTGTTAAGGGAGCTTTATATTAAGATGTTTCTATTACACCTTAAGTAGAAGGAACTATTTTGAGGAACTGTTTTCAATTAAAAAGAGCTGCCAAGTGTTCTATGAGTATATGCATAGGGGCGTGTGCATGTATTTTGTTTCATAGAGCCAAATCATCAAACAAACTGTCCTGGCTAATCTGTAATTTATAGAGATAATGTGTGTTGTTCAGAAAACCAAGTGTGTGACCAACAAGTCAGCTAGGCTGAAAAACTGAAGGAAGATTTTTTTTGTAGTTATACCAAGATGAAATGAGACTCCTAATAATGAAATGGAATATAAAAGTTTTTAATGCTTAAAAATAATATTACAATTGATGTGGTGAGCTAAATAGGCCTATGATACTCTGAAGGATGGTCTGCTCAGGAAAAAAATGGGCGAAGTGCAGAGAGGGGAGATTGTATCTGGAATGTCAAAGGGTGTTGAAGCTGTGGTTGTTTTTACAGCAGCTAGTTGGGGTTTGGTGAAACTTATAGTCCTCTGTGTTAAGAGGAGATGGGCTTTGGAAAATACTGTAGAAAAGAACTGGTGAGAGTTGGGAGCACTGTCAAGCAGTGAGAATTGCAATAGAAGGGAAGGAGGATGTTGATATCAGTTTGTTCAACTCCGGGTGCCTGTGAAGCGAGGAAGTAGTTATTCCACCTCCCCAAAAACCAAGTGAAAAGCATTTCCTCCCTTGCACACCTGTTTATTTTGAAGGTATTTAGCCACTGAGTTAACATAAGACTGGTTTCACCTTGTGTTAGTTCACATGTCTGTAGTAGATGTTTTCACATGAACTAGTTACCTTCAACCCCCTTTACCTTGGTGGAGAGAAAGAGACGTAGTAAGAGGAGATGAACTATACCCTTAAAGTACGTCTAAAGTAGGCCAGATGAATTGCACTCAAAGTGCCTGTTTCTCTCCATTGACTATATAAGGAGTGTGCTGTGAGTAGAGCAGATAGAGATATCTCCATTGGAGGCACTTAAATTTATTCAGACGAATTCCTTTGGTGCTTTTTATGAATGTTAAAATGTCCATCAGTTCATTTAGTGCTGTCTCCAAAGTTTTAAGTACTACACCAGAGCCCACTGCTTTGAAATCTTGGCTGTCAGCTGGTGGAGTAGATACAGAGCACTTTGTAAATGGAAAGCATTTCAGCATAATGCACATCGAGGCAATAAGATGCATGTATGTTTTCAGTTTCTTCTGTTCATTATTCCTCTGCGTGGATTACTGTATGATTGCATCTATGCAAGTTATGTTGGAGGATCCTGAATGTAATTCAAGATTAGCACTTGTCTGGATGACACAGGGCTGAAATTTGCACCCTGTTATGTGTCAGGAGAAACCACTGTCTTATTAGAAGCTAAATACCATGTCATGGTAGCATTCCTTGCTTTGAGTATCACTTTTAGTGGTGCGTTAATTTATCTTGTCTCATTTTTCGGGTGATCAATGTATATACTTAAATGTCAATAACATTGATAACTCTCAGCTTTTTTCGAGCTGTTGTCCACTCTAGCTTTCCTGAAGATGAGGTCACTTGCACTGTTTTGAAGTACTGGTGTATTTTGTGATAGAACAGGGTAAATTCATGTTCACTTCAATACAGGTAGGCCCTTGAGAGCCTTTTTATTGCATTAACAAAACATTTCAAGGAAGCAGAATATCAAATTAATGTTTCACGTTAAACACATTAATGTCTTTGTGTTTAATCTCTGTTACAGTGTGGAAGCAGGAGAAGTGTAACACTCTGAACAGCTTCCTTTCTTGCCTTCCTCTTTTTCACGAATGAACATTTTAAATTTGAAAGTGTGGGTGAGAATGTCTTGAGTATATTTCAAAGAATTGAGGGTAGCAGTAGTATACTATTTTTAATAGAAATGCTCTAATCTCCTTGCAAAAAGTTTGTGAAGAGAACAGAGGAGTGTGCGCTGAGAATCAGTATAGCGCTGTGCCTCACTCCGGCATGTAAGAGCTTATGGGGCTGTATCCTCCTTGAAGTAGCAGGAGCACATGCCTTCTAATATGGTCTGGATATAAACTGATCTTTTATAAATCACCTAATCTTTCTCTGCCTCGCTATCATTTAGATAAAAGGGCTTCAATAAAATTTGCTTATCTTGTTCTTTATTCAAGTCTTTTTTTATATACATTTGATAGGGTCTGCCCTAGTATGACCCAATTGTTATTGGGTCCTTTAGACTTGAATGCAATAAATAAAACTAATCATCTCCTGAAATATTGCATTTTATTTCACATCTRTGGCTTGTGTCTGTACACTTTGAAGCATCCAATGTGAAAAACTTACTAGTGTGTGTTACCTGAAACCTACCTACAGCCACACTGTTCCCTCATGGATTTAAATGACTTTATAACAATTAGGTTCCTTGTTGTTCTGGGGGTCTCTGGCTCTGGACTGCGTTTCTCTGCCAGCTTCCGCCCAGGACTTGGTGCTTTGTCCCCTTTCTTGGTTGCTTCTGCCTTCCTGTCCCGTTAGAGAGGAAGCAATGTGATATCAAGGCACAGGTGATCCTGTGCAGAATGGAAACTGCTTTCTGCATTAATCTGGTGAAGATAGTGATAGCAAGAGACTGAACAGGTTTGAGACTAAAGAGACCCTTCCATTTTTCAGTATCAGTTTCTACTGTCCCAAGAGTGAGGCTGCATAAAGAGGCTCCCAGAGCAGGGTAAGTGGCAGGTCTGCTGTATGGCTGGCACTGAACTTTATGCAGCACCCCTCCATTGTGCTTGAACGCTTTATATTGTATTTATCTTGTGCTGCCAAACAGTGAATGTGAAAAACTTTCTAAAGGCACAGTCCTGACCCCAGGCACTCTGCAGCTTAAATAGCCTAAATCTAGGTTCCTGGAGAAACAGTTTGAGCAGAAATATAAAGACTTGATCCTGTAACTGTAATGATGGTATCTGAAACYCATCTTCTTTTTGCCAGTAGTATGCTTAGAAGAGAGAATCGGTCTGGGCTAACTTGATTGTCTCTGTTTTCGAAAATATTTCTGAGCATAGACAGAAGTCGAGGTAATTTATGTATAAATGTTTCCAGTGAGCCCTTTTAAGTTGTCCTCGAAGAGCCTTTGTAAGCTGCGCTGCAGTCTGACGGGTTAATGAACACGTGAGCGAGTGGCAGATTTTGATGAAACTGGCATTTTGTTCACTTTGTAGCTCACRTTTGGGTGCTTATCAAGGCAAGGCTTACATCCTGATATTGCTGCACTGAGCTCTGCAGTGAAAGCAGGGATGTTCCACCACATGGTAATTACCAGTAGTTGCGCATCACTGCAAAATTTTTCTCCAAAGTAGTTTGTTCCTTCCTAGTGCTTTTTACTTTGAACTGCTCATTTGTCCAAGCATCTCTGTGAACTTGGCTATTCCTCCTCCTCTTCCAAGCTATCACCTGGGGGAAGCTTCAGGTTAATAGTGTCCTGTGCTGTAATCTTCCAGTTATTCATGTAGACAGCCTATCAAATGTGTGAAAATGGAGCACGGCTCTGATCAGCTTGCTAAGGGGATTAATGTCATCTAGTGCAGTGTATTGGTACCTAGTAGATTATAAGGAGTAGAAGAGGTTTGGAAGCTGGGGCAGGGGGAGGTTTGTAAAACCCCTCAGGAAATCAGTAGCCATCTCAAGTTGCAAGTTTTCCAGCTAATGTACTGTGTGCAGCAAAACATGTTCTCCAGAGTTTGAGGATGAGCTTCATGGAAGGGAGGAGAGGAGGGAAGAGGGAGCGTGCTATAAAACTTCCATTTATAGTAAATACCTATAATGAAGTAATACTTCATGCTGAAATCTTATTTTAGGTTTCATCTTATTAGATCAAATGCACAAAAACTTAGTGTTTAAAGCATGTATCTAGTTTTTCTGTGATTTCTTTGGTGGTCTTGATTAAAAATGTAAAGACATTAGGCTTCAGCTCTGGGTGTTATTTGCTGACAACTTTGTCTGGCCAGGGCAGTAAAAGCATACTCTGTGCCCATTAGGTATTATTTCAGGAATTTCTGTTTGTATTATGACATCCGATTGGTTTGACCAGTCTGGACTTTTGAGAGATTGTTTTGTTCGAGGAGGAAGTCAGCAGGTCTATGTGGTGTTCAGCTGCCAGGAAAACACTGCCTGAGGTGTGCTGCAAAGGGCTTGTGGCCCTGCGCACCGGAGGGGCCCCTGGGGCATGGTAACAGGGGGCTGCCCGCTTGTGGGTCCCATCCCACCAGAAGAAGCTCCAAGTTTCTCTGGGGTTTGTATCTTATGTTAGAAGTCCATGTTGATTCCTTACTCAATTATTTAGTATCTTATTATGTGAAGTTAGTGTATGTGTGGGGTGTGTGTGTGTGCCTATGTATGTGTATATATATATGTGTGTGTGTATGTATTTGTATACACATACACACCTGTATGTATGAGAGAGAGGATAGAATTTGCAGGCTATATTCAGAGCTGATTTATAATTATCAACTGACACTTTTCATGCACAATGGATTGGTTAGTATGTTGGCTTTTTGTGTTGGCAATATGACTGGGCCCCTACAGTGCAAAGTGCTGTTTTCATTGCCAGTCAGTTGAGTGCTTAATAAATCTATCCAATGGTATTAAGTAAATTTTATGGCCTGCTCAACTTTTTCCTCTGTTTTCAACTTTTAGGAATAGGACAGCTGCTAGGCTTTTTTTTTAGTTTACATGTGAATTTTGAGCCCAGCAATTTTTTCTTAGGAACCTTTTTTCCCTAACTGCTTCTCAAGTCTGGTCTTAAGAGGTGGTCAGCATGAACAAGATCAAGGCTAAAAAGTAAAAGGCTGAGCAAGATAACTCTGCTATTTTTTGATCAGCAATAATCTGGCCAGGTGTATTAAAAGGCTGTGAAAGTTGCTCCCACAGGATGTGGACTCTGAAAAAAGTCATGTAAAAAAACTCCATCTCTCCCCCTTCCTCCCCTCCCAACCTTCTCCCTATTTTAACAGTAAAGCCTTTGGATATCAGTTACATGTGGTTTTTTTGTTTTTTTTTGTTTTTTTTATGTTGAGTGTATGTGGCTGACTTGAGATGTGGAAAAGTTGTGTCTAAAGCTTTATTTAAGGGAATATAAAATAATTTGGAGCTTTGACTAAAATTGATGGGGAAAGGAATTAAAGTTGTTTGTACAGATGGGCTTAGAATGGAAATATTTAATCTACTTGTGGGTATTTCCAGAATACCTCATGTGATTTGGTAACCTGATCCACCTTTTTCATGAATAAAAGGCATTTTGGGTGTCTCATCCAATTTGGTTACCTAGTCCTGAGTATTTTTCCACTTCTCCTTGGTTTAGACCACTGCAACTCTATTGAATGTCATGAATTTATGTCAAACTGCAACTGGTGTACAATGAGAGAAAGATCAGGTTAAAGTAACTACCAAAAACCTGGTAGGTATTCAGATGTTATGGGGTCATAGTCTTTGTTTTTCTATGGGAATTGAGTAATATCACTGAAGTCGGTGATGTTACACCAGCCTATAACAAGAATGGGAGATGAGGGAGAAGGCGTGGTGCTTCTGATCCCACCTGGGCATGTGATCTCAGGCTGGCGTGAGCGTGGAAAGATGGGGTTGCAAGAAGGGAAGTAAACCTAAGGAAGGAAGAAGGTAAGTCTACAACATCTTTGCCAAGCCACTGAAAATCAGGAATGCCTCAGACTGAATTATCCTCTGAACCTATTAGTGGTCTTTCTCCTTCTGGATGGAGATGCATTGTAACAGCAGACCAGGAAGCCTGCATCCTTAATCTGTAAATTGTTGTGGTTGAAGAAAGACTCCACTTTCCAGTGTTCTCCATATAATATCACTGGTATATGCTGAAGTGTATCGGGCAGGAGGGGAAACTTTTAAAACCTTCCACGTCTATTTGATCTTCTCTTTTATCATTATTTGCTTGTACTTTATGAACATGTTTGGTGTTTTTTTTTTCCCCCCTCCAAAGCTGCTTTCTTTCTGAAATGGTTTGGCACAGGTTCGGAAGCTTAGTTGTGGAAAAAAGAAACTTTCCAGTAACTGCCCTTTTAATATTTCTAAATCTAGATTACAGCCGTCCTTCTTGAAAAGGCATATATGTAACTCAGCACGTGAGAAAATGACACATTTTTCTCTCCTTTCCAGAGTGTCTCCTCTACAGAAGTCTGAAATCGTAGACATGGTCAAGAAACACGTCAATGCCATAACACTCGCCATTGGGGATGGTGCCAATGACGTGGGAATGATCCAGACGGCTCATGTCGGTGTTGGGATCAGCGGGAATGAGGGCATGCAGGCAACCAATTGCTCAGATTATGCTATCGCACAGGTCAGGCGCAAAAGCATGACTGCTATCTCTCGTTGCCAGAGAGCCGCTGTGCRGCTTTCAAGCTAGGAGCATCCCTGTTCATTTCTTTCTTGAGGCAGCTGTCTAAAGTGGATGTTTTGGATGCGTTTGGGATGCTTTGTTTTGAGTCTGTATTCTCTGGGAAAAAGCCCCATTCTCCCTCAAAGCTTCAGTTCCCTCCTGCCAGCTGTGGAACATCTCAGCCCTTCAGTAGCCAGCAAGGAGCGCGTTTGGTGACGCTTATGTTCAAGAGCTTCTCAGTGTAATTTATCTCCCTCGGTGCATGCTCTTGTCTCTTACTGTGAATAGGCATTGCAAACAGGTGTGTAAAAGTTTATCTGGCTGTTGGGAAATTTTTATTTTGAGGTGTTCCCCTCCTTTTTTCCCTTCGGATATCCAAGAATTAGAAAAAGTTCTGAAGTGCTGGCCAATATTTTCATTCCAGTATGTTATTTTGAGTGTGAGTTGGCTGAGTGCTCCCAAACTATCCCATCAAATCCAGCACTGATTACTTCAGCTAAGAGGAGAGTAAAAGAGCCTTTTTTCTTTGTTTCATTAAAGAAACCAAGATGTAGAATAAAGACATTAAAATAAGCCTGAAAAAGAAAGGAAACGCTTCAGCTGCTGGACATGCTCTGAATACTATTTGCAGCTAAGGTGCCATGCATGTGTCTTTGAGATTGATCACAGGGCAAGAACAGATGGGAGGTGGCAGGATGTAGATGTGGTCCACTGGCTCTTGTGATGTGTAAGCAGTCAGTTGATGTTTCATTCTGCCAGGGTGTAGGCAGATTTGCCATGCCAATTGATATGAATTGTTTGTTTTTGGTTTGGTTTGTTTTGGGTTTTTTTGGTAGTTTCTGTAGAAGGTGAGGTTTTGAAAAGGCATGAACACTCCTATTCTTTGGACAGGTAACTGCTCACTGTGTTAACCCTGCTGGGAAGCAAAGTGCCAGTCCTGCATCGCTGCTCTGCTGTGATCTTTGGTCAGACAGAGCACACCGGCTTTCAGGCTTGAATAACTCAGACCTTTCACCAAACATATATTGAAGATTTTAGGTTGTTTCATCAAGGACTTATTCTGTCCTGAACACTAGTATATTCTAAATATGTAGCATTATAGGAACTGCCATGATCACAAACTCTGTGGTATCTTAAAATGTCTTTCTCATTAGCTTCCATAGACTGTATATTGCCCCTGCTCTATGACTTTATTGAATATGCCTTACTTAGACTTCCTCAGATCCCTTATTACTTTCAGTTTTAGTAAGTAAACATAAGCAGTGAGAGTTCTGTCCATAGAGGGCCCTACACATTTAATTTCTCTGGTATTAGTTTCAATAACATTAAACCTGGTGAAGTCGTTTCACGTTCATGCAGTACTCTTGATTTAACAAATAAAAGGTGTTTTTTGATTTAATGTTAGAATGTGGGAAGTAAGTTGCTCTTGGTTTAAATTCCTATCTGGGAGTTATTGACAATAGCAAGGGGTAATATTAGTTTAATATGAAATAAAAGCTGGCCATGCTAGCATGGAGTTCTAACTTTGAAAAATTAGTAAAACACCGTGGGACTCTTCCCCCCTCCTCCCCCCCCCGCTGCGGTTAAATGGCATAGCTTTGTACTAGTTAGAAAAGATGCAAAGGAGTCCCTCCTGTAAAGGAGACTAATAGTGTATGGTAATGTATGTTTCAAAAGAAGTGTTCAAAAGGAAAAACCTGATCTCCATGGTGTGCATTTCTCTGAGTGAGGGCATATAACTCCCACTAAAACGTTACTGTATATGCATGCCTTGAAGGCAGAGTATGTTCTTATTGAGTAATATAAGATGACCACTATAATTTAGCATCTCAGGTTCAGATACTTCCCATGCAGCAGTATCAGAAGGAGGCACTTACGGAAGAGTAAGTCTCTATATAGACTCATTAAGGATTCCAGCAGGAATCGGAGAATAAACCAAACAAAAAAAAAAAAAGGACACTTATATCTGAGTCTGCTCTAAATAACTTCCACAGGTGAAAGGAGCATTTGTTTGAATCGTCCTTTTCCCTTGAAATGTTATTGCCCCAATGATCCATATTAGGAGAATTCCCAAATCAAAAAATTGAACTGCTTAGAGACACAGCAGTAGATTTTAATAACTTTTTTTTCTCTTAGTGAAAGGCTTTATTATCTTAATTCAGAGAGCATCTGGTATCTAGGGAGTGTTACTTTTTTAACTAGGGAAAATTCTTTTTTAATTAAATGTTCGTGTTTCAATTTTGTTCTTGGGAAATCTTGGTATGCATTTTCGCGGTCCTTCCTCCTTTTCCCCTGCTTGCCCCCCCCCCCCCCAAACAAAAACCATGGCAGGCACCTTCACCTTTCGGTCAGGATGGAGTGTCTTTCTAAAAGATAACTTTTTTTTATACAGCGATTATGCCAGGGTTGTTACAGAAAGGACTGTAAAGGCTTATAGAAACTGTTTTGCAGGTAGACCAGTCAGATAGTCCTGATGTTCCCTTCTGGTTTAAAAAACCATGAATACACTAGTATCCAAACAAGTACAGTGTACAAGTACAAAGAGCTTTTCTGTACAATCACTCAAGCATGCAGATAGCTGTGTATGTGCATAATTTCACTGATCAGCTTAAAACAAGTTAAATTTCCCTTGTCACTTCTTAACAGGACTTTTCAGTGTGAGCAGGCTTAGAACTGCAGTATTTAGGCTACTGTGGCTCCCTTGCTGTTCTGTGTAATGCCTTCATTTTCATGGGGGGACAGAATAAAGAGCAATTAATGGTAGGATTTGTCTTGCCAAACTGCAGACATCTGCAGTGTAGAGACCTGCACGCAGGAGAGYGGCCCTTTCGACTCAGTGGAGAGGCCCGTGTTTTGGCTGTACTGACTCGGATATGTGTCACCTGCAAGAGTTGTCGGGGGTGACTTGTCTGGATGTAGGTGGGAAGGTCCCCACCCCAGCACTGTGTTTGCCAGTGAATTTTGATGAGGAAAGCTATAGTTGTGCTATGCACTTAACAGATGAGGCACTAGGTGCCTAGTAAATTAACTACTCCCTTGTGTGTGTTCCACTTTCAGTCCTGCTTCAAGCTGGGCACATGCTGAACCATGAAGCTTGGCTGACTTTTATTTTCTCTTGCTCTTCCTTGCTGGCATATCCCAACAAATCTGAGTTGCCAATGCATGTCAGAAAGCCTGTTCTTACAGGATTTGTGGTTCAGTGTTTTCAGTGTTGGAAATCAGGGGAGCAGAGCTATCTCATGACAGTTCTAATTCATTACTGTAGCTTCCAGAGTTTCAAATAATATTTGGTTAAAATAACCAAGTTATCTAAATTCAGAAAGTTGAGCTTTCCCATCAAGTTGCTTCATGCAAATAGAAGCAAAGCAAATAATAGTCTTGTCCAAGAACCTTTCAGGTATGCCCATGCCAAACAGTAAATCTAATCCCYAGTTTGAGCTGTCTGCAACTGGACTAAAGAGGAATGCTGTAGGCCATAAAGAGGTTCACTGACAAAGCCAGCACTAGAAAATGATGAATTTCCTAGGCTGTGCTGTGAGATGGCTGCTGTGAAAGTCTATTGAATCCACTTGCGAAACTCTACTGAATTGAAAAGAAGTAGAACTGAGCTGTATCTCTGGGTTAAACTAGCATTATAAGGTATCATTTTTTATAAGCACTGGAGATTTATTTACTTGGCTTTTTTGACATACATTGCTTTTTAGAGTTTTTTGGTACTTTGCATAACACTTGCACAATCTTACATATTCGGTTGCTGCAAACGCTAATGTAAGCATTCATTTGCCGTAAAAGGCTGTTTGTGTCCTTTTTTCACTTGAGTGTTCCCCCTCGGGCATTTCATTTCAGCTTGAGACGGTTCTGTGAATTAAATGAACAATCTGGTAATTAGAAGGGAGCTTCATGGCTTGAACTTAGTAAGCTCTCAAATACAAAAATATTCTTTGGCCGTGAAATGAAGAGTTCACATTTATATTTAATTCAGAAGGCTGTATTGTGTTAACCTTGCCTCATTTTTCTATCAGGATAGTAATAGTAATTGTAAAACTTTTTGCCATTTAAAGCTGGTGAAGGCTGCTTACAGAAACATTCAAAGGTTTTGCTGTAGGAAAAGGTTTTTGCTGTAAATGTTTTAAGTTCAGATTTTGTGTGTGTGTGCTGCTAAACAATTTATTATTTTTGAAGAACAGCTTTTATAGCTGATCTGAGGTTTGGACTATTTTTTACTTTAACTTTTTAAAAATATTTCTTCATATATGAACAACTTGTTTTCTTTTTTTCTTTCAGTTTTCCTACTTGGAAAAGCTATTGTTGGTCCATGGAGCTTGGAGTTACAACCGAGTTACCAAATGCATACTCTATTGCTTCTACAAGAATGTGGTTTTGTATATTATTGAGGTAAGAGTAACTGGATGGATAGGCTTTGGCAATGCTTATTCTCAACTCATCCTATGTAACAGGAAAATCTCTGTGTGGATTGAGCTAAAGGGACTGAGACCCATGTTTCTACTTTTAACAACTTAGAATTCTGTTTTCCTTTCCAAATTAAGTTAGTTCACTTGAATCATTTAATGTTTACAAAAGGAAAACTGTTGAAGACCAGTTTCACTTTCAGCTTTCAGTACAGTAAAGCCTTGGATGAGAGGTCTATCGGGGACAAGTGTTTATCCCTTCAATGCAAATGTTCTTACTGAAAGTTTCTTTTTAGTTATGGAAACATTTCAAATCTAAATCTTTTATTTATAAAATTTGAATGTGGGGRTAAACTTAAATTGAAAGTGCATTTAATAGAATTGAAAAGAACTCACTAGGCAAATAAGTTAGGCAAAAAATATTATTACTGTTGCTTTCCAGTTTAAAAATACTATAGCTTAGCAGAAACTAAAATTAATTGGCCTCTTTTTTTTTCTTCAAAAAGAGGACAATTTTGCTTGTTGCCCTTTAATCTGTTATATTGTTCTACAATACTGGGGAAATCAGTAATAAATCAAGTAACCTGATCAATTTCATATCTAAAATATAAGTATTTCATGTTTTTTGTAAAAACTCATTGCCTGAAGATGTCAGATAGTGAAACTGGATTTTAAAGGAGGTCGAATAATGTTATGAATGTTATGGTTCTGTCTGCTCAGATGAGAATGTAATCTTGTGCTTCAGGATATAGTCCGAATTTAGGAAAGGTCAGGAAGGGATGTTTATATGTGCTTTTGCTTATTTGGAAAACATCAGTAAATTGGACTCAATAGATTGGTCATGTGAGCTGGTACGGCAAACTCTACGTTGTTCCTCACAGTTTGATTTATATGCGGTTATATATATGTATGTATATATTCATTTTTCTATTTTTTATTACCATTAAACAGGCATGAAGGAGGCTCATAGATAAGAAAATTAGAACATTTATAATTAGGCAGCCAGTTACCATAGATTACAGGAGATAGTGGGTAAGATATTTTACTATTCAGTAAATCATACCATGGTCAAAGTGTGTATACCTGACTCCCTCAGGGTCTGATCATCTTTTATGCATGGTGTTAGGCTCTTAGAGAACAGATATTCTCCACTAATATGCTCCATTTTTCTTCTGTTAACTATTTCTGAATTAGCTATAGTTTTGGAGGTTATAATTTCCAATACAGATTAGTCTGTTTACTGCAGAAGAGTTAAACTATGCCACCAAAATAATRGCAAGATTTGCAGTGGTGGGTGACAGCAGAATGGTAGTGTTATACAGTAATTCCAGATTTGTACAGTAATACAGAGAGTTGCCTTCTTTATATTTTATGTATTCCCCCCCCCTTTATTGTAAGGCAAGTCTCAATTGTGTTCCAACTCTTCAGATATGTTCCTGACATTTCACATGTACTTATCCTAGTATAGAAGTTGCTTTCATAGCTCTGAGACAAATTTGAACACGCTTGTGGTGATAATGAAGACTTGCTTCATTTTTAACTTTCTTAGAGTTCCTTAACTTGATTTTGGTTTACCATAATTCATGTTTTCAGTAAAGATTTTTAAGTGTTGTTGGGAATGACAGTAGTACTTATTATTGTGAAAGAGGAATATAAATAATGTAAAAAGACCTTGTCAGTGGGTTTCTTATTGAGCATGGGAATTCAGTTGTGTTTATTTTCTTCTGAATTGTTCAGAAAATGCTTAGCACCTTCATGATTGCCATTTTCCTTCTTGGATTCTTTTTCCCTTTGAACATTGGTTTTGGAAGCCCTGCTTCTCATATGTTATTGCATAGTGCGGCTTTGCTTCATTTAATTTACTTGTCAGACCATAGTTCTGTATCAAATATTGTATGGCTAAATTATACCCTCCCATATGAGAAGCTGTGGAAGGAGCTGAAGACTGGTGAAGAAATCTGGGACCTCCAGCCTGAGGTAGTTTGATCATCCCTTGTTGTAGGGAGGAGTTTTATTAGCCAGATATCACTAGATGATATATAAAAAAAGAATGTGAGGTCAGATGGTCTTTTCTCTCTTTTTGGATATGTTACTCTGTGTTCAGTTCTTTCTGCACACTGTACTGATGCAAAGGAGCCTTTGTCGTTTTACTTCCATGAATAAGTGTGTGAGTCCTTTCCATCCAACACTGAAGCTCTGCAGACAACATGTGGTTAGCTGCGACCCCGCACCTTGGGTACCCCTCGGTGTTCACCCTGTGCAAGCTCGAGCCTGGCAGGTGGTGATGGTTGGCTCAGTGCAGTTGGGAGCAAGTTTAAGACTTTAAAGAGATGCAGTAACTGAAAGAAGGAATCTCTTAAACCGGCAGCAATGAACATGGCAGAGCTCAACTTGTTTTTTAGCTCCCATAGTGAATTTGTTTCATTAGTGGCCTGAGGAACTTTTCCTCTGCAAAACTACATAAAACTAGCTAAATTGATCTGGAAACTGAAGAGACACCAGTTTTGGAATCCTGGGGGTGTGGGGGAGAGGGGAAGAGGTCTCCAGTTCTCTTTTTTGCTTTACACAAAGAAAGCTGAGCTGTTTTGTATTTCTGCCATGAGGCTTGGGGTGCTGATCAGTTTGTGGTATGGAGCAATGCTCATGAAATAGAGAAGCTCCACAAGAGAGTCAATCCTTCAACTTGTGAGAATGGTAGTTGGCTGCCCAGCCAACAAAGCACTGTTAGTTGTGCCTAGAGTATGTTCCTGATAGTTTCCCAATGCTCTGCATAAACTTAATGTTTACCTATACTTCCTGCTTGGATATGTGGTGTGCTGGGAATATTCTTTTAACATCATAATGAAACAGGGATTTGAACCTGGACTACATTCTAAGTTAATCTTCTGAAGGGTTGTACTGAGTAAATATTTATAGAGCTGAATCAAAAAAGAGCCTCGGTCAATATGACAGACTGTCAGTTATACCTTTGTTACTGTATCTGTTTTATTTCAGTGAAGCTTTCACACCTGAGGAATAACTGTAGTAAGTCTTATGTAAATGAACTTTGCAGCAGTGAAGCACTGGGGCCCGTCATAACTTTTTTTTCCCCTGATTCTTTGCAAGTATCATGGAATGGAAACAAGAAATGGTACTGAGACTTCGTCACACAGAACATCCAGACACGAAAGTTGCAGAGGCGTACATTTAAGAGAAGAGTAAACCTGAGTTAATTTAATAGTGATAAATGCTTGAGGAGAAACCTTTGCTGTCTTCCTTCCTAGCATCGCAGGATTTGTATATTAAAACCCCCCAATAAACTTAAAAATTCGTCTTCGTACCAGGAGGTATGAACTGATGCCAGGAAGATCCAAACTGAGACATTCTCTCTGAGACATTAGATTTCATTGGTTTTCTTTCCACTTGCAGGAAAGGTGGTAATTAAAATACAGAATCTGGGATTTGATCCAAAGTGCACACAGGTGACTGGCATGATGGTTTTATCATTAAGAGATGCTACCAGGTGAAGGCTGATGTGTGTTTACCTTCTTGCAATGGCTGATTCTTTGTGGAGACATGGGGGCTGTGAACTGTGTCGTGTCTTCAGCTGCCTCCACAATGACTAAAATGTGCGTTCACATTGGAACAGCTTCATGTAGCTAAAGGGCTCATAACCAAAGGCAGACCTTGGAGTCTAGAGATTACAGGAAAAATGGAGATAGGATTGTATTTTCTCTCTCCCCTGATTTAGAGTAAGAATTAATATTTGCACTCTGACTTTTAATAAGGTGAATTTTATCACTTCTGAAAAAGTGATAAAGCTCAAACAAATCTGAAAAGATTTTTGGTCTGGCTTAGCAGCTAGAAAGTTGATGTTGCTCTCCTTTTTCTGACCTGATCTCTTTCCCTTTGCATTTCTTAATCGTTATTTTTCTGATGCTGTCATTTTTCCGATGCTGTCATTTTTCCTCCTTGCTTTTTGAAAAATACAACTCAATGAAATATAAATCAAAAGCAGAAAGAAGGAAAATGGGACCTGAAAATTCAAGTTCTTTAGTCCTGATTCTTAGTCATGCTTGAGCCCATGTGTATCGCTGTTACAGAGGTGCTTCAGAATGTAAAGTTGGTGTTCCCCCGCTGATGGCCTATATGATGTTGGCAGATCGGTGCAACGGGTCTTGTGAAGCAAGCTTTTCTATCCACACACAGGTTGGTAGATAGGCTGCTCTTGTTTTCTCCCTCTTCTTGGGTCTGCTGGGTCTATCTTAACAACAGTAAGGGAATCTACTTAGAAAATCATCAGAATAGCTGCAGGGATGAAATGCAAATAAAAAGCCACTTTGGTTTTCGTTTCTGTATTTCGCTTCTCTGGCTGCAGCAGCAGCATGTGCTAAAGCCACTACTGTGGAGTGCCAAACTTTCAGAATCGTCCCAAAACAGAAGGTCAGCTATAAGGTGTTGGCTTTTAAAGACTTTACAGAAAAATACCTGGACATCATTACAAAACACCACCTCATTCAATTATTTATGTAGCTGGCTTTAAACTGACTAGTAAAACAAAAGATCTGTTTCACATCTGTTGAGCAGATATATTTCACAGGAGATGATATAAAGTTGTCCTGATGACATCAGAGCTTTGAAATATAGCTGATTTCAAATGTAAAAGAATACAGGAATGTTGCTTTCATGTTGTGCTTGGAGAAGTAGAAACACAGCAAGATCAAAGGAGATATCAGAAATATCAGGTAGGAGTTCAAGGCATTTGGGAATGGTTCTCTGGAAACAGTAGTGTTTCAGGTCAACACAGGATGTGCAAGAAAAAAGTGCTCAACACTTCACTGGACCATGTTGTTTATCTGAGACCTACTTAGGTGTGAAGCACCATTTGTATTATATATTGCAGAATAAGTAAAAAAGATGGTTCCTGTTTCAAGGTCTGGCAGTGCTGGGCTGTGAGACTCCTTGCCTGAAGCTGAAACAGAAATGAGTGGAAAGTGGGAGGGAGAGAATATGTTGCACGTAACTTGCACTGCATTATTTTCTTTTCTATCTTAAGTATCCAGAAATAAGTTGTAAGCCTAGATTTGAAAACTGTAGCTGCATGGAGGTTGAAAAGCAGTTTTTACTTACAAGCGAGCAGTGTTAGAAATGTACCAGAGAACAAAGCATCAGGATCATAATTTTTTCTTTTAGAGCAGAGTTTAAGTCTTAAAAGCTCTAGGTAAATTTGTTAATGCCTAGATAAACATGCTTTTAAATATGTGGTGATTCTGTGAGTCTGGCTAGGGTCTGCCTATGAGAAGTGTGAAGTGCTCCACGTGCTCTTTGTGGTTGCTGTTTCAGGCTGACTGATGGACCAAGTTATGAAAGCACATATGAAATACTGCTGTAAGAGACCTTTGTTTTGTTTTTTTGGTTCATTTTGTTTTCATGCTTTCCTGTCAAATGCAACAGGTATTTTAAAAATATGGAAAGAGGTCATGGGATTTTTAGGCCTTTTATCCAAATAGCTTGCAGAACGGAGTGCATCTGATAGGCTACTAAAAAATATACAGCTACCACACTTCTATGCACTGATCCCCTGACTTATAAAATCAGACTTCTACCTACATGCTTGTGCCTTCTGTTTCCAATTGACTTTGCAGCTCTGAAGGTATGGGCAGACAATGGAAAACCTTGAGCATGGGAATTATTGGAATGAGTTGAGGACTGAAGTGCAATAACTGTTGTCATAAAAAGCAACTTTGTTAAAAGATAACGTAGCAGTATTTTTCCCCCGCCTTAGACTAAAATTAAAAACATCTGGCTGTAAAATTCTTGACCAGGGTAACAGTAATACAGGCAGCTAGCTGTCTTGTCGTGCTTGTGCGTACAAATTACTCAGTTGCCCATTCAAATATTTCCGTGGACATCCAATAGTCATTACTTTCATGTACCTATACACAATCAATATGGTAAGCGTATAACAATTCTGTGTGATAATGAATGCATGTGATTATTTTTTGTATTTTGAAAATCTGGCTTTTTTGAGTTCTCACAAATGTATGTGCATCCATAATAAATAAGTTATTCCTTATGGATGTGTGCTTGCAGATGCACAAAAAGCGGGATTCAGTGGCTTTAAGATAGGCATCAGGTGTGAACTTAGCCACCTAAAGGAAACCTATGTAGTCCCCATTCAGATGGCCTTTATGAATGCCGTTGGGTCACAGAGAGCAGTTTGAGGCTGGCAGATGTGCCACAGGACCTGCAGAAGACCTTCACCTGTCTGGAGCAGCAGCATTATTAGTACTCAGGTGTCTAYGTTTAGACAACTGAATCCTATCCAGAGAGTCAGGGAGAGTGTGTGTGCATGTGTGTTTTTGAAACAAGTAAGAAAGGAATCCAAGTCCTCCAACTTGGATAATGTCAATCAGTTTAAAAAGTGCAGAATGTCTGTGGAAGTTGTATTGCTGAACTCCAGGACCTGGAAAGCACAGTAACGGTGCACAGTAATGGCACACAGTCTGGGAAGCAAAATGTGCAAGACCCAGCACTGCCTCTTTTGATAATTTTAGGAAAGAAAGGTCTTACTTGTGTGCTTGTTTTTTTGTCTGTGTTCCATATCAGCCTCATACATAGGATTAATATACCTAAGTAGAAGACTTAGGGCAATATAGAGCATGATTTTTTCCTTCTCCCCCTTCTTCCCTGCTCCCCCCAAAAGCTAATCATAGGCTTCAATTCAAGAAATCATTCTTTAGTTACAGAAAGCAGATCCTGCAAACAGCCTGCCAAACATCTTGGAATATTATAAAATGTAGTTGGCCAACCTAATCCAAAATTATACAGATAATGGCTGGAGATGCTTTGATTTTTTTTCTTTGAAAATATATCCTAATTCTTTCTCAGCTGATTTACRGCTCCTAGTTTATATTGCTGCCATTGAYAGTTTATTCCATATTTCAACCCCCTGTTGTGTAGAGGAATTGTCAGAATTGCTTATAGGCTGGTCTCATCAACTTTAATCCATGATTGACTTCTTGTTTTTTGGATTCCTAATTGAGTATGTTAATCCCAAGAGTTTTCAACGAATCGGTCACAAAGATAAATCCATGCTAATTTTCCTTTCTTTTCAGTAATATATACTGCACAGTGAATCATTAGAGAGGAGTCCATCTTTACTGAAAATCAAATTGTCTCAACTAATAAATGGCTGTTTTTAATGTGTTTTCCAACCATTTAAAAGAAAAGTGATGAAATGAGTACTAGGATTGTTTTGGCTTTTCTTTTTATGAACACTGTCACAGTTGCACATTACAACAAACTGAACTTGTAATTTTCCAATATTCCAAATATCATTTATAATGATAAATTAGACTCCTTAGCTTGGTCTCAGAATCTCTAGGTAGAACCCCTGCAAGGTTCAGTACACATTGCAATAGACTAAGAAGGAGAGATCTCMTGTGGTGTTTTATTGGGGAGGTAAATATGTTCAGAGCTTCTTCCCCCCCACCATGTATGCCTGAGATAGAGGGTGCATATGACAGGCACAGTGATTTTTTTCTCTGTAAAATTTTTCTTTTATTTAGTATGAAAAATATTAATTTCTTATTTGGAGGGCTTAAGACAAAACAATATAATGGTGTTCTCTAAATATGATGAGGCCATTAAATATGAAACATTACCCATCTCCTGAGCAGTGGGTTCATCAAAGCAGGAATGCCATTATCCATATGTTTTTCCAGTTTGTCACTAGTGGAAATGCAGGCTGATGTTTGGAAAGGGGAATGTATTATGAAGCCCAAGTAATCTGTGTGAGRAAGTTTTTGAGAGAGAAGTTAAATCTGTATTATGGAAGTTACTGACTTAAAATTTGTATAGTTGTATATACTTTATAAAGTATATATATATTTGTAAACCCCAAACCTAGTCTTTAATGAAGGAAAAATAGCTTTAACAATTCAAGAGTTATTAATTCTGAATTACTTTTGATTTCAACCCCACTTTCTTTCCAAAAGCTACAACTTTTCATACCTAATACAACTCTTACGACTTGTTATATTCTATTGAAAAACATAACATTGTTCTGACTCAGTAATATTTGGTAGCCTGTTGTTTCAATAAGAATAAAGGGAAATTGATCCTACTTTCCTATCCACCCCAGTCAGTTCAGCACATATGGCATAACCTTGTGGGCGCAAAGGAGAATGAGGCCAAATAGTAAATTCATATCAATGTTAAAAAGTGCAAATAAGCCTTATCAGGGAAAAACTT
This sequence comes from Apteryx rowi, assembly GCF_003343035.1. NCBI lineage: Eukaryota > Metazoa > Chordata > Aves > Apterygiformes > Apterygidae > Apteryx > Apteryx rowi. The sequence goes on from NW_020448675.1 coordinate 368,008, forward strand.
GTGCTCAACGAGTTCATGCTGAATTTAACAATGTATGCGGTACTGCACCAAAGGGGCTAATTGTGAGAAAGCTATTTTAAAATCCAATACCATATATATATGGTAATACAGCTTATTACAAATATATCCTTTGGGCCTGTACTGGTTTTCTTCGTATCTGGTCTATATCATATAAAAAGACTTCCTTTACTAGAGACATTCCTGATTTATGTGGGAATAACTGATAACAGATAAAGATCTTTTACATATTGTGTGAGGAAGTGTTTTATATCAATTTTGCTTTTTATTAGACTGAAACAATGTGACATCTTGAAGGCGTGAGGGTTTCTTGTCTTTTTTACCTGTGGCTCATTATCTTCAAAATGTTTTTCTTCAGCAATTTACTTCTCTTTGAAAATGGTAATACAAACGATTGTAAATGAGGTTACAGTTTGCCAGATAGGACTTGGTGATAGACCCTGGCCAAAATGACTAACTGGCATATTGAAACAATTAGTGATGCTCTGGTTTAKAAGTCTTGAGATGAGAATATTAGAAATTGCCCTAAAAGCATGAATATTCTATAATTTAATACAACTTGGATGATTTTACTATTCTAGGAGATGAGGAAAAGCAAAATTACTTTTATTCAATTAACTGTATTAGCTGCAATTAAAAATTCAGACACTGCACTGATATTTAAAAACACTGCTTAGCCTAGATATAAGGAGGGGTATGAAGTTCTTTTGCACAGTTCTTAGTACAGCATTTTTTAAGTAGGGATAGAGAGAGTTTGGAAGATCATATATCATTCAGTATGGCAGACCAAGTGGAGTATCTATTCACGAGTCATGCTTTTCCGCAGTTTTGCACAATCCTTTAACTTTGTTTGATCCTGAAATACTTTGAAATTTATCTTGGAGACTGATCTTGAAAATGTGTTGCGTATTGCCAGTGAGCAATCCTACTGAAGTCAGTGAATAGTAATTGAAGAATTTTCTACTTCACTGGTAGTTCTTCAAAATAAATAAGAGCTGTTTTTCCGGGTCATGTGATAGGATATTGTTGTGGGCTCTTGAACTAAAACAGTGTGTTAGTCCATGTGGGTTGCACTTCACTTGTTTGAAGTGAATAGGATTATGCCTGGCTGCAAGCTGCATGCCTATTAATAAGATCAGGCTTTCTTACTTGATGTTTCTTGAATATAGATAACCTAATGATAACAATGACAAATTGTATTTTAGYGTTTGTTTTTATTCTGTCTTCTTGAAGCACTTTACCCATGCTTTCTCTTCAGTCCTGTGAAGCACAACGAAAATTATGTCCTTATCTGAATTCTTGTCAGACATCAGTCTCATTTTTTTTTTCCCCCCAACTTTTTTCTTTCTAGCTGTAGACGCGGGAATTTCTCTGGCACATTTGGAGGCTCCATTGGAGTACATAGAAATTTTTCAACCGCCACATTTTCTAGTGCATCCAGTAGCATTGACACATGCAATTGATGAGTTCATAAATTTTACTGTCTTAATATTGCTTCACAGACAATTACAAGAGCCTCCTGAACCCTAGCCCCCCAAAACAGCGTATTATCACCTGTCCTTTGAATAAGGAAGGACCTCTTGAGTTCACAATGCATGTATATAAAATTTCTTTCTTTCTAGCATCTGCATAACGAAATGAGTGATTTTGAGGTTTTTGGAGGTGGAGGAAGGGGAGGTAGGATCATGACCCAAAGTGGCTAGGGCAGAGAAATTTAAGTAAATACAGGCTCCAGTTTTCAAGTGTTACTAGAAAACAGTTTTTCCATTTCATGTGGATGAGTACTAATGATAAGAGCACCTCTATCCAGTTTTGCTAGTTAACCACTAGAAAGACTTATTTTATTTTGGGATTTATAAAAGGAGCCTGTAACCTAGTTTAAGTGCACGTACGGAATTTAGAATAAAGTACATCACTTATGTATTTGAAGGAAAGGATGTAGAATGTAGGTTTAGGGGGGTGGTTTGCATGAACTCAGGATCTTAAATGAAACTTTTTGGCRTGGCAGGATCAGAGGTTAAAATGCTCCACATCCTCCATGATGAGTCCAGTCCCCAGTGTAAATCTGGAGCAGTGCTGGCATTGCTTTCAAATGTTATTTACAGCCGCAGCCCCTAAAGAGCCATTCTTCTTAAAGTGTGTGACCCTAGGGATATCTCCTCTATAAGGGTCTTAAGGGCCTGTGGGTTAGGACAGGAGAAGAGGAACTGCTGTTGCTCAAAGCCCTGCGTGCCTATTCCCCTGAGAGAATCCCGCAACAGTTGCTTGAGCTGACACTAGGGTGCCTTGGACTGCTGTGACGGTGCACAGTGAGTGTAATTGCAGTGGGCAACCTGTCCCAAACAACAGTTGCTTTTGTTTCACTGTGTATTGATAGGCACAGCACAGATGGATTTTTGACTATTTATATGCCTTTGGTTATTTATATGCTCTAGAGAACATGTGGTTGCCTTTTACACCTCCTTGCTCTTCTTAAAGCTATTCAGAACACATTAAAATGCCGTAGAAATAGCAAATTATGCTACCTACTGATAGTGTTATTTTTGAGTTATACAGTATATTTTTCTAAAAAGGTTTCAAAGATAAATCAGTTCCAGCTCTTTTGCAATATATTAATTCCATTGTCATTCTCATTGTTTTCCATTAGTTCTCCTCTTCCCAAGTACTTTGAACCTGATTCTCTTCTTGCACTAGTGCAGTTTGGATGCAACTCCACTGAAATGAGGGCCTCATGGACGGGGGTACTTTTTGACATTTCTGTAGCAGGACTGACAGATCACTGTAACTGGACCTGTGTCAGACAAGCAAGAGGAGAATTGGGATCAATACTTAAAGGCTGAGACCACCGTTCTCTCAAATGTGTTTGTGCATGTACCTGTACATTGCGTATAAATGTCAATACAGTCAGTAATGATGGGCTTACACTAAAACCCCAGAACTATACACCAAAAGGCACCAGGGGCCATGCTATGGAAAAGCAAAGCAAATTGTCTTGATGCATATTCCTTGTGTGTTACAAGTCCTAGCCWGCTCTAGCAAGTAAAAGACGCTGATCCTCACTGATAACTTCATGCTGTCACAAGAGTGAAGGAGGTCCAAATTTACTCTACCACTTTTTACACCTGACCAAGGCTTTTTATTTTGTATCTTCTTGCTTCTTGCCTTTGCCTTTTGCATTCATGCAAAAGCAATTAAGAGTTTGGAAAGTGAGGGGACAGAATATGTTAACCTTAGCTGTAGCACGGTTCTTCAGTGATTTAGAGAAAGTGTGTGTGTGTACACATACAAGTTGCATGTGTGTATATGTATAAACAACTGTATAGCTGTATAAATATTATCTTTATAATAAAAATTTTATTCTAATACTGTATGTTCCAATCCAAGACCAAAAGATGATACTATCTTTACTAACAAATGATGTTGCAGGTTGATGTTGTTAATTTTAACTGGCTAAAATATGTAGCTGGTTCAGTAGCGGGAGAAGTGTAAGTCATCAGTAACCAGTAACACCTGAGCCTCTCAGCATTATTTGTGATGATGGTTCCTGTCAAGTTCAATTTTGATAGAGAAGTGAGTCTTCCCTTTGGGTTTTCCAACAGCGACTTGACCTTTTGTACCTTCTGTTGCCAAGGAGTGACAGGTGCCTGGAGTGGCTTAGCAATATGACAGTCAGCCTGGGCTTTGTGTCAGCTGGTGTTCATTACCCTTAGAAACTACATGTGGTTTTGTACTGCTCGAAAATGTCTTTGTGCCTGTGTCCTGGTTCATGGACAAGATAGGCACAGATGACCAAGTTGCTTTACTTCCCCCTTCTGTTTTTCTCCCTCATTTTTTTTAATAGTGTTGAGATTGAAAAATTTAAATTGTGAATTTGAGAAAAATTAAGGGCGTGATTTTTTTTATTGTTTTTTTCACAGTGGCATCATAAATCTGTTTGCCTGCTTTAGTCTGTCCAGGTGGAGCAGCTCCTCCAGCCTTGCGCCCTGGTGACTCTGCATGGCGCTGGCCTCGGGGATGCCGCTTCCCTTAGGAAGCGCAAGTCCCTTCCCTGCGTCCCGTGGGTCGTACCAGCCGGGGCTGCGATCTCCCTCTCTCCCGAGGCRCGCGCGCTTTCCCCGCGGCGGCCCCGGTGTTTGTGCAGCTGCACGAGGGGCCGTGCGGGGTTGCAGTTCGGCCGGGTCAGGCCCCAAGGCGAACGTGAGTCCTCGCACGAGGAGGCGAGGGGCCGCGGGAGGCGCAGCCGTCCCTTCTGGCAGCACTGTAGGCTTTTGTCGGACTGAAGCGGGCCTGTTATTTTAGTAAGCGAAAGTGGGGGCTTTTGCTTGTGTATCTACAGAAAAGACCAAAACATCTGGAGGTGGAGCACGTGAGGGGGTGAATTGGTGTTCGTTATATTCCTAGTAATCTTCTGGCATCACTGCTTGGGGACCTACAGTCAACCAAACTTGCGCTTTTGGCCTGCCTGAGTATCTGTGACTCAAAGACATCCCAAGCGTGGAGCTGGGGAAGAGGGAAGGAAGTTGGGAAGTGATAGCTGATCCCAGAGGTCCACCTGAACAAAAGGCCCTTTCCCTCTGTCTGTCACGTGCTGCTCGGGGGCTCAGAGAAGCTGTGATCGCTCAAAAACTGAGAATACTTTGGAGACCCTAATCTGAACAGAGTGCACGTACAGTTGCTGGGTTTTATGGCGTGTGATTTGTGGGATGTGGAGGGGAAAAAAAGAACTTAAAGAACGTGTGTTAGGCCATCTGGGCAGCAAGGARGAGCTGGCGTGTGCTGAAATACAAGGTATTCCTGCAAGGGAGGAATGATAAAATGATGACGGTGAAACCTCTGGCAGACTTTGCTTATCTGGAAGCAGTTACTACTGTTTTTCAAATGGTGCTTAATTTACACTGAGTTGAAATAAGAAGGTGGGAGCTGTAAATCTAAGGAGAAAAAACAGGAATATATTACTGAAAAACAAGATAGTGCTTCAAGGGGCTTGAGGCACATGGATTACTGTTCTCTTCCTCAAGTCGTGAGGTACCCCGGAAAAAGCATTTGAGGGGAGGCATGGGAGAGACACTTTAAAATATGGGTCAGGATTGGAAACCTTCTGCGTGTTTGGCTTTCAACTGCATGAAAGGTTACAAGTAAGCCTGGGGAGGCCTGTGTTCTTGGCCTTGGCGGGGGGGGGGGCGGAATATGGTGCTGGTCTGTGCAGGGTCCCTGGGGGCTTTGTAAAGCCAGTTTGGGTTGGGGGAAGGGGTGCATTTTGCCAGGCACAAAGCTCTCTCCTTTTAACTTGCCTGCTTCTCTGGACAGAGCTATGTTGTCTGTTCAGCAAAGATGTCACTACATTGTTTGCTTTTTTAAAAGGCTAATATGCAAAATAATTTAACTTTTAGCCTTCTGGTTTTGATATTTAAGTATAATTGTTGGCACCTATATAGTTTCCAATTAATGACACACTGATTTCTTTGACTTTCTGCTGCTAACCCCCCAGAACAGGTACTCTTAGTGAGATCTACTCGTGAGCACAAAGGTGTTTCTGCCCAGAAGTTTGACTTTAAAAACAAACAAACAAAAACCCTCTAAATTCTCTTTTTTCAGTCTGATGGTCTTTGTTTCCTATAGGGCAGGTTGTCGGCTCAGTAAATGATCCTCTCCTGACAGCTGTGCGCTTCAGAAACTCAAGGCAAAATTCCTCTGGTCATTGCCTATCACTCCTCATGAAGCTGACAGTGCTGTAGTGAATATCTGTTATTTTTGTGTTGACCGAGTCTGTCTTTCTACCTAGTTTGTTTTTTGGAGTAGGAGGGAAATCATGCGCATGAGAGGTTTCCAATGATTTTGTTAACCAAACTGGTATTCACTTATTAGATTAATCGCTTAGTTTCTTCTTCCTTTTTTTTATGAAGAAACAAATCTACCGGTTTCTATTGCAGTCCCAAAGCAGCCGTAAATGATAAAAATGTTGTGCACAGATTGGTACTCCATCATTCAGGATTGTGATCAGATGCCTGATTAAATTTTCCATTTCCAAGGGAAGTTGTTGCATAGTGACATCTGTAATATAAAATCTAACAATACTCCTACAACTACTGTCACATTAAAAATAATGAAGATCGATGAAACTTTTAATTATTGTATTCCTCCATTTGGCAATATAGCTGGAAGCCATTCTGGTGGGCAGGAAATATCTGCTCTATCACTGGTTGAACAAAGGTAATTATGTAATTCTAGTAAACAGGTCAAAACAGACCTTCACCTGCCTGGCATAAATTAACATATTTCCCCCCTCCCCCAGCATTGGTCACAGTAAATTCCTGCAGAGAGTATGTGTCCCAATCAAAAAGCAATTTTGTCAGGTGACTGCCCACATGATATATAAAGAATGATACCCTGAAATAATGGCAAAGGAGAAGCTTTTGTGTTGCATTTAAATAACTCCTGCTTCTATTGCAGTTCCTAAGTCATCCTAGACCTGTCTTATGGGTTTTGTTACCAAGCGTTGAGAGAACAAATCTTTTGAGCCGTCATTTTAAAAAATAGTGTCAATTCCTGGCAGCACTTTGGAGCTGGTACRAATTTGAGGCTTAACCATCTCCTCTGCTGGAGGCCTGCGTCCTGTAGCAGTGTCATCTTTGGGAAGATGTGAGCTCATTCCAAGCCAGCGTTGTTACGTGTCTGGCCCTGTGCTAGGAGTTGCAACACCTATAACACAGTCACCTTTAAATCTTTTTTCCTTGAGCTACACAGACAGTAAAATACAGAATCCCTTTTTATTCCTCATCTCTGCCTTGCTGCTGAATTTGCTTTGAAAAAATATTAGCAGAGGAAAAAGTAAATGTTATATTCTGTAAACTATGTGAAATCATCTGTTTGTTTTAGAGAAGCTGTATTGGTCACAATTCATTGATATAGCTAAGAGGAGCAATATTGAACTCATTATAGGATTTGGCAATCATATATTGGGTTTGTTTGTAGCAGTGAATAAAATATTCAAAGTGATCAATTATATCAGCAGAAAGACATCTTCTACAAAAAGTAAAACTATCTTTTCACATTAAAAATCTTTTATTTTAAGATGTCCCCAAAAATCATTGATCATTTGTTTTGCCAAGCCATTCTAAGGATATCTGTTTCTGAAAAATCATTTGGGCTAACGCCGTTGGTGTCCCAGGGTTGAACATTTCATGAGTTCTTCTCTAGATTAGTTACAATTAGAGTTTTTAAGGCTTTGTCCTAGAAATGTGCAAGTTGTTCTGTAGCACTCTTGAGTTTTTTTTCCAGTCCAGAAAAGGCTTCCTGCTAAACTGAATGTGCATGTTTGCATATGCACCACTTTAAGCTATTTTGCTTTACCATCCATAAAAATGTTTACTGCCTACTGTAAAGCAGAAAGGGTGGCTTTGTGAAAGAGTTATCAGTCACAGCTCTTCCAGTATGTTGGGGAAGAAGAGGGCAGAAGAGGAGATAAAAACTGTAGTAGTACCTAAATGGAAACACACAGGTTTCTCTTTAGCATTTCAAACAGCTAGAAGTCCAGCACCGTTCCATTTGAGAATGAATAGCTTAAAATATTCTACTAACGATCAGCAAAAATGAAGTTTGTCAGAAACATTTAAGAGTTCCAGCTATTTCCTGACAAGGACTTTGAACTGACTCATTTGGACGTGCACATCCTGTTTTATCCTTGATGCATCTCTACAAACAGGAGATATTTCTGTTTGCATTACTCCTGCCTAATCCTGTTTCTCAAATTATTTTGAAATCCCTTTTGTATGTACAACAGGAGGCCATATAGTTGCAGATTGTCGGACTTTGTAATTCCCAGTATTCCTCATCTTTAAACCAAATTAGTTGATAATGAAAATCTAAAAGGGATAGAATAGAACATGGTATTGCAGTTAATGTTTTCAGTATTTAAATTTGTGGTAGCTGTTTCCCAAAAATCTGAAATAAGAATTTAATTCTATTCTGAACTTTACATTTTGTGATAAGAATAAGTTCTTTTGAAAGACTATCTGCCACCTTACGAAAACAAATTTAATGGAAGCAAATCAATTGCCTCTGTGATTATAAGTATGACATTAAAATGTTCTCACTTGGTGCTACTGAAAATGAAAGCTAAAAAATTAAACCTGTTTAAAAGACTAGAAAATTAAACCGCTGTTTCTGTTTTGCCTAGAATGATAAGTTCTTTTGTAGCAACAAGTCGTTCATGGTCACTTCTCTAATGTATTGGTACCTTCTTTATGTAGTAATATAAAGTTTAAGGTAAATAGCTGTCATTTTTAAAAAATAAACCACTCAAGGTGTTACATATGTATTTTCTAAGACAAATGTGCATTCAAGTAGAATGCTTGGGATGACATTAATTTACTGTTGGAAGGCACGGTTTCTTGAAAGGCTATGCTGTAGGTAAAAACAAGAAAATCTGCCCTCAGTGCCAGCCCRTTTCTGTAATCACTCTTAAACTTCCCCTTGGAGCCACCCTGACAAAGGCAATCTACAGTATGCAACTTGTGCCTAAAAGCCAAAATTGACAATTAGGTGTTTTAAATCATTCTTTTCTGCCCCAGTTTCCACCCCTTCCATCCAGGTCTCCTCAGTTGATTCATTGTTGATCATCACTGAGAAGGCAGAAATCTCCCATGGGACAGAAAGGGTGGGAGCAGCAGTGGATCTGCCCCTATGAAATAGCAGCTCTGAACTGAAGTCAGATCTTCCCATTCCTATGGTCCAGCTTTGTATGAAGTATGGAATCTCCCCATCCTCTTAAAAGGAAAGGTTGACTTTGCCTTGATTTATATTTAAATAAAATAGTTTAAGCTTTTGTCTTCAGCATCAGTGTAGGTGCCTTCTCGCTGCCAAGAGTAAGTCAGGTGAGCCTCTTTGACTTAATGCTCAGCCTTTTTCCACTTTTCTCTGTTGACTAATTTTCTAACAGCTCCCTTCTCAGTGTGCTGGCTGCTGTGAATCACACCCCAGGGTGCAGAGCTTTCTCCTTTATACTGAGAATTAACTCCCCTTTTGGGGGCTTGCAAATGCTCCAGGGCCTGGGTGCTAGGTGTGGCAGTGCCAGGCATTGCAACTTTCTGTGGACTGAGCTTCGTCACCAGTTGTAGAAAGTGTTTGAAATGTGTCATGGGCAAATGTTAACAGCCCTGGGTCTAGACAAACCTCTGTCATGTTTAGTTTGCCTGTTCTGACAGATACTAGACCAAGGCTTCCGTCTAGMCAAAATGGGACAAACTAAGGTAGTTGCTAACTAAATAAAACCCAGTTTCGCTGTAAACAGGTCTTTGCTTCTACTTTCTGCTGGGAGCATTAGCTGATAAGTAATGAATGTATCTACTTAAGAACAAAACTCTAGCTTGAGAAGATGCTGTTTAGTGAGTTGACACCTTTTCGCTCCCCCCACTCTAGAGGTTCAACATGGCATCTCCAGGCCTGATGCAGGTTGGTGCTCCACAGCGCAGAGTTGGATGCCAGGCTGGGCCTCGGCCCCCTATTTCTCCTTTTTTTTCCTTTCCTCCTCTTCATGCAGTTAGTCACATGCTGGCAGCAGCAGCCAGCGGTGGCTCTAGGCATCTGTCCAGTTTCAGGCACAGTAGGAAGATTTCGTCTATATAATGGCAGTCATTTCTCGCTCCAGCAGCCAGAGCAGAAAAGGTGGCAGTGTGGATGGAGTGATCTTAGTAGGATCTCACTCTTCCTGTGACAAACTCAAGGAGCAGCTCCCTAAATGCCAAGAAAGAACTACTCCAGTCAATTAACTCCTATGGCTCTTTAGAAGTGTGTGCATCCTGTGTGACTGTCCTATCCTATGTGCATGCAACAGCTTCTTGGTCTTCCATTACTGTTTCTTTGAAATAATTCATGTTTTGTTGGAGTAAAAGTGGAGTTAGTTATCCACTGGCTGATGCCCCGAAACTAAAATGGCTAGAAAGTGATAACAAATTAAAAGAAGTCTTGAAATTCTACCTGCATGGACTTGTGACACAGTATGATAGGCTAGACATCAACTGCTGTCACAGTAAGTAACAAAAATAGGCATGCCATTAGGAGAAAAAAAACTGGAAATCAAAAGCCTGTACGGAGGCAGTGCTGTAATCAGGCCCCTTTACTGCTATCCAGGAACTGCTTTCATACCCCGAGGTTTTCCCTGAGCTTGAATGGCAGAATCAGAGAATGATGTGGCTTATTAACCTTAGCAGTGGTCTTCTGCCAACCATCTGCAAAAGGCTTTGCCAGGAGATACTGTGGGTAAAATTTAAATGACCTAGCAATGCTGGCAGTTGAAGTCATCAGAGCTGCTTGGTATTCAGTATGAGGAGTGCTAACAGCAACTTTTGTCTTCCCATTGTAATTGCTGAGATGCCACTTATCTGGTCAAGTGCTGCTTAATGGTTCAAGCCTGGTTTGTAGTCAGGAAAAATGTTTGTATGTTGGCTTTCTAGTGCTAGTTTCCCACGTGTACTTTTTCATTTTGGCAGATAGTAGCAGAGCAAATCACTCAGAAAAAGGTACGTGTCCAAGAGGTTTGTATTTTTGCTTTCAAAGATGAACTAGAAAAGACAGCTGGCTCTCTTGTTGTTAGACTCTGGTGCAAGGGTGGACTTATCTGTCAGACTCGTTCCTCCCCACCACCAGTAACTTGGAGCCAGTGGTYCTTCAGCTGTCCTGCTGGTGCTATTTATTTTGGTGTGCCATTAATCATACTTTGGCGCTTCTCACTGACAGTACGGAACACCTAGCCATCATTTGCTCCTAGGCTTCAGTTATATCTGTGTTCTTACAGGCTGTTGTCCTGAGGAGCAGTCCCTGGCTCCTTGAGCAGAGTGCAGCATGGTTTGTGATATGACTCATGGCTGGCCTCTAGAAGAGACCAGCTATATCCACAATGCATAGTTCTGTGCTCAGATCCTTTATGGGCATCTTGCAACTCTGAGATGCAATCTTTGGTGTATTTTTTAGGTAAAATTGTCTGAAATAACTTGAGAGCTGTGTCGCTGTTGTAAAAATAGGGATTTTAGCATCATTAAAGGTACATGCTGTACACAGTGGGGTAAGATGGGGTGTTTGGTGTCACAGATACTGGGACGGTGTTGGACAGAACTGGACTTAGCATGGCTTTTCCTGTACTAGCTATGAAGAGCAATAGTGGAAGCAAATTATCCACCGAAGTGACACCTGCGTTCTAACTTAAAGGGAACAAATTGTTTCTTCTGAAATAAAACCTGTTGTTGAGATACCCTGTGTAGTGTGGATGACTGAGGACCAAGAATCAGGATTGGAGTAGAGCTGAGTTTTTGGCTGTCTAGACATAGCCCTTGCCCACTTACCCAGACATGTTCACCATGTACAAAACCAGTAAGGTCTGGTCATGGCAATTAGTACTGTATGGTGACTTCCAGAAATGCCCCCCTGGTTCCCAGGTAGAATCCTGAATGTTGTCTGCTCTGCCCCAAAATGTGCTTAATTCACTTGAACAGTCTCTGGACGGATGGATGCCTCTTAAATGGAAGCTAAATCTCAATCTTTTTTTCTTGCTGTGATGCAGCTCTGTTTCTCTGACAAAGACATACACGTTTGAGTGTTCAGGTCCAATTTTGACAGAAGTTTATTGGACATTACTAAGCATCTTCATTTCTGATACTGGACTCTCACTTTTTCAGGTCAGTAGCTTGGAGCATGAGATATCAGTGGTCATTGGTAACTTGCAGAAGCTTTGGTTCCTGCTCTGGTTTGGTCCCAAAGCTGTAAGATTGAATTCCAAGTTTGGTGGAATAATCATTTATATGACAGAGTCAGATCCATCTCCATTCTATATCAAATTAAAAAAAACCATACTGGGACTGCAGCCAGCAGCTGCAGACTAATCCTTGCAGCATAGCTCTTGTTCTGTCCAGAAATGCAATAGCAGTGTTTAGGAAGGAGAACAAGCTGATTCTGAGAGGAAAAGATCATATTTACTGTTTTTTTTGTTTGCATTTTTGGGGGGTGGGGAGAGTCCTACCTCTTCTGAACTGCTGGGCACTACTGACTGTAAGATGCACATTATGTCTTAGAGCCGCCTGCCTGTCTGTTTCTGTCCTATTTCTAAATGTTTACCTAAAAACAAAAATCTCTTTGGCAAAGGGTGTAAAAACCTAATGCATTTGACTATGAGAAGATCTTACCCTGTACTGTGTTTCAGGGCACACAAGTATTTAGCCAATACTGTGTGTAACTGACAGCTGGGGAATGCCTCGAGGATGACAGATTGTCCCCAGAGTGACACAGGAGGTGTTGCATGTATATTTTTAGTTAGAATGAGTCCCTTTGGAGCTCGGGGTTCCTAAGCAATGCAGGGATTTGAGAAGGAACTGTCACGCTGGCAAAACCCTCCAGAATGCAAGCATATTGCCTCCTCCTTGGTAGTGTCTGTCACACTAGGCCTGCTCAGGATGAGAAGAATCTCTAAACTTTAGGTGGGTGTTTTCTGGAAGGTCACAGCTTGTTGTGTAATGATTATGAACACCATTCGTAAGTGTAGCTAGTGTTGGTGTGCACAAACTCTATTTCCTTCWTTCCCAGATAAAGACATCTTTGTGCTGCCATTGATTTTCTCTAAAAGTTACCCTTACTGGCCCACTGTGGGTGATTCTTTTTTCTTCGTGGTATTTGTCTTTTCTGATGTGGATGCGTCTTCCCTGAGGTGGTCCTGTTTGTGTTGCTTCCTCTGTCTCTCAAAATTTGATATAAAGTAGTTAAGGATTTACATGGTGTCTTGTATCATTTATTTGTATAAAATATAAGCATTGAAAATAGAAAAGTAGGCATTTTTCTGTTCTCCTTTATGCTGCCTTCTGTTGTAATGTCACTGCAGAATGCAAAGGTTAGATGAAGTCTGTGTTCTCTTTCTCAAGCTTGAGTTGTTTGGACCTGAAGGTGGGAATTGCCATGTCCCATCTCATTGTGGGTCCTGTTGTTTTAACAGGGAGTTTGGAGGCTTAGAAAGGGCAAGAATAGCACTCCTGCTTAAAGAAAACATATTTCAAAATGTTCTAAAAGATAAGAATACAGTGAAATGCTTCTTATAGCTTCTTGACAGAAATATAGCAAAATGAATTTTTAAATCGGTTGTAAATGAATAATCTGGTGCATGTGATACAGTCCTCTTTCTCCTTAATTTGCTAGTTAATGCATGGCTTTCCAATAGAGATTGATGTGTAGTGTTTAACATACTCTATATACTGCAGTTTTGATTTGAACCTGAATAACCTATATTGTTTGATCATATGTGTGGGTATTAAAATGGTTTAAAGTAGTAATCAGTCATAATAAAGGACGTATGTTGATACTGAGTTATAACTCTGCTCAGTACCCACAGTAGTAATCTGATTTGGAGTAAGCTATTCCAGTCTGCGTGGCCTGTTAAATTGAGCACATATGCACAATTGACTGAATTTAATTGACTGGCTCTTTACTGTTGGGTTTCACGGTACCACACAGGCTCTGAGTCCTCAGTCTTTGAATGTGTAATGAACAAGACTGAAAAATGAAGTGTCCAAAGTTTTCAGCTATTTAGCTGTGGTAGGCTTGGTGATTTGAAGTGTAGAAGACCTTTAGAGAAAAGACTGACAGGAAAAAACACCTTTAAATCACTCCAGGAAAACCAAAACCCAAAACAGTACCTCTCTTTTCAAAGCGACATATGCAAGCATAGCTGCATGACTCCCATTAAGTTCATGTGAGTCGTGCAGCTAAAGCCCCATGCAATGTTTTGAAAATGTAGGAAATAAAAATGGTCTTAAACCAGACATATGGGCTTCTATTCAGTTTTCTGGTGATAACTTCTGATGCATGCTGTTAATAAGGTATCATCCATGAGCTGAATTATTTAACTAGAACTCTTTGCAGAAGGTTGATAATAAATTAGGAGCTATATCCAGAAATCTGTGTATGCTCTTCAGCAACCATTGGTGATCGCAAGGCCTGCTTCACTTGCCTTTAAAGTTTGTTAGCTTTTTTTCTCCCCTACTTTTCAATTGTCTTGTCAAATGCACCTTTTCAGGGGCGAATATACTTTTCTAGTGATCATATCCCTGTCTTTTGATACTGACAGAAAGGTAGTGGTGTTAGTAACCTTTTAGAAGTTTAATACTGAAGTTTCTCATTAGCAAGGAAGATAATCTAATTCACTTTTACTATAGATAAGGGCTTTCTTCACTGAGTTAGGTTTGCCTTTAAATACTAACAACTAAAGTGTTCATAGTTAATAGGTTATGTTAAGAATTCCAGAAATTTAAGTAATCTAGTGACTACTGTACTGTAGTTTGAAGTATGTTACCACTTCATAAATTTTATCCATTTGAAAAGTTTTTTTTTTCCTTAGCAATCTGGAATAAGTGTGGGAGGAATTTCTAAAAATGCAATAATGAAAAGATGAGCTACTTGTTCTACTTAAATGTTTTCTGTGGCTTCTTGGAACACTGCGATCTAGTAGCTTGCCAGTAATATTTGTAGTTTTGGAAAGCTGATTGCGGTGCATGCAGAGCAATTTAAGAAAGAAATCTCGCTAATGACCCCTGGCAGGTAGGTACATCAGGAACATTGTCAGGCACAAGAGAGATCTTGCAAAAAGCTCTTATGACTCTTTTTTTTAAGCTAGCCAAGTTATAAATTATTTTTCAGCACTAGATTTTCTTCACAACATAGGTTAATCTTTGTAAAACATTAAAGTTGTTGGTAATGGCTCTGAATGTAGTGCTGAGAAGCATTGTGCTGTATTAGAAATAACCTTGAAATGTTTTTAAAATCTGTGTTCAAAGCCAAGAAACTTTTCCATGGGCTGTGCATGTTCTATCTTATTGAAGAGAACTTGACATTGACTTTTTGAGTGTAAATTAAAACCTGTAATTACTAATATTCTTTTTCCTCTTCTGTTAATTTTGGGGGAAAACTAACACAGCTGTTTTGAGGATGGCATTTTGTTCCAAAAAATCATTTAACCTGCAGATTCATCCACAAGAATGGATACAAGTTAATTTACAGTTCAGTTATATGAATGCTTACATCATACCATGAGCTTGCCATATAAAATGCACGTTCTCTATTTGCTGTGCAGGTGCTTTGTTCTTCATTTGTTTTATCACAGGATAACTCAAGAGTTCCTTAATAGTCAGAAGTATTCATAAAAACTGACTTCTTCAGGGAAGCACCCTTTTTATGGAAAAATTACCCAACAGTAGCCCTGGGAACCCCTCCCTTTTGAAAAATTTCTGGTTGTCAATATTCATTGCATCTCCAACACTGGGCAGAAGTTAAAAGCTTTTACAGAATATAATAACTTGTTTCCTCGTGTGTGCGGTCTACTTCTTGGTGTCTGAGCCTGCAGTCTGGAAGTGTAAAATGGTTGCACTGTAGCTCCTGGGCCGGGGTGGGGATTTCAGCTGGAGGTCAAAATAATGTGTGCTCTGTTTCAGCAACATGAAAAATATTTTGACCCCAAAGAGGGCAAGCTGATCACAGGGTAATTGAGATGGTTAAAATCCAGCTGGTGTCACTTTTATTTTAGAAAATATTTCCTAAATTGTCAGATCCTCTTCCCCTCAAGAAGAAAATATTCAGTAGTCTTCAAATAGGACATTGCAGTATCTGAGCAAAAGGAACATGTGTTCATGATGCAACCTGATACTAGTAAGACACCGAAGGTAGAGCAGAGCTCCCTGGGAATGACGAAGGAGCCAAGGATCAGCCCTTGTAAGGGCAACCCCTTGTGATGGACGTTCAGCCCGCTACAGCCCAGGAATTAGCTATATCATACATACAACAGGTCTGAAGCTAGAGCTTTTCTTCTGTTATTTTCAGCGTTGGCAGGGGAAAAAGCGCTTGAATGGTAAGACAACTGATGCAAGCAGCCATTTGCCCTCCTTTTTAAATTATTTGAATAGTTAATACTCTAGGAATGAAAATGGGTTGGATAATATTTCTGGGAATTTATTAAGTAAAACTAAAAGAAAAGCTTGAGATTAAAAGCATTAATTTTATTTGATAATTTACATGAAAAATACTCGAGTTGCTAAGGGCAGAAGAACCTGCATGTAAATTCTGGGCGTACTTCCATAGAAGTGGTTGGACCTGGCTACATGTGGTGATAACACTCTGTTAGAACTGAGCCACTGTGGCAGATGCTAGTGTAAAGTGGTTTTGAGTGGTTTTTTTTCCTCTAGTATTTGAGTAGTGCAAGCAAAATAATAATTTTTTTCCCCACCTTTCAACCTTCAGTGCTGAAATCCCCAAGCAGCAAAGCAAAGGCTACTTCTGACATCCTTTTTTTTCTTCATATAGTCATCCAAACTATAAACAAATGTTCACTTGCCTGCCATACGAGCTTGCCTACACAAGGAAGTTACAGTGGTTTAACTGTGATGTGATTGTAAATCTGTTTAAATTAGTTCCAAATGTTCTGTGAGCACTCTAAGCCTGATTTAAACTGAAATGATAGTCTGGATAGTTTGTTCTGCAGACTTAAAACCTGCATTTTAAATTAATTTAGTTAAGCTGATTGTTGGGCTGCAGTATGGAAGACATGGTCTTAAATGAAACATTAAATCAGTGTCTGTTGTAATATCCTATTTGGAGTTGAAATAATTCTTTTCAAGAAAATGTTCCTGAGCGATTGGGGGTTTGGAGAGCCACATGCAATAAAAAGGGTCTTTTCTATTGTTTATTTCCAGATGGGTCTCTGGTGTCTTTTGGGGGAGCAAGGGATATGCTGTACTTTTCGGTTCTCTCAGAGAACTGACCATCAGGCCATATAGGTTTGGACTGGCATGTGTTTCCATGTTGCTCAGTGTTGGGAGCAGCCTGAGGAGCAATAGGTTGACTGTCTTGTGGCCCTTTGTACTTGGTCTTAGTAGACCAAATGTGTAGGGTGGTGTGAGTTTATTTTGCTTTTTTAAGAACTTTGAAGTGCCAAAAAGAAAGAGGTCTGTGTTTATAACATTACTGAGGGCCCATGTTGTAGATACAGGGCAAGGTAAGAGGATATTTGAGGATGCAAAGCCTGCCAAGATAGCTTGAAGGACTGCCTGGGGGGAGAGTACTAAATTTCAGTCTAGCTGTGCGCCATGTGGAGTGAAAGGCGTTTCATAGCCTAAATGCTTTTGCTGCCGGAGAAGTCTTTCTGATGCCTGGATTAAGAGATTTTCACTCTTATCTCTTAGCAGCATTGTTTAGAGCATGTATTTTTTCCTTTCCTTGCCTTTGCATCTCAAACCATCTGTAGACGACATGGGGTGGCACTATATATCTCAAATATGTTGGTCACCAACACTTTGCTCCAGATAGAGCCAGTAAAGATCTGTTGTGAGCAAAGTCTTCAATATTGCTTGTTTATCAGTTGGTAGAGTTGCTCCAACTTGAGGAGAGGCAGTTCCTCAACCTTGTTGACTCATTGGGATCCTGTTCATAGTGTTCCTTCCCCTTGCTAGTCAGGTAGGTCCAAAAGAATAAAACAAGCTCTAATTTCAAGGTCTGTCAACTGCTGTACTAGCTTTCTGCCTCATGTAAAGGCTAGCCTGAGTTTGCTCTTTGAACCTTACCTTGTGCTCCTTGTCAAAGGACATTGTGTTGCAGGAGGTTTACAAGGGCATAAGAAGAAACAGGAAAAGCTCTAAGAACCAAAGCAATTGCAAGTAAGGCAAGGCACAAGTGGCTTGGGAAATCCCTGAAGCTGGATATTTGCAGGTGCTGGATTAGTATGTGGACGTTGCACAGTTTGTACTCTTTCCTAGGTGTTGACATGTGGTCACCGTTGAAGACAGGCAACTGGGTTAATGATCCAGTGGCCTGAACTGGTATGACTGTCCTGATATTCTTATGTAGAAATAGCATCTCTAGTTCTTTTTGAAGGTTGTTGGAATGGAGGTACTCCTTCGGGAGGGCTGAGCAATTTCTCTAGTAAACAAGAGCTTAGAGAGGTCTGCTCCATGCTTCCAAGGAGAAAAGAAACTAAATGCAGATGACTGAACATAAGTCTTCCCATGCTGCTTGTTTCTCCTGATATTTCCTTGAATATGTAGGGCTGGTTCCCTTCAGTTTACAGCATGTGCTATGCCAATTTTTTAAAAGGTCTTGGAGTGTCTCAGCTCAGGTTTTAAATGCTACGTTTAAATGCTACAACCAAGAAGATGACTACTTTTCTCAACAAGTACACCGTTCCTATCTAGAAATGTAGTGACAGTGCATTAGGGTGAAAAACAACTATATGATTTAGTTTAGGCCTATTTTCATATATTGTACAGTTTTCTTAGAGAAGAATGTCTTCTGAAGCCTTTGCTGTGTTTTGAGGAGCTCACTGTCCCAAGAATTCATTAAGAGGAATTCAGTATTCACTCATGCACATTCAATTCGGCTGGCTTGCAGAYGGGAAACTCACTCATTTATGCCCTTCTCTTGCACTCTTTAAGTGCTTTTCACACATGAGTCTAGTTCTGAAGTACGACCGCTATTGGGGGACCAGAAGGGACCTGTATGGCAGCTAGAATCATGCTCTTCCATGGAGATCAAGTAGACCACAGTAGAAGTGCTTTATGTGCTTATTTCCCTGCTTCTYGTTATCTGCCTTAGAAAAGGCTGCCAGAACTCTTGCCCTTTGTGCAATAATTTGTTTGTGAAACTCTGTCCAGGATATAAATTCACCTTGTCTTTGAAATATCTTTGGGGTCTTGTACAAATAGAATTTTCACAGTTTTTATATTTATTTGCCAGACTTTGAAGTAAGCTTAACTGTGGCTAACTTTTGCTTTATCGTTTTTGTTCTATGTTCTAACAAATATATTTTCATTCGCAGAGTTACTACTGAAGTTTGAGCCTAAGCAATGCTGTCATTTGCAGGCTTTTTTCCTAGAAGGGTAATCTCAGATGTCATCGCAGATTTTCGTGGTGCCTAACAACTTGGTCTAATGTATTTTTTGTGAAACTTGTTTTTAAAAAAAATATATATATATATATGGAAACTAGAAGGCATGTCCCTGACCCAGGTTCCAAGGCAATTTGCTGGTCATTTACCATGAATTTTTTTCCCAGCAGGCAGGTGGTGGTGCATAACTAAACTTACTCTGGTTTAAAAAAAATAAATAAATAAAAGGCATTTGAAAAATGCTGTGAAACTAAGAACAGGCTTGTAGGAAACAGTCTGCCATTAGTCCTTTACTATCCAGCCTTTTTAGGAGAGTCATTTATATAAAAAGCTATCACTGCTGCCTCCTTGGTGTAGTGGGTCATACTATACAATATTATCCAAAGGCACATAATGAAATCGTGTAGGTTTGGACTAAGTTCAGGAATCATGTGACTGAATCTCTCCTCTTTATGAACTTCTAGGTTTTTCTCATCTAAAATGTTTTTTCTGACTACTTTTGATTTTCTTTGTACACAGCTCTATCAGAAGACACATCACACAGTTAAAAAAAAAAGAAAAAAAAAAAGAGTCCACTAAGAATTTCTTTGTATGTGTTGCAGTGAAAGAAAGCTAATCTCTTCCTGAAAGTTCAAACATTATTTCTTTATAGTGCGAAGTATATCAATATGTATTTTGCCAGTGAAACGATTGCATGAGCTTAGTGTGCTGCATATTTTGGCAAATGATATGTTTAAGATGTAAGTCTTTTAGCTTTTGCCAGCATGTAGAGAAAAAAAACCCAGACTTAATTTACCAATGTTGCATATGTGTTTGGTGTAGGAGGAGTGGCAAGGAGAGCAGGAGAGAGATGCCTTGTTAACAAGTCTTGGAGCCTTTAGGGAAGAAATTGCATGTTTAAAAACAACTGTTTAAAAAGAAAATGGGGAGCCTTGTCTATTTTATACTATGTCCAACCTACCAAGAAAATGGTTGTATCAATAAATAAAAGTAGAGCAAATGTGAGATGATAAGTGCCAGGGAGCTTTTCAAATTGCATCGTGTGTCCTTGTAGTTTTCAGCTCAAATGTTGTCTCTGTGCTGCAATGCTAATAGAGCTGTGGGTAATGAGAAACATCGGCTGCTCTTGGGATTACCACTGTAAAGGTTTGTTATTGTCAGTATGACAGAAGATGAGCTGCAGTTTCTTTAGTGGCCTGGCTTTCTGTTGCTAATTTTGCAGTTTTCCTTGGGTTCCAAGCTGTCAGAAAACTTCACATAAACTTCCTGAAAAAGTAGCTTAATCTAAGGGTTTACAGAGACTGAATTTTATTTCTTAAGGAGGAAGGGGGGGAAACTGAGACTTGCAAAAGGAAACTGGCAGTTCACGTAGCCATAATAGGGAATCCTGCGGGGACTGCTTTTCCAGACCTAGAATGACCTTGCTACAGTACTGCTCCTATAGACTTAATTCAGCAGCTCTGCAGAAGGATTCCTTTATGTGATGACAAGAAAAGAAAGATCTGTGAACCTGCATTTCTAAGCATAGCATAAGGGACTTCGGCAAATAAAGGTGAGGAGGGAAAGGGTTGAAGCGTCCTGTAGAATAGGGCTGAACAGTGACTGTCAAGGTCTCAGTCACGATCAGCTTTAAGTGGTTGATTGAAGGAGTACTGACAATATATTGGGTCCTTGGAAATTGTAAAATATTCTTGATTGCTATAAAACATTGTCTTAGAATCATAGCTAAAAAATAAGAGCGTGCAACAGTATTTTAATTAAATGAATATTGGGCTTCCTATCACTTTTCTTTCCAGTGCCCTTTGCACCGTATGAAGCTACAGATGAATACTCTTGTATGTGCTTTGTAATTTTCTCCTTCATTAAGCTATATGTAGGCTCGATGTAAACTGCTAACTATGTAAAGATACGGAAAAGAGTAAACTACCCAGTAACAAGGAACTGAATGCATCTTCGCAGAATATTGCACAGGCTTTTTGTGAGACAGAATATAAGAATCAAGATGGTCTTACAGAGCTTGGCAAAGAGGATGGTGCATAATTTCAATTTCCTTTTAACAGAAGCTTGGATGTCAGTTGGTCCTGTTGAGAATTTAAAGTGCACAGTATATTTTGCAGAAAAGCGATCAAAATCATGAATCCCAGTATATTCTCTGGCTTTCTTTATCCATCAGCTGGTCTCTGATTATTGTTAATTATTGGATTTGCTCCACTATTGCTACATTATCTTGACTAGCAGTACAGTCCTTCAAGTCTGTCAGTGTTGTCGCACAAACTACCATAGCAAAAGCATCAGTTATCAATAAATTGACTTCAGCTTGAGTGGGGCCAGGTGGATTCCAGCACAGGATCTCACTGAGAGATACAGCCTCACAAGGATACAGGATCCCAGTATAGATATTTAGTGGTGTGGTGGTTTTTGTTGTTTGTTTGGTGGGGTGTGGTTTTTTTACAATTTTCTCCTCCCACCACAGTCTTTTTCTTGCACTTTGTGGGCCAGTCTTTGTAGCCATAATTGTATTAATGCTTATGCTTCTCATATGTTTTAGTTTCTGGATGAAACGTTGAAATATTTGGTCATATACAGTTCTGGGGTGATTTTCTTTATTCAGGCTGCAGTGCACACCCTTAGTGCACATCCCAAGTGTGGAAGAATTGTGGTGGTTTTAGCCTCACTTTTGGTGGGTGGTGTTATTAGGGTTCAATCATGCCACTGGGTTTTTTTGTTGGCTTTCCTTCTCTTTATACATCCAATACTAGACTTGCTGGCCTGTTGATCTTTTGTATAGCAATTTCTATTCTTCTGCCCCCTAGTTATCTTTACTAGGAGAGTGGTATTGTCTTTGTTTTCACATAATTCCCTAATTTTCTATTTCAAGTACTGCTTTTCTTGCTTTGTGACATAATTTTGGCTACTGGATCCTAAATACTTAGCAAAGATTCAGGCGGATAAGTTCCATGAAATTACTGATGTTTATTCAGCTATTTTAAAATAAACAGTTGAACTTAGGCCTGTTTATAGCCCTTTACTTCAGCAATAGRGAACAAATTAAAAATAATCTAAAGCCCTTCTATCATTTTGTCAGTGGCTAAAAATACTACTTAGCTTCAGAAAAGCCAGCAGGTCATTTAATACCATGTAAAAGCATGTCCTTATCTTTTCATGTGAGCTGTGGGGCAATTACGCAGTTGTGCAAGTTGTCTGGAAGGATTACATGCTGAGGAGGTACAGCAGATTCTCACTGATATAGAGCAAGCTCTTAATAGAGCATTTTGTAACTTCTCCATTCCACGGGCAGATTTGGGGGGCAGAAAGCGGTTAGTGTTTTCACTCGAGTCAGCCAAGCCCCCAGCCTGGCAGCCACATGGGGAGGAGGCAGCAGCGAAGGGCCTCCGGCATTGTCCCCTCTTGGCCGGTCACCTCCAGCCCTCTCAGCCCAGCTTCGGGTTGGAGCGTGACACTGCGTTGGCTTTTGCAGTACGGAGGTTGCAGCCTTCCCAGCGTGATCCACGTTGATCGCCTGGCTCCAGCTGTGGTTTCAGGCCCCTTTCACCATGCGGGAGTGCCAAAACTGTGTATCCGGACAGGGCTTGACTAAACTGTCCGGAGTTGTGATGTTTTCTCATCAGATCTTTAGAAAGTCAGTATGTGATACCCGTCACCTCTAGGGTGTCACAAATACACATAAGCGAGACAGTCCTAGCATAGCAGGGCAGCTTTCCTTATACCCAAGGAAAATTTAAGAAGAATGAAAAATAAGTTCAAAATAAAGCTGGTTCCATTTGTAAACAGGTAGTGTTGTGAGGAACAGGCAAGTTTAACCACATCTTTTGGCAGGTATGTATGCCCTTTGGCCMCACAGGCCATTTCTAGTCATGCTATCCTAGGCTTGCTTCTGACAGTGATTACACATGCTGGAGAAACGTTAAGTCCCAGGAACTCTTCACACCAAGAGATGGAGAAATATTCTGCTTTCTCTGTGTTCAGTTTCATAAGGTAAAAAAAAWTTGCCAAATTAGAACAAAACCAAGCAGAACACTGTGAAGGGTTGCATGTTAATTTTAGTGGTGGCGTGAATATTAAATGCATAATTTGATATACTGAATAGATGTCTGTAACTTACACACCAAAAACCAACAAGTTTTTTGTTGTGCAGAAATTGGGTTCTGTGCTCCAGCATAGGTCCAATGTGCTCTGCTATGTTCTTCTATTAACGTAGTGAGCAGTATGTTAGGGCCAAAGGTTGCGGGAAAAGGCAATCTTTTCATGCCTTACTGGCTACCTGCCTTGATATGTACGACATAGTTGTCTGTCAGCGTGGTATCTTTCCGCAGTGCTCAAATCTTTTGATCTTGTTACCTAGTGGTACAGAAGATGCATTTTGTTGTCTAGTGGTAAGCACTGAGGAGAAACAGCTAGTGAGGATCACTAGTTCTTGCTTGATTTAAAAGTCTAAGGAATTATTCAGGGGGTTTAAGCTGTATGAATCCCTAAACTGTACAGCCATAGGATCATACTTCTCTTGCCCTTCCTGCCCCTCTCCTTTCTGTTGTTATGCTCTGTGCTTCGTGTTATATGTGCTTTTGAGGAAGGAGATTGACAGCTGATTAGTTAGGAAAGAAAAGCATGGAAATGTGTATGAGGAAGAAAAGCAAATTTTTTGCATATGCCTCTTGTATAAGCAGGGAAAGATGAAACTGATAAATCTGTGCATTTTAGTATGCTGAAGTATAAACTGTGTATTTATAGTCAGCAATAGAAGAAATAACAACTGCTCAGGCTTATTCAATAAATTAGTGTTTAAAACCAGGAAACCTCTACTGTATTTGTTGCTTTGATCACAGAATCACGGAATGATTGAGGTTGGAAGGGACCTCTGGAGATCATCTAGTCCAACCCCCCTGCTCAAGCAGGGTCACTTAGAGCACGTTGCACAGGATCGCATCCAGGCGGGTTTCGAATATCTCCAGAGAAGGAGACTCCACAACCTCTCTGGGCAACCTGTTCCAGTGCTTGATACTCCTCTATCTATCTATCTGACCTAGCTTTGCAGTAAATGCATAGTTGTGGTTTTTATTTATTTATTTTTTTTTTATGAAATAAAAGCAGCATGAAATTTTGCTAACGTTAACAATTATTTTTAGAGGAGATTACATTCAAGCTTGAAATCATCTCTATACTTGTTTGGGGTGCACAGGCCTGGAGAAAATGGTTTTGTTTTTTTTCAGAAGAAAAATGTAGATTTGTTTTCAACAAACATTTAATGAACAATGAGGGGAATAAAAGAGCAAGGGAAATATTCTTTGCCAAGTGAAGTGAGTCTCAGGCAGCTGTGCCTACTCCATCAAGTCTTATTATTAAGGCTCTCTACCTGTATTATAAAATCGGTGCTGTGCATACTCTAATGAAGGGATTATTTTAAGGCTGTGTGCATCTGAGCAAGGAATAAGAGCCTTGCATTGAGAGAGACATCCATAAGAAGAGGGTTTTAATCGGGGTGCATTATTAATGAACTGCATAAGTAAATGTATAGATCTGCTTTATTAGGCAAACTGTAAATGAGCGTATTTGGTAAGAACATGCAAAATGTGGGTGCTGAGAGAGGATATTTTGAGAATTTAACTCACTTCTAAATAGTAAAGGCATCCCGTCTGGCTGTAATTGGTGCCTGTGGCAGTTGTTGATACCCTAACTGCATTAGCTTTCTGTGCCCTTTAGCAGAATTGGGAAAACTTTTCTAGTACTTGTTAAGCCGTCTATTATCAAGACATCGTAAATATACACATTTAGAATAGACGATTTGCTATCCCAGTGCCTTAGAGCACTTAAATTAGTTCCTACTATTTCAAACATTAATGTTGCAGTAATTATGCATGAAGCAATAATGCAATTGAAATTGCCTTCGAACTTACTCAAGTGGGTTTTTTTTTTATTTTTTATTTTTTTTTGGAAAATAATACTCAGTCTCTTCTCAAAATATACTCTAGAGCAGGTGAATGGGCTGTGTGACCCTGAATAATGGCAGCGCGAGACTGTTTTATTTCGAGATCCTCAGTTTGCCTGCAGCCCAGGTTCGTATTAAGCAAGTATTGCCATCTGTTTGCTTTTGATGACCTTTGGAAGGAGGCAGCAGTCATTCCCCCCACAGTGGTGAAGTGCCACATCACAGCTGGCACAGAGTCCTTCAGTAGTGGGGTTTCTTATTTAAAAAATGCAGCCRTGCTTCAAGGCAGGAAACGTGGGCTGTTTTTCAGTTTGCAAACACATTCAGCTTTCTTTGTGTATGATACCAACCGGTTTCAGGTCTTCGCAATATCAGCTATACTAAAGGGTAGTAAAGGGCCCAAGTGTCAGCCTTAGGTCTGAATTTCTTTACATTTAAATTGGACCTCCTGTGTTCCTTTGGAGAAAAAATATGTTTTGTAGCTGAGTTACAAATAAGCTTTTCCAGCTTTTTGGCAGCCAGGTAATAGTTAAAGTGCAAAGCAGGTTTCTTTTTTCCAGCCCAGGAAAGCAGTTTAATAACTTTGGGTCCGTTTGCTCATAGCAACGCTACGGTTGAGCCCGGCAAACCCCTGGAGCTTGGCAAGCCAGGCAGACTTGGCAGGTTTTCCTAATAGCTTACCAAGTCTGAGTCAAGCATGGCTTGTTGCAGCTTCAAGTGTATTTAGCGCACCTTGTTAACAGGAACGTTGAAGTGGAGGCTTTTTTTCTTTTTGCCTCATTGACCTCAAATAATAATGTACACTCTCCACAAACAATTGGGGCTTAAACTAAGCATGACAATTTATGGCTTATGTTAAATTCAAAATAAATGTATTTGTATACTTTGGGCAGAATTTCTGGTTTGTTGTTCTTGGTATTAAGATATTAGGGTAGTACTCAACAAATTCTTTCTGTTGATTGGCACTTGATAACGTGAATCTCTGGGAAAAGATGAGCATAACTAACTTTTTTCAGTGTCTCATAACCCCACCAGCTTTTGTCCTCTGTTTAGAATGTGTTACGCAAGCAGACGTGTAAGCATTTGGAATGTGTTTACTTTTAATTTTTACCTGCATGGATAATAGCAAAAGAAAAACTAGTCCAAATATGTATTTTTAAATAGCAGAATATTTACGTTTCTGAATGCTGGCTCTTGCCCACCTAATCTTAGTAGCCTCGAAATAAGGACAATATTTCTGTAGGAACCTGAGAAGAGCACTGGGGAGATGTTGTGGTCTCACACAGGGGGCTGAGGTTCACAGCTAGACAGACAAGCTCCTAGATTGTTTTCTAGGATTGGTGCCCTCTTTCATAGCTCCGATGGACTACAAGAAGCCTAGAGATGACAAATGCCTCATTGCCATCATTGCTAAGTGTCTGGGAGTCTGCCTGTTTGAATCTCAACTTCTTCCAAGAAGAAGCTGTCAAGTTYTTTACCTGACATGCCCAAATTAGCTGTGTTTTCTCTTCTGGGACCTCAGTTTCTTTACTATGTACCCAGGATGTTTTATTTAAGGAGTTGAGTTGTAAGACTGGTGGAACATGCTTGAAGTGTGAGGGAGAGGCTGGTCAGTATGCTGCTTTGGGCCATTAATTGGGGCCTGAGAGTGAGATTTGGAGAGTATTGACAGCTCAATGTTGATACAGTGGAAGTGCTGAAAAAGGGTTAGGATGTAGAATGTAGTTTTCTCCTGTCCTTTTTCTTTTCTCAATAACTTCTTATTTGAATTAAGTTTATGCATGATTGACAAAACATGGAGGAAAGAGGAATTTAGGGTATATTAGGAACTGGGGAAATTTTTGGAGTTTATACAAGGATGACGCATTTCAGCTAAATGAAAATGGAATGAGACTGCTGGCCTTTTAGAAAAGTTATAAGGACACTTTTAAACTACAGGCTGGAAGAAGAGCAGCAGGTGTAGAAGAACACAAACTTCAGGATCACATAAGGTGAAGCTGATAGAGACTCCCCACTAGAAAAAGAGCAGCCAAAAGTTGAAAAAACTGTTGTAGTCTAAGTAGCCTACTATGCAAGGCATATTTATAAGCAGATAAGCTGAGTTGGGTGTCATTGTTGCCTCTCTCTCACGAAACAGTGAGAGTGCATTAGAACAATCAGTTTTAAATGAGAATATTGATATAATAGATTTAAGAGCAGGTGTAGATAGACAGCAGAAAGGTTCAACTAACCTGATGACCAGTCTTCTGTGAACAATTGTAGTTCTCTGGTGTTACTCATTAGGTCTCCAGCTTTTCTTCCACAATATTTTCAAATTGCTTTTTGCATCCCCAGCATCCTTGCCRGGGAGTTCCATAGATCAGTCACATGTTGCCTGAAAACATTCCACCTTTTGGTTTTTGTAAAGCCTCCAAATCTCGCTTCCTGCCCACTGGCCGACCAGCTATTCTCTATTCATGTTATTCTTGTCAATCTTGTAACTATCTGAATCTTCCCCTGAGTTGTCCCTGTTCTATGCTGAAGAGTCCTGATCTATTTAGATATTCTACCACTGAAAACAGCTGTAGGTCTTGATGCAGTCTTGTTCTCTTTTCCTGTACTCTTTCATAGTTATTCTGTTCTGTTTTGGGTGAGATCAGGGAAGAGACCAGATGATACATACTTGACTAATTGTTATCTCAGGTATTTTGCTGGGACACTAATATCACTGTGCAAATGACAAGAGAGCAATAGAATAAATGATGGTGGTTAGAGTGCTGCTGAATGAAAGGATGGTGTCAGGAAAAAATGACTGCCTGAGTACGATGCGATCTCAGGCAGCTAAAGCATCCTGCTGRAAGAGGGAATATGCATTGGCATCACTTGACTGCTGTGCCATACCTAGTATATCCACTGTAATGTAAAATTGTACAGTAAATGCAATGCAAAAGCATTAAAATTGTTTGGGACGGGGGATGGGGGAAAACATGCTTTATTTTTCCCCATACACTGTTGAATTACAATTTGGAACTAATTGCCATGGGGCRTTGTGGAGACCAAAAGTAGAAGTGGATTCAAAAAGGGTCACAAAAATTCACAGAAGTCCTGTGATGTCTATTAGATGCAGTGGTTCAAATGTTAACTGTTTCAGGAAGTCCTTAAATTGCTAATTATCCTTTCAGTTTCCAATTTACTTGGGAAAAAGATAATTCTTTCCCCTCTTTCTTCTTTTCTAAGCCTCTTTCAGTGCCCACTGACTGAGAAAGACACTTTGTTCTGACCTAGTAAAGCAGTTCTTATCTCAAAAAGCTGCTTAAACAACATAAAAGAAATGAAATAGGCTCAAGGAAGCTTGGTCCAAGGAAATTCTGAATGGAGTTTACCTAGYGTGCCACAGCATGCTGGTTGCACCATGTTTTGCATCAATCCTGGGATCCCAAAACTGCAGAATCCCTCCGGCTGGCAGGGAACATGGGCACCGTCTAGTCCAACCTTCTGCACAAAGTCAGGGCAACACTGGGCTCCAGCCAGGCTGCTCAGAACTCATTCAGTTGGGTCTTGGAAACTTGGAAAAGGATGGAGATTCCTCAGCCTCTTTGGGCAACATGTTCTAATGTTTATTATTAAATAATTATAGTTTAGTCATTCAGATAATAAGACTGTTATGTAATTATGTAATTGATAATCAGTACCACTGTAATTATGGGACTGTAAAATAGGACACAAGTCAAACAGAGCATCCGTCAGACTATGCTTACCTTGAAAATTTTAGCCTTTGCCAAGTGTGATGGAAACTAGGTTAGCTTCTGGCTTCAAGCACATTAGTTTGCCAGCAATAAGACTTTTGAAATTGTTTGAGGCCATTTATTTATTTATTTATTTATTTAGAGTATTGGTTGCAAATACAGCAAATTGCTCCATCACCTCAGTATTTTAATTTAAATAAGCAGTACTCTGGCAATATTTAAAACGTAAGCCTTTAAAAGAGAATAACTGCCTGGCACTGCTGATARTTATTTTTAGAGCATGACAAGCAGCTGTCTCCAGATGGTGGTCTGTGTTCAACGTCATTCTCTACTGTAAATGGAAGCATTTACTGCAATATTGATTTAAAGCTTCATGTAACTTGTTTTTGTTTGTTTCAGCTTTGGTTTGCTTTCGTTAATGGATTTTCTGGGCAGATCTTATTTGAGCGATGGTGCATTGGTCTATATAATGTGGTAAGTGCTACATACTATGATTTGATAGTGCTCAGGACCTGTATGTCATTTTGTTGTGTCTGTGCCATTTCTCATAGGTAACTACCTGATTGTACGTCAGAACAGGTGAGCTCATTTGTATAAAAGCTGTTTCAATACACCCTGGGTTATGGAAAAAGATCTTGGATGGTTATTTTTTTCAAAAATAAATAAATAAGACCTGGGAAAGTGCCTCAAAAATATACCTGTTTGTCCTAATACAATTTTGTTAAAATTCTGAAGTCTTTAGACAGTTCTGTAGCTCTAGTTTTTTAGATTTCCTCTTCAAAAATACCTTTGGGCTGCTTCTGAAATATTTTACTGATTGTTCATGTTCAAAATGGGTATCAAGTTTAATCATTGAATGATTTCTTTTTTTATTGAGCTTTTTTTTTTTTGTAGTACTTTACAATCCCAATGATTTTTAGTCCATGGAAAAACATATTGCAGCATTTATTCCTATACAGTTAATAAATACTAAATCTTTCCTCCCTTCTCTGACCCTATAACAATTAGATGCTCAGGGAAGTGTAGTGCAGACGCTTTGGGCTGACTCCATGCTAAGCAGTGCCAGAATTGGAAGTAGTGTTGCTGTGTCACCAGCATTCTTCACTTCAACTAAGAGCAGGATGTCCAGGAATATGTTCAGTTTTTAGCTGCGCTTTGCATGGTGCCACACTGTGCCATGTAGTTGTTTTTAATCAGTGCTAGCTTGGAGGATCTCTGGGACCGTGTTTCATTGCATACCATGGACCTTAGCTGGTCTTTTCAATACAGTGTTATTTTTGTAATGTTGTTACTGATAACTGGCCTGGTGTCTGGATTTATAAGCCATTAGGACACTTTGTCAGTGTGAAAAAAATCCTTTGCGTATCTCTTTGGAGGGAGGAAACTTAATTTTTTTTTTCTTTAAGCAGACTCATTCCAAATGTATGAAAATACAGAAGACAGCAAATTATCTATCAGTCAGTAGTATTAATGGAAACATTTAACTTCTGTCACATTTCTTCTAATCTTAAAAATGATGACACAAACCCTCACATTCCATATAATTTTATATTCTTTGTGACAGATATTAATTCAGGGATTTTCCACTCCCTTGATTCTTTTCACCCTCATTTCCTGACTGCTACGCAGTCTCTGTCGTTCATGTTCAGATATTTGCATCTAATATCTTTAAACCTGATTTGATGGATCTACCTACCCTGCATAAAGCTCATGGATGAGACTCATCATCTAGAATCCGTGAAGCAGAAATTAACCCTTGTTTTATAAGGTCAGTATTTTCTAAAATCAGAACGGGTCCTGTAGAATCATGAAGAATCAAGGACTGTTAGGATATTAGGGGCTTCCATAACTTGAAGGGGTTAGGTTTTTATGTGGGTTTAGTTCTGCCATTCTCTCCCATGCCGATTAGCCTTTACTTCATGAGTAGTCTCATTAAAATGCTAGGTGTAGGAAATCTTAGCAGCACTGGAACTCCTGCATTTGCACTGGTTCACACTGGATGTTTACCTTCATAATCAAAAACAGTAGCAGATTTACTTCAAATGAAAATGTAAATGCTGCAAGACACATGGGAACCCTCAAATTTCTTTGGAAGTATCTTAAGACCATATAAGAACATATCTTCTTTTTGGAATATATTGGACTGGTTGTCTGAGTCCTGTTACTTTCTGTCCTCCCCAAGACTACTGCTTTTTTAACCATCTGGTTCATCACTTCATGAACAAATGAAGCACATTCCTAGTTGGATCTAGGGATGTAACCACTGATTCCCATTAGCGTCTAGTCCTCCACATTGCTGAATGTATACTCTTCAACATATACTCTCCAACTGCCAACTCATTGCTGGTTGGAACCATGGCCCAACTTTTGCAAAAAAGGAATACAAGTTAAAAACAGGTCTTAATTAGAAGATGCTGACTGAACACTTCTCAAACTGTTTAAAAAAAAAAAAAAATTAGAAATGATTTTTCCTTATAAACTGTTGATGTAGAGGGAAGTGAATGGAGGTTAGTAGTCAGACACACATGCTGGTATTGCTGCACACTGCGCCTGCAGACTGTGAGAAGCACAAATGCCCAGGCCAGCTTCAAATGAGCTACCTCAGATCCTGGAAACACTTAAGAACAGCAAAGTGGGACTCAGCAGAGGCTAATTTACTGTGCTTCTGGCAAAGCATCCTGCTGCCTCTCCTGGCAAACTTCTGAAGCTTGGTCATCTRAGTGCCTGCCTGGGGTACAGACCTATGGTACAGTTAGTTTGTTCCTATCAATTCATGCCTGACTGAGAATCCCCAAAATGACAATACAGAATGGCCTTTGTTTTTCAGTAGATCTTTTTAACGTGATTTCCRCATTTGCTTTGTCTGTAAACTTAGCTTTGGTTAAGCATATTACATATTTAGTTATGGCTACAATTGCAGCTATATTTGAACCCACTCCCACAAGGCTTTTTTCTAAAATGTATGTGTTGTCTTTCTTTTGCGGTCTGAGTTTTCTCCTGACTAGATTAGCTTGTACATCAAACCCTACTGATGCTTAACTTCTTGTGTTTAAGCTAATTGGTTTGGAGCAGGAATTTTCTTTCATGCCTCTTTGTCCTTAAGTCAATATTGAGAGTTATGAATTGCTGAAATTCATGTTTGGGCTTGTTTGGATGTTGGAAAAATGATGTCAAATAACACACAAGTTGGTAATACGTCTTCACTGAAGTCTCTGGGAATTTTGCTGTTGTCTCAATACTGAAACATTATCTGAGATCCACTTAAAACTAATAGCTGCTTTTAATTAGCATTTGCTTTCTTTGCAGATTTTCACAGCGTTGCCACCCTTTACTCTGGGAATTTTTGAACGATCATGTACTCAGGATAGCATGCTTAGATTTCCACAGCTATACAAAATTACTCAAAATGCAGATGGGTTCAACACAAGGGTAAGGGAAAGTATCTGTTTCTTTAACAGTAAATACCAGCTTTTTTTTTTACATTTCAGGCCTTTTTCTATCTCAGAAGTTCTTATTCCCTACTGTTACTCTTGCTTTACACTGGGATGATGCCACTGAGATCAGGATTGTTCTGCCTCCCATTCTTTTCAAAGGGATTATATTTAAAAAATAATTGTTTTTAAATAAGGATTGCCAGGTATGGCTTGAACTAAAACTGGTACTGAAATACCCATAAACTTTGATTCTAATTAAGATTTGTATCTGAATATGAATTTTCAATTCACAACTTGCCATTTTCAAAGGAGCTAGATAATCTCCCCTGGATTTTATTTAATACAGAAACTGTCATAACCCTCTCTACTAGAGGACCTTTTCACAATTAGGCTTGCTATTTCTATAGTTCTTTTAGAAAATAAAATTTGAATTGGATTATTTTGCCCTTCAGTTTTCAAGAATGCATTTTATTTCATTTCACTCTTCTACATCGTAGAAAATGCCAGCATTTGGGGTTCTGTTTTTTTTCCATAATAGGCACGTTTAAATGTACTTCAGAAAAAAGAAGCTGTGAGATTGCTTTGATTAGAGAGGAAGGAGGAGGAAATCATAGATTATGCAAAGCTCTGGCTTGTGCAAAACTGCCTTATCTATAAGTTAAAAATTGCAGAACATAGAAAGTATTTCTCCATTAAAAGAAAATAGAACATTTCATGGTAATAAATTAGTCTTTTTGAATCATTCTTTGAGGTAATTAAAGAAAGGTGACTCCATCTGTTTGCTGTATTCTGATAAAGATCTTAAATTGCAAGTATGCGTGCCTATTATATTTTAACTTGTTAGAATAAAGCTGTCCAATTGAGCTAGTGTTTTTTTGTGACAGAGCAGAAATTGTAGGAGGAAATACATCTTAAGGAAGCTTAGGTATTTCACTTTGGGAAAAACATTATGTCTGACTCTAAACTGCACAATGAAGCGTTTGTTGAGAGTTAGAGAGAGGCCAAGAGTTCTGGATGTTACTGACTTCTTGGTTTGTTTTCTCTCAGGTTTTCTGGGGTCACTGCATCAATGCCCTGATCCATTCCGTCATACTCTTCTGGTTTCCACTGAAAGTGCTGGAGCATGGTAACTGCTTCATTATTTCTTACGTCAGCCACTGATGGTCAGTCATACTAGAGCCAATGTGTTTGCAGAGCTGGAGGTCGTGACAAGTTCCAAGAAAATCATGACGACAGACGTCCAATAGGTTATAGCTGCTGAACTTAGCTAGTTATCTAGTGGCTTTCAGAATTTACTCTTATTTAAAGTAATTGTTGCTCATGTAGTGACTTTAATACTTAAGACTTTTGGCAAAGCTGTAATTTATTTATTTGAATACTGAGTGATGTTCTATACAAAGCCTATTTTTTCTGTAATGTGTTAAAATCTCAAGTTTTTAGTGTATAATGTTTTTATAGCAGATCTTACAGTATCCGTATTACAACAGTTTGCTTTATATCTCGTTGGATCTTTCCCATTCAATGATGGCATGCTCTAAAATGTAGGATAAAATAGAGAACTTTCACTACTGTTCAAGTTTGTTGAAAAGCTGAATTGGTTGGGAGGGAAGCAGACCAGATCGAGCTATTAGGAAAACAGGATTTTATTTGTACAAGCTAAGTTCATTAGTCCCATTTTCTGTGGAAGGTAACGTAACTACGTGGTATATCAAGGGACAGTAAATCCCAGTATAGCATTGTGGGCAGGAAAAATCCTTGGAAATCTTTTGGGTTTTACTGCCCAAGAAATGGGACTTGATCAGATCAGGAATTTTAAGGGGCAGGGGGAAGGAAGACTGTTTATCTAAAAAGACAAACTTGTCAAAACTGAAACTCTTTCCAGGAATATAATCATTTCAACAAAACTTTCTCAGCTCCACGATGGATTACTTGGGGGGATGGTGAAGGAAAAGGAGGGAAGGATGGATGCTCACATCAAAGCAGCATGATGGTGAAGATACTTTTGTGGGAGGCAGGCTCAYATTTCTCTTTACCTGGCTGAGTAAAACTTCAATATTGTGTCCTTAGTGACAACTTCACATGCTGTGTGATAGACCGTACGAGAAGATGGGAACCTCCCTTTCCCCATATGTGGGCTTTGAGCTCTGTTTGTTCAGTTTTGGGGGAAGGGCTTTTTGGTTGGTTGGGCTTTGTTTTGTTTTGGTGGGGGAGTGGTTTTTCTGTTTCACAGTTTTAATGAGAAACATTCATCTTAAGTAGCTCTTCTTTAAATTCTACTTTGGCTGTTTTAGGCTAAGGCCTGTAGTGGTTACTGTTAAAGAAAAAAACTATTTTTGTTTTAGTCCTCCATAAATGTTTTTCTAACTATTTAGTTCTTCGTTAAATTATGCACTCTTAATTTCACTGAGGAAATGATAAGACTCACCCACTCAAACCATAACTTACTTTCTGAGATCACTTGATAGGTAGCTTGGTTTGCTTTCCAGATAGAAAGGAATATTGAATCTTCAAGTTTCTTTGCATTTCCAAGTGAAAAAGGATTTTTAGTGCCACAGACAAAAATGTGTCATTCACACTGGGATGTTCTTTAACCTCTCCAGTTCCTTAGAATGTGAAGTGTGTGTGTTCAATGAATGGGCACTTTGTATAGCTTTGGAAATGAATGTTCACTGGACAACCTGCTGTTCTTATTAACAGAAATACCGCTCTTTGCAGGACCCCTTGGCCTCCCAAAGTGCAGGTCATGGCAATCGCTGCAAAAAATACATTAGACTACTGCATTAAAAAATAACTTTAAAAATCTGAGGCTTACACTGAAAAATTATTTGATTACTTGAGAGCACCCTGTGATGTTGTACTAGAGCAACATATTGGCAGAGTTAACTAGGTCAGGTTATTCTAGATCCATCAAAAGCCATATGTACTTAGGTATGCCTCTTGCTTTATAAGCTGAGGCTTCTGGTGTCAGCAGGATTCACTGGACACGGAAGGCCTGGTTCTCTAGCATTCTTCACCTTTTTCATTGGTGCTATAGGAAGGAGAGCAAAGCGGCTATTGAAACCTTCTGTGCATTTGGGAATGATGTGGTAAATGGCAGAGGCCATAAAATACCAGGGGAAGAGTTGGGCTGATGCAGATGCCAGTGCCTGAAAACCAAACTAATTCCCAACTAAACTGGCTCAGGATTTAGGTCCTGTTGCATGGGCAAGGACAGTGAATAGTATGTCTGCTGCTGTTTTGTAATAGTCAGGCTTGAAAATAAAAAGGATGGTGGGGTTATAGATCTGGCAACTTCTGGCAAATATTCTGTATCTGTCAGTTCTTCAGTGATAACCCCATACAGCAATTGTAGCAGCAAACCATAACAAGTAGCTTGGGGTAACTGCATGGGCTAACTTTATAGTCTTTTTACCTGTATGCTGGACAGTATCTTCACCACAGAGATCAGTCTATCAGAGACATTTAGACTTAGACACTATAAACTTAATCTCCTATCCTGGTACCTATTTTATAGGAACACAGTTACATAAGTAGATGACTCCAGTTTAACAATGTCAGGTCCAGTTTTGCAAAGAAATCTAGCAAAGTGGTATGCTTATAGTAGAAGCACTGTACTGGGCAATATGTGTTTAGGACCAAGTCCAAGGTTTTATCTTAAGCCTTTTTTCATCCTCACTGTTTGTGTATTTGTCTAGCAGTTGTCTTAAAACCTGTGAAAATAGCAATACTGATCATGCTTGAGTAATGCTTGAAAGTTCCAATGAGAATGAGTTCATCTGGCGTTAGCGAGACTGTCGAGTGTGCTGTCACGGGGTTCCGGTTTTATTCAGCAAGAGCTAAGAATGACTAATCAGACGTGAAGTATTGCCAAGGTTGGCACTTTTGGATGATAGATTAATGTGTACTTACCCTTCTGCACACTTGACTTAAAGAAAGCATGTGTGGAAGCCTCAATGCTGCTCAGTTAATGCATTACAGTAAGACATTTTAGATGTTATGTGTCCTTTATGATTAATCTTTTGTGGCTTTCTTTTAATTTAGCTCTGTTTCACTACAACTCAGCTGGTGTTTTATGGATTTACTTCCTAGCAACAAGAAATAATGGAATATTTTGGAGATGTCAATGAGTAGTTCGGAGCAGATAGGCACAGAAAAAGTAACACTGCCATACCTCGGTTCTTGCAGACAATTTATATGTTAGTGCCTAGCAAGCGTTTCCCCTTTTGCTAAAACAGCTTTCTGGCAACCAAAACTCTGTGCATGTGCTGTATCAGGACATATAGTGCCTAAGGCCTTGTTTAGCACAACCTCTGTATTGACAGTAGCTCATAGCTTTTAGATGGTTTTTAACAGTGCTTTTAGACGTATTGCAAATTCAAGGTTGGGACCAGTTATTGTCTAATTGTCTTCTGAAAATCTCCTCCCTGTTATCCCATCCATTCTGTTGATAAACTGATTATCAAACATGATCATTTTTCTTTCTTTCAGATGCAGTATTCACAAATGGCCAGGGAATTGACTATTTATTTGTTGGAAACATAGTTTACACTGTAAGTTTGTTTTTTATGCTATTAGAAAATGGTGTAAATCGGAAGTGTACAAGTAAAATCAAAATCAGATCTATGTTGTGTGCATGATATTTTCCCCCTTCTTTTTTGTTTCTTTTTTGCCGATGTACACCAACAATATCTTCGGCTCTGCCCTTTCCCCCACCCCACCATGCCACGGCCCCAAGGGATGGGTTGGTACATAAATGAAAGTACTTTTTTAGGTGGAGGGAGGAGGTTGGGCACAAACATCTATGAATTTGAGGGTGCTAGCACTGAAGTCGTTGTTTTCTTTTTTTCCTTGCAGTATGTTGTAGTTACTGTTTGTTTGAAGGCCGGCTTGGAAACAACTGCATGGACTAGAGTAAGTACTTCTGAATATCTTTTATTTTATCAGCATATATTTCTCCCTAATAAATATTAATGTAGAAAAGGAGTATGAGAAATCATTTGGGGCTGCAGTGTTTTAATTGGATCTTTCTTTTAAGGATAACCTGCTAAGGTCTGTAGGTACAGGATGGTAGAGGAGGATGAACATTGCTTAAATGACATGACATACACAATGAAAAGGGCAGCCTGTCTGAAGCAGGAAGAGGAAAAGACTATTTTGGCAACATCTCTAACTATTCAAAATTAAGAATGGCTGCCCTCAGCATAAAGCCATTGATAGCGGAAAACTTGGTATGAAATCAACATGCTAATATAATTGCTTAAGTAAAGAGCACAAGAGCAACGTCTTTTTACTCTGTAGCTTCTTTCAAAGTAGTTAATGCAATACTGAATGCAAGGTGTCTGCCCACAAATAAACAATTAGTCTCTGAAAAGCTCTTTAAAGCTAGTGAAAAGCTGACTTGACATTGGATGAGACTTTTGTTTGGAAATTTTCAAAACTAACTAAATAAAAAATGTTAGGCAAACAGTCATTGATTCCCAGATTTGAGTCATTTACTTGCAATGACTGAGTGCTGTGTTGTTGGTAGGTGTCAGACTCTATGGCAAGGCAAAATACAGGGGGGGTGTTCCTGCACTGGTGACTCTTCAACACATTTGTCCCCTTCCTTTCCTCCATCCCCTCTGAAAACACTGATCTCTTGATTTTGATGGAGTATGTTTTTCCACGCCTCTGAGACATCTTACTGGCATCTCATTTTCATGACATACTAAGACAATCTGTCCTCAAACCAAGGTCTTCTGAGGAGTCCCATATTATTCCACTGGTTTCCTGGAGGAGCTTGGCTAAATCTTGTAACCTCGTTGCTTCTATTAGTTGTAAAATATTTCCTTTCATTCCTCACAGAGGAATTGTCAAGATTAATGAGCTGATGTCTGTTCTGAATTTTAAAGATGAAATGCTATCTGTATGGGTTACTTACTTATTTGAAAAATGGTAATATTTACTGCCTCAATCTCTCATCTGAAAATAAAATCAGGGTTTTGTTGTTGTTGCTTATGCATAATTTTTATGTTGAGTACCAACATTTTAAAAGGCAGAAGTATTTAAAAGCAAGTGAATTCCACATGCACTAGAGGAGGACGTACCTAAATCTGCAATGGAGGCATGTGAGTCTCTTTAGATCCTGTTATGCAATTTATTAATATGATACTTCCCCCCTCACTTCCCCCCTCACTTCCCCCCTCACTTCCCCCCTCACTTCCCCCCTCACTTCCCCCCTCACTTCCCCCCTCACTTCCCCCCTCACTTCCCCCTCTCTGGAAAATTGATGTCTTTTTAGTCATTTAGAAGTAGTTGTGGTCCCCTTTTTTTCTAAATTTATTTGAAAAGGTACCATATTACCATAAGTTTAGTAGATCCCAGTGTTGTCTAACACTGGGATTTTATGGATAAAGTATTGTTACGCACAGAAAAGTCTTTGTGTTTAGAATCAATCTTTTTCTAATTCCTGTCCCATTGCTTGGGCCAATGACTCACTTCATCTTGGAATCTGATGTTGGTTACAATTATTGTTTCAGCTGTGAGTGAATCAACACACAAAGAATCTTTAAGTTACTTGAAGAGTATTAAATGTACAACATTGAGTTAAGCCCCTTTTCCATCGTCAAGTGGATTGGTTACATGCAATTTGTTCTTAACAGTGAGAAGGACACTTTGCCACTTGGGAGACCGCGATGGGTTTAGCTGAAAGCTTTAAATAAATAACGCAGACTGAAAGGGGTTAGGAGCCTAGTATATCCAGTAGGTAGTGTGGAAAGAATGGCTTTGGTAAGTGATAACATGATGCATAACAAAATCTGCACGCTGGAGATGTACAGAGCAGCTTACTGTTACGTGTTGCTTATCTGGAGCACTGCAGTAAGCATTTTCCAAAGTGCTTGCAGCTTGCTTCATTGCCTTACCATACCTTATGAGCTATTTTAGATAAATAGGACACAAGGGATAACCATACAGTGTGTCCAGCTTTTATGTATGAGAACCTTGATATTTTTTTCTCCCTGACTGTCATTGATTTAACACTTCTGAAAGACTCACTTCTGCTTTGCACATGAATTCTCCAGGAGTAAATGACAGATATTTCAGTGGAGAATCAACAGTGCAAAGCTTGGTGGGGTGAGTGGTTAAGAAATGATTTCAAGCAGGACAAGGAGGGCTCTTTCTGAAAGCAGAGGCTCTTCTAATGGTAGAGAATCCATGCAAGCAAGGACAAGCATGAGATGTGCAAAGGGAGACACTTGGGGAGATAACTAGGGCAATCATGAGAAGAAAGTGAGGAAAATATAAAAGGATCAGAGTCTTTGAGTCAGAAAGGGCAAGAGCTGCAAAACTCAAGAACTGTCTTACAAGCTGAGTGGCATGGAAGGCAGGGAGAGGGCAAAAACTGAAGACGACATTTCACTAGCCTAAGTACACCTTCTACAAAATGAGTATGCTTTAAATTGGTTTCCCTGCTTGCTTTTAATCATAAAGCCTTTAATCATAAATCATTAATCATTCTCTCAKGGGAAAGCAGTGCTGGCATGCTGGTGCTCTTCTACCAGTGCATGGAACTGCTGCTCTTCAAGATGAAGTCTTGCAGCAGCCTCCCAAGTGCCTGTTCTTTGGGGAGCTGAGCACCACAGCTATCCACCTTGGCCGGGCTTTCTCCTAGCCACAATCTTGACGTGAGGTGGTCTTTTTCTTTTTTTTTCTCCTTTCTTTTTCTTTTTTCAGATCAGCAAGCAGATTAAAAGGATCCAAAATATTGGGGTGGATCCCACCCCAAAATATTGCAAGACAAAAAAAGCCTATGACCAGCTTCTTACAGTTTTATTCACATTCAAACTGGGTCAAATAACTTTTTTTTTTTTTTTTAAACAGCCCATAGTCAGATTTCCTGGGTGAAACAGATTAAATAGAAAAGTTTGAAGTCCTTCCTGCCCACTGCATTTCTCCAGGAAGGGGCCTATCCTATGCCTTGCTTGTTAGTCCAGCAACATTCAGGGTTGAACAAAATTCCAGCTTTCTGAGAGTCCCTGCAAGAGTGTTCTTTCCATGAGCTCTACAGTTTTGCTGTATGAATGCTTCTGTGAGCCAGCCTCCAGTTGCTCACTGATATCTGCCAGTCCACACTGGTACTGCAGACTCCCCGCTCCCCCCCCACTGTCTGTGCTCGAGAAAACTCTCCTTGCCGAGGACACTCAGTTGCTTCCAGGAAAGGAGCAGTCTTATCCTTCCAGAAGTTTGTGTCTACCTTGCAACAGGCAGAACACAGTTAACACCTACCATTAGATACTTCTTTGCTTTTCAGACATAGTCTCTAAGATTAAAAAAAAAAAAGTCAACAAATAAAAAGTAGAAAGGTGAGAACTAAATGATGCTATGTCCACCACAGGAATGAATGCACAAATTCTTTGCTATGTTTCTAAATCCATCTGTAATTAGTAATTAAGATTTATGCAGGTACTTCTCTGAATTGGAGCCAAAGTCATCAGCAATGGGAGTTGTCAGCATCCAAAAAGTTAGAGCCAATAGTGAGCTCAGTTGCTTGTTACAACTGAAATTACTGCTTCCATCTACTGCAATGTAAAAGTAAAACAGCTTAAATCATCTTGAACAGCAAAATATTTTGTGTGTGTAGACAAGCTGACTTTCCTTAATGCAGTTGAAATGAGCAGTCTCTTATGTTGGATGTGTTCTTGATCATTTTGATATTACTTTCATTAACTCTTAGGGAATCTACAGTTTAAAGAACCAGTAAAGATGTAAATTGCCTTGCATATGTGTAAATCACTTAGAACATTTAAGGGGGGGGGGGGAAGAAAAGCTAATCAGGAGATGCTGATGGCTTAAGTGGTGGTGTATCACACAGCACTGAATCTTCCTCAGTGACAGGTATGAGAGTGGTGCACATGGCTTATATGCATACACTCTGACATAAAGGATTTGTCAGTATGAACTTTAACCCGTGCCTTTGAAAAATTCTACCTTGATGTATGCGTTGAACCTGGCATGTGTAAAATGGGAACCAGGAGCGCAATGAGCGTGGGCAGAGTTCTGAGGGAAATCTGATGAGTTTTTGGAGCTCTGAGTAAGACAGATTGGCTGAGAAGCCTATCTGTCTGCCCTGTCAGGAGGCGAAGATTAAAGAGGAGAGCTSTTTTCTGCTGTTTAAACAACCTATGCTACTGGCCTAAAACTAAGTACAGTAGACAGGCCTGTGTGAGGCTGACGGAGACCTGAACAGAAAAATATCTGTGCATTAAGTGGCTCGAGGAAGGTTACTGCATTGACTCTCCTTCTTTCTCCCCTCCTTGTAGTTCAGCCACCTGGCCGTTTGGGGAAGCATGCTGCTCTGGCTGGTGTTCTTCGGTGTCTACTCYGCCATCTGGCCTGTGTTTCCCATTGCTCCAGACATGCTGGGACAGGTTGGTATGGACACTTGGCTGCTGGAGCGGGTTTCTCGGCACACTGTCCTGCAGGCAGCAGTGTTGCTTCTCTGCTGCTTCTAGAGCACACAAAATATCCCTGTAAAGGAAATACATTCTAGTAAGAGTGCTTCTGCATTATTTTAACATAAAAAATCTTGCATTCATTTAACTTAACTTCTCGTTAGAAGGGCTCTTTTTTTTTTTGCAAAAGTAACATCATAACTTGTTATATGCACTGTAGTTACTATATGGCAATTCTTAGTTGGTTTGGATGGTAATGAGATTGGCTCTTTAATGCTTTCCTAGTAAGACTTCCTATGTTCGACCAAATGGCAGGCATGAATTTTGAATTTTGTTTTTGTTGGGTTTGGTGTGTGTGGGTGTTTGGTTTTTTTGTTGTTGTTGTTTGKTTGGTTTTGGTCATGGGTTCTCTCTTCGACATACTGTGGTTTTGTATTGTTCCTTTGTTCCTGCATTCATTTAAAATGAACCAGAATATACTTGAGAATAACTTGAGATGGTCACAAGTGGAAGGGAAGCTGATATGTTAGTGGTCCCTTTACGATACTGGTGGAGTTTTGGAATTGTTCCTTTGGTGTCAGCCRAGTTCCAGGTGGTGAAGTTTTCCCTTTGGTGTCATTATTTCAACCCATGGTGAGCAGATTGAATCATGAGCCTGTCAAAATCACTCAAGAGCCTCACGCGTATTTAAAATAGGAGGCTCCCAGGAACAATGAAGGGCTTAGTAAATATGTGGTAAAACGTTAGCAACAAGCTAACAAGCAGAACTGCTGTCAAAATGACCAGAAAAAGGGGCTTTGTAATAAGTTTAGAGTTGTCTCTAAAGCTGCAAAGATGGTATTTATTATATAGAAAGAAGAAAAGCAAACTAATAATTTTAACAAAGAATCTAAGCATATTTAATTCATAAAATGACATCTTTGCATATCAGAAAATAATAATATAAAAAAGCCAAGTGTTAGGAACCCAATCAGAGATTTTTGAGGTTACGCTCATGTTTGTTGTGCTCAACAAGAACAGTCTGGCATCATTCTGTTACTCTTCTGGCCTAATACATATTTTACTACCTTGTGCTACAACACTGGGGATAATGGCGGTTATAGCAGATTGTCATGGACAGCTCTTTACAGCAAAGAGTGACAGCTGACAGGCTGGGAYCAGCAAGTCAATGACAGAGGGATGAAACCTAGCTCCTTTGATAGTATTTCATGGTGTCCTTTGTGTGTTTCACAGCACGCACTGCATCAGCACCTCTGGTTCACACTTCCCTAAATCCAGCTGGAATTTGACCAAGTATYGTGCAGAGCCACGAACCACTTTTCCTCCACAGCAGACTTGTAGTGCTGCCATTAATGTGTCGGCCTCCTAACACACAAATGATAGGATGAGCTGCTCCTTCGTAGGTGAAGGGTCAAACTGTATGCTTTAGCTTTGGATTTGCAGTATTTTTCAGAAGTCTCTTCTTTTTCCTTTTTAATTGCAACTACAACAAAATTCATATCATGTTTGTGGTCACCATTTGCTCCAACATAAACCACAGCTCTCAGAACAATAACTGGGTGTTAATACATTTTGGTTTTGCCTGAATACCTTCTAAATGTGTTTTTCTAGTTAAACTTTTTTATGCTCTGTTTTTCTGACACAATGACTTGAGAAGCGGTATTAATAGATACTAAGGCTGAGCTAAAGTACTGTAGATTATTTTCATTGAGAATATAATGTTTGCATTGGGTGATTGAGTGGCATTGTTAAATGTAGTCCAGTACTTGCGGAGCTGTTTTCCTGGATCAGTAATCAGCTCTCAAAGACATTAAAGGTTGTTCGTAATTCTAGAAGGACGTTTCAGAGGACAGGGAAACAGAAAGAATATATTGTGTGGCCTTCAGTGTAAAAATAACCATGAACTCTAACACTTTATCACAGCTTTCTTGTATTTTTTGAGAGAAGGAGCAAAAGTGGAAAAGAGTGGATTTTGTTTTCTTTATCCTTTTGTAAAATCAAGGAAAGCCCCTAAGGTAAAGGGAACTTGCCTAGGACTTGCCTTTGTACAAAGAGTAATCTTGAGTAATCAGTTGCTGTCATAATATCAGCACATGGAGAAGTGAGCTGGGACCATGCTAGACTCCAGTCTGTAAAATGAATTGCTTTCCTTCTTCCCAGACTTGAGCTATTCCTTTGCTCCTGCTGCCTTCCTTTCTGCATTTGCAAGTAATCAAGATATATTAAAAGCAAAAAGAAACAGTGAAAAGTTTACTTTTTGCTTTGTTTTTAAATATCTCGTTAGTGTGTTTATTTAAATAAACAGAAATCCAGAATTTGTTATATACTTATACTATGCCAAGCAGTATAACACTTAAAAGGGAACTGTTTTTAACTGTAATACTCATCTAGCATCTATGCCAACCAGGACTTTGTGCCATAAGTAGAAGGCATATGACAAGCAAAATGTTTTATTCTATCCATTCATCAAATATCAGCATGGAGCTTCATCGACCTTTAAGTATGTGAAAAGATGCATTGTTTCTGCTGGGGTTTATTAAGCCATTTTCACTAAGTGTTTTTTTTCCTCTCTCTCTTTTTTTCCTCATTATATGTGGAGCTTTCTCACAGGAAAAATAATACTGTTTTTTCCCACTTGAGGGCAAAAATAAGCAACTTTGATTTTCTCAGCTGTCAAAGAGACAACATATTTCTTTTATTTCCACCTGTAATCGTAATAGAATACATGTAACATAATAAGAAAAAGCTGTGATAAAAATTTCAATATCCTTTAATAGAAGTATTCCAATAATAAGACATCTGACACTTTGGAAATAAACT
Organism: Apteryx rowi; assembly: GCF_003343035.1. Classification (NCBI taxonomy): domain Eukaryota; kingdom Metazoa; phylum Chordata; class Aves; order Apterygiformes; family Apterygidae; genus Apteryx; species Apteryx rowi. Next base: position 412,281 of record NW_020448675.1, read on the forward strand.
CTCTGGTTGTTTTGGGGGACCTTTTAAGACATATGTGCAAAATGTTTTCCTTTAACAGCACCAGTTGCAATAATGTAAGACCAAGGAAGCATCTGTTAGATGGCTTTCTTGAATCTTTGTTTTGTTTTGTTTTGTTTTAAGTCGTTCTTTTTGGATCTGTAAAGAACAGTGGTGCTGAGAAAAGTCGGCACCTCTTTTTGCCTTGCCTTCGGAGCCAGGTGGCTTCTATGGGGGCTGACTGTTTTGAAACAAGCACTTCCAGGATGACAACATTTTGTACAATATGCAAATCCTTTCCCACCTTTCACTGTGTATATCTTATTACCATAGGTAGTTGGAAACAAGTGGATGCCTGTGTGTGTGTGTGTTTTTTTTAGTGCTACGTGGCTTAATACTCATTAGTGAAGAGGTGGTACAGAAAGGTGCTGCCCTAAGAACACGAGTGCCTTTTTAGTTATCCTTGTTCTGAACTCTTGGAGCTTGCAGCTAATACCCCAGTGGTATTTTGTTGACCAGCACATTAGCTATAGTCCTGCCCTCATGCACTGTTGGGGTATTTTGTTTGCTTGCTTGGGGGAGGAGGAGATGATGCCCTGAAGGGAGCAAGGAGCAATACAATTTATGCTCGTTCCTTGCTTGAGTCATACAAGTGGTGTGTGTGCAATGCTGCTCATTCTGTGCTCATCTGGATTCCTTCATAGGAATTGCAGCAGACTTTGGGTTTATGGGAATAATATTACACTSTATAGAGTGAAAGTCTGTGTGTGGATGTACCTGCACACGCACATACATAGTTACCCGTATTCGAGAGYGTAAGTGCATGTATGCAAAAGGAGATGGTATATGAAAGTGATCGAGTTTTGAGTCTTAATCCAAATGTTATCTGAGGTCAAGAAGAACAGGTATCTCCCTTCTCCACCCCCAAGCTACAATACTGTGCTTTTAGTGGTTTAAGGGGGGGGGGGGGTAAGGGGTTCCCCTCACCCCCCTGAAGCATCCACTACTGAGCTGTGATTTTTGCAGTCTATTTCCCTTTTTTAATATAACCATCAGTGAGGCAACGACAAAAGCAATGTTTGTTCTTCTCATTAATAAAATGTCTTTAAGGAGATTTGAAACAGTCTCTCTTTCAACTTAAAGGGGTAAAAAGAGTGAAATTTTAATCTGTTTCTGAGACGGTCATACATTTTGCTTAGTCCAAAGTGCAAGTTATTTATTTCAAGGTTGCTCTCCTTTCTGCTGTGTGATGTATGTGGTCATATCTCAGAACTGGGATTTAAGAATCATTTTGAATTTAGACCACATTATTTTGATCTCAGAACAGCATTAGTGTAATGCCTTTCACATCTGAGGCCTTCCAGCTACCTCATGCCTGGATGCATTGGAGCTGGAGTTGCGCTTCCCRGTTACTTCTGTATGGTTGCAGTTGAGGAGATTCATCAAAACTTCAATGCAATAATTGTCGTACCATCAGCTCCACTTCTGCCCAGTGGAAACAGCTGAATGTAAGGGCCACTCTTGTGCTTTCATAGCTAGTGCCAGGCTTTCTTTGTGTCTCCTAATGCTGCCCCTATCCCTTACAGAATATCATTTTTTCAGCCAAATGGACGGATGCTTGCTTGGTTATTTGGCTACCTCTTACATAAAGAATTTCAGAAAGCCATGCATCATCTCTGCCTGGATTAAGGGTGCTTCTTAAAAGATCCCAATAGAGGGGAGATCTGCTTGATCCCATGTAATGTGACAGTAACAATACTTATTCAAATTAATGGTTTGTCAAGGAGAGGTCTTGGTAAAGCTTCCCATTCTTTTCTAGTCGTATGCCATTAGCAAGACAGATTCTCACCCTATTTCATTAGTTGTTTAGCCTTTGGGGGGGGGGGGGAAATGTGCCCTGGTCATATGGCCAGGAATGTAGCTGGCCTCAAGTCTGAAACTCTCTTAAATCTTGCTGGCCCAGTTCTCAACAAAGACTGTGAGAAACCTGCATGGGAAGACTTAAAACCAACACAAAACAAAACCAAAAAACCTGAAGGCAAGATAATATTCATTATTGCAACACAATGAACAGGTTTCACGTTACGGCTCTTTCGAATTTTTACTTAAATACTGACAGCTTAGTATACGTTTTCCTGTTTTCCAGGATATTTGGGGGAATTTTTTTTGTTTTTTGCTTTTTGTTTTTTCTCTACAGTTTAATTTTTTTTTCCAGAGGTCTCAGTTGTTGTTCTTTGGCTTCTCATATTTCGACCGTGTTTGGTGCTAGTTAGAAAATTGGCCATTCTGATTGTGGTTTGTTTGTCTACAATCAGTTCCACATTACATTGCGGTGTCAATGTTTTGGTCTGTGGAAATTCGTCATTCAGCTGTTAGTCAGAAATCAGACTTCTGCCTGCAAACTGAGGTCCTTAATGCCTGCTGATCATGTTTGTTTTTATTATTATGCTCAGTGGTCTCCAGCACTTGATGTGGTTTGGGAACTTTTTCTGCAGTTTTGGACAGTTGCTCTGAACAGACAAATTAGACTAATGAAGTATGCATATATTTTTAAGCATCTGTTGAAGGAGTGGGTATGTTGTTTTTATGATCCACACATGGCTTTCAGAAATTAATTTGTCATTTTTCACGTCCGTGCTGTTGTCCTATATCATACACAAGAAGATTAAAAAATTAAGATCAATAAAATCAATATTTTAAACACCTTCTGAATGTGAAATCAGTAGATTGAACAGAATGTGTTAATTTTATGGAAGTTTATCGCCCAAAACATGCCACTTTACCTATTGGTAAATCTACAGTGAATCTATCCTAAATATTTCTTAAAGATATACCAGGTTGGTTTCTCATTTGAAAGTATTTCATGAAGACTTTAAAGCAAGACTGTATTTGCAGCTGTGCCCAGTAGTTTTGACACTCCTTCTTTAGAGCCTTATGAGAATAGGGTTAAGCTGTGGGCATAAAAATGTGTTTTGGCTTTGGAATTGGTAGCATGCAGCAAGAAGGTCAACTGGCCTTGAAATTTCTTTGAATTCTTCACATGCTCACCTTCACTTTGGTATTTTATACCTCTCCTGTAGAACTGTGGCTCCTGGGCTAGAGTATTAAATGAGGAGCAATAAGAAAGCAGCTCATTACCTGTATGTTCTACAGGCAGCGGGCATGGTGTTTCAGCCCTTGTTCTTTGAGCGTTGCAAGGTAACCTGGGCACTAGCCATGCGCTCTGGCCAAAGTCTGTTTAGAGACTGGGTAACCTGAACAAGTTTAAACACTACTCAGTAGCTTAAACTGAAATAAAGCACATACACAAGACATTTATGCTTCTGTGTAATTGGCAAATTATCTGGATACGTTGATTTAGGGTGGGGGGATAACCGTGCCCAGGAACACAGAAACAAGCTCCTTCACTCGAGATAGAATTATAGATCTAGAGTAATGGACTGTGCTTCAAAAATTATATCTTTATCCACAATTTTGAGTACAAGATTGTTCAATATCCTTCAAAATTTCCCCTAAACCACTTTTTCTTATATTTAGAAGCAGCAAAGCCTTGTTGCATGTTCGTGGGAAGATGTTTGGAAGATATCCTAGTCAATGTTTTCTTAATTAGAAACAGCTGGCTTTAAAATTCGGAAAAGCAGCTACTGTATTGTACCAGAGGCAGTGTATTAATGTTCATGTCTACAAAAGAGCCATGTTGATGAGTTAGGAAAAACTAAGACCATATGAGTTGCCATATTGCATCAGACCACTTCTGCCACATTTTGCGTTAGAAACTTGGGAGAAACAAAGAGCTCTGCAATGCGGGTTTATGTCATGTGTGACAGGGTTTATGTACATCCCTATTTAAAACAAACAACCCCCCCCCCCCAAAAAAAAAAAAACCCAACAAACTGTTTCTTTGAAATAGTGTAACTGGAGAGTAGCTAACCAGTTTTTATGCATCTTGCTAAGCTCTCAGCCTCTGACATGTTTTGAGAATAAACTTTGTAGGCCAACAGTGTGCTATATGAATGATGGGTAGAATGGGCTTGGAGGGCTTCATGGTCAAGAAATTTGGGTCTGGCTCTGCATGGATTCACTGCATAACACTCTTCTGTTTTTGTTGTGTGTAAGGACCAGCCACGCCTGGATTCACCAGGCGCTGYGAAGGCTTTGTGCAAGCGTAGAGCAATATCGTGGTCCTACCCAGAGCTTACTGCCCGGCCTGTGTAGCATTACAAGGATGGGGAGAGAGAACATGAAAGTGGAGGGCTCAATATGCTGCAGTTTCCATAATCTCTAGGAGACGAAGAAGGAAAGGTGGTAGGGCAATGTGTATGAGAGAATTTCAAAAGAGCATTTAAAGCTCACAGCAATGAAGTCATGGCTCCTTTAGAAAATAACTTGAGCAGCAGATGGGATCTATTCCAGAGGGCAGGAGGTGACTGTGATTTGGAATCAATGGTTTTATAGCTAGCTCTGGTCACACCTAAGTCACCTCTTATTTTCTGATGGATGCAGGAGAACCCAGCTAGCAGATATATAAGGTTTTGTTGAGAAGCTGTTTTCCCCTTCGTTCTTTGGGGACAGGAGAGACGTTACGTTTTTATTTAAATTTACTTGTTTTTAAGGGTGTGTTTATTTTTTCTGAATCTGTGTTCCTCACAACCCCCAGGCTTGATCATTCTTTCCTGTGCTGGTTGAATTGCATTTTTGTGAGGGACAAACCTAGCAATATTACATGGGAAAATATTTCCAGATCAATTTGYAATACACCTTTATTCCCTTTCCTCCCTACAGTATATATTTCATGAGCTCATTCTTTTTCCTAGTAGTATTATGTCAAAACTTGATCCAAAAAGCCCTAAGGAGTGGAAATGATCTCTATTATATTGTTCTAACACTAACATGGGTGCACAGGCTTATACAGAGTTGTATTTTCTTTAGAGTAGTATGTGGTTCAATAGGGTTGGGAGGAAACATGGAGAGAGAACAACAGAGGGGTAGTCTGGAACATAACACCTTAAAATACAAAGGACCCTCACTCATGATTAGATGTGCGACCATTATTCTCTGTAGTATAAAAACAATTGATGGCAGCCCTGAGGAGCTTGCTGCTGCCACATGAGAATTTTTTTCCATCACTAAGAATTTCAATTTCTTTCTAAGCATCTTGCAACAAGCACAGTTCCAGAAGTATCTCCCTTTTCCACTAGGTAGTTATCACTGAGGATAATTTGCTGCTTACTGTAGAATGCAGCAGGTCAATGCAGAGAAAGCTGGAGCAGGATTTGTAGTTGTTCAGGGACGGTATTGTTCTCACACATGTGYGCGCGCGCACACACACACACACACGGCAGATAAACATAAATTTTTTTTCATCTGTAGCATGTAGTGCTTTTTTGGAGGGTGCTGGAGGGGAGGATTCAGTACAGTGGCTGAACTGTAAAATAAATGTTAGAATTAACCCCAAATGGATTTTTTATTTTCAACAAAGTGGAATGTTCATTGTGTTGAACAGCACTTTTTRTTTCTGCAAAGGTCACTTCTTACCACTATGTCCCTGTTCAACAGCTGGGAGCTGCCAAATCATCTCAAAGAAATGGACCTAGAATACCACAATAACCAGACTTATTTCCTTCACTTCATTCTCTAAAGTAATGGAATAATATGTGTTGAAATCTTGTGTTCAGAGCATTTCTGGGTTGCAGAAGGCTCCTAGGAAAGAACAGGATGAATATTGGCTCCACCTGTAGTAGATCCCTAAGCTGCATGCAGCTGTGAGCTGGGGCAAGTCTTGTTTGGGGAGAGGGCATGGGGTATAGGGGATAGACTGAAGAACGGTTGGCTTCCCAAGTTTCCACTACACGTTCAGTTCATTGTTTGCCATTGCACAGATGTGCAAATCGTGCATGCAAGGGACCAGAAGAGAGGATGATAATGTGGCTAGTAGCTTAAGACCACGTGTAATCTTAGACTGTACAAAAAGTGACTCATCTTTGCAAGAACTTCTTTGGAGTAGTATTTTGAGTAAGCGTCTGTTCTAGTAGAAAGGGTTTCATTTTGGTGTTGCTTTTATTAGTCCTGTAGTTTCTGTATCGATGTAAACTGTTGTTTGATATGTTTTATCTAATATTATATACACATACAGCAGGACAGCTGATGACTGACACTTTCTCACATGTGGAAGAAATATTCTTGTTACAGGGTTCTGAGTGTATTTGTAATAGAGATGTACCAAAAAGGATATTTTTAGGCTTCTGCCTTGCCCATAATTTCAAAGAAACATGCAAATTAACCACTTGTAACTTTTCTTGAACAGAAGCTGCATTCAGGGAAGGTCTTTCCAAATTCAAGTGAAGTTTCTCCACTCTACTGATATAGAAGTTAGAGGAAATGATGGTGAATTTCTTTGATAGTGTTATACAATTGATTTTCATTGTGCTGGTATAAAATTGCATGCCAATAAAAAAAGAGAGYAAGAAATCAAAAAAGGAAGGAGGGAGAAGTGGGCACATGAAGTAACAAGATATGCATCTGTTGGGGTGGGGGAGGAGGGGACAAAAAAAGGCTCTGTCAAACTATTTCCCTTATGTGCTTATGAAAAGTGCTATTGTGGTTGGGGGCTGGGCAAAACCCTGTTGAAGCTGAAGGGTCTAACCACTGCCATTCATTCAGAATACACGTGAAGAACGACTGGACCACTGACATCTCCACACAAACCAAAAGATGTGCGAAAAGCTGGAACAGCAGTTCAGCCACAAAATCCAAAATGTTTTCCAAGGGTCCAGTGACCACATCTAGGGGCAASAGTATTATTTGATTGTAACTGCATGTCTAATGGAGGAAGTATTACTGAAGAACAGTGGAAAGTTGGGTACAGCCAGAGAGGGGACTGAGAGAGAACTTTAAAGCTTAATTACTGGCTTGGTCTGAGTTGGGACTTGGGGAAAGAAGCGTGTTCTGATCTTTTGATATTTGTAGTGTGTGTGTGGGGGGAAATCAAGGGTTTATGCTGTTTTTTTCCATAAGGAAGCAGAATTGTTTTAAAACCCTATATAGTCTGCATCAGCTTCTCCTAACCCAAGCTGCTTGCAAGGACTCAAATTTAGCCAAATGCTGAGTGTCATGGGCGAGGCAGAGTAAATAACAACCCGTAGTGGATCTGGATACCGGGATTGTTTCAGAACCTGAGAGATTATAGCTCTTACCCTACTTGATTCCCACTCCCAGCTGGCAACCCCAGCGTTACATTCCCTAGGTCTCAACCTCCTTTCCCTGCAGGTAGGTCACTGCTGGCCCAGGAAGGCTGGCAGAAAGTTGAGTCAATTCCTGCTGTGCTGTTGCTTGCAGTTACCAGCCTTGGGTGTTACCGGTCAAGGTCCCTGGGAACCCTCTGACATTTGTCTCCATGTGTCTCGCTGTTCTCCCGGATCTTTCCCTATTTTCTGGATCTTTCCTCCAGCTAGGATCTTCACCTTCTTTCCAAGTCCCTCTTTCCAAGACCATTACTTCTTTTGGGGGAGCCTTCTTTTCTGGCTCTACCACTTCTTTATAGAACCCCCCAAGCCCACTCTAAATAGCCTGTGTGCAGAAGCACAAAGCACAATCAGCCTCCTTATTGTTGGTACTGTCTCATGTCTCTCTATTAATTGGAGAATTCAGGACATGCCCTTTCTGTTTAGTCCAGATGATATCAAAGTTTGCAACCAGCCTGTGCCAGTTGCAGCTAGCAAGTAGCAGGCTTCTGCTTTGAGAGTTCAAAAGTTCAAATTTGGACATTTGTGTGCACACRCACACACCCCTAATTATCTGCTGCCTGTTAGGATTCACTATTAAAGCTATTTTTTCACCTGCAACATTGGGGTAAAAAGCAGTATTGTATATTTTAGCTTATGGTGTTGCATACGTTGAAGAAAAGATTTAACATCCACCTCAAAAGCAGTCCTACATGCTCCAACTGGAATGAGTTTTTCAGGAGAGGCTCCAGGGATGATCTTTGAACTCACATCCCAGACTACCTGCATGTTCTGTCATTGTGGTAAGTAGCTGTTTCTCTCACAATCATTTCTACTGATTTTATTAGGGCTAGTTGAATAGTTGCTATTTGTGGGGTTTGCTACCTCAGGCCCATAGAATTTCTTGTGGTTTCAGCCACAGTCCTGGAATGTATTCTCACTGAAATACTGTTAAGGATCTTGATGGTCTTGTGTAGGGAAAGAAAAACCCTCTTCCAAAATCAGCCTGAATGGATACATATAGGTTTGTGGGACTTGTGGGAACATCACAAGAGAACACTCTTCCCAGAAAGTCAAATTGCCATGTGCTAAGCAATCTGTTTTTCTGTGGATCTAGGGGTTCAAAGTGATGCTGAAGTATTCTTGTCCATAATGCTTGTAGCCTGCAAAGTGTTGAGGCAGCAAATGTGTTTATAGATTTAGTTTCTCTTTTCCTATGCTTTTTTCTATTCTAGTAGAATTATACAGCTTCTCTTCCAAGGCTTTCAAGCCTTGTGTGATATACACATGCATATAATGTGATAATAGATGGGAAAATGGGTGACTTCACTAGGCACATGGGTGTGACTGGCGAAATATTTTTGTGTTCTATCTTTGATATAACATGTGGGAAATCCTGCACTGGTCTGTTTGGTGGGATAAAAAGGCTTTGTATCTGTAACCAGTCCCTACAGACTCCTCAGGGCTTGTTAACGTTGGGAATCTGTGGGCTGTGGATGCAGAGTTTTGGATTTCTTTTAGAGGGCAGAAATGGACTGGGGGACTATGTGGAAAAGACTTGCCAAGTATGCAGTGTGTGAGCTAGAACCTTAAACAACTTCCGCAGATGTGTCGTAGTGTCAGTTGCTCTCATATCTGTTGTATCAGAGCTTTTTCTGAGGTATGGTCTTTTGTAACTATCAAATTGGAAGCTCGTTGCTAAAGTAGGAAACATGGATTAAAACCAGCAAGTAAGTTCAAGCTAACCTTCTTGGATACTCATTAAGGGAGTCCTGGGCTTTCCCTGAAGTAGGCTGTAAGCAGAGATGTACAGATTTACCAGCTCAAACGGGATCTGCAGTGCATTTGCAATTAGTTTTTACACCCGAATTTCTTTAGATACTGCTTTAAGAAAGACTGCAAGAGCAGTTGTGTGAGAGAAAGAAATGTCAAGAGGGGCAAAGAGAAACAAGAGCTGTGGAGGACATTGCCTGAGTTAAATTATGCTCATTAATTCAATTTGAGGCAGGAATGTGTGTAAATAAACCCTGGCAGCTGCAGCAGCTCTCATTTCTGCAGGGCTTTGGCAGGAATGCAGGGGCCAATGGACATGAAATCCTGGCTCTCTTTTGAGAAATTGCAGGCAGACAGCTCTGCAGCCAGGAGAAAGAACAATCAAAGATTTACTGAAAAGACGTAATCACTTTAAGCAGACTTGAAGAGTGTGTGGAGTTTCAGACATGCAGATTTGGAGGTAAAATTAGTGCAGACAAAAACTAAGTCATTGAAATCCATGAGGCTTACCTAATTCTGCTGGGTTAACGGCATTATTCACGTTCCAGTTGTCCAGCCTCGACACAGAGTACCAGAATTGTAGCTGTACAATTCAATATCTTCAGAGTAAACTGAGTCTGTGTTTTCACAAGTAGTTGTTTGTAGGTGGTAGATACCTCTTCATACTGTGTACGTTAAGTCAAATATATTGACTGTATGAAGTGAATCGTTTAGTGTCCTGGAGAGTTTAGTCTTTGGTCCTCTTCTAGGTGCTGGATCCATACACGTGCCTGTAGGAGCATTCCCATCACTTCTTGTGGTCCTAGAATTTTGCCCTGTCAGAAATATTCAGAGGACTGTGATCTCAATGGGTATCACAGAGTTGAAGACAGGGAAAAGGGGGGCAGTTTTGCAACAATTAATAAGTGATCACAATTAATAAGTGATTCTCAGATCAGGGGATTTTCAGTTGTATTCTTTTGGTAGTAGCTGTTTAAGACTGATTTGGACTTGAGCTTGATGTATTGGCTTTAGTCAAAGAAGAAATAAAGAGTCAACAAGGCCTGAGCAAAAAAAGAATTCTTATTTTTTCTGGCTTTAATCTATAATTTTAAATAACAATATCACATTGAGCTAAAGCAGTTTGAATTGTAAAGGCTGTCAGATTAGCATTGCAAGAACAGAATTTGAGGTAACTATTAATTGGTTATAAATTACAGAACACTTGAAAGCTGGTAGTTACTTTACTGGTCTATGGAAAAGCAAGATTTTTTTTTTTTTCTCAAGCAAAACCAAAGTTCAGTGCAAGTCCCGAGTTCTACAGATTCTTTGATTTTTATCACCATTCTGTTGTCTTCAATCAAATATTTGCATACATAAAATTTTCTTAAAAGTGTATGTTTGCAAGGTAGCCTGAGTGAAAACATTATCTAGCAAGGTTGAAACTACAGAACAAAAGCTGCAAATGGAAGARCTTGACGTTATCAGTAGTAATAAGGCTTAGCATTTGGATGTTCAGTGAGATTTGGGCCATCATCTTTGTATTGCATGTTATATAAAATAGTGCATAAAAAAGTGCATATGTATTCAATCATTTCTTTTTATGTAGCAATGCAAATCAATTGTATTTCCAAACTTTAGAGTAGGTTTCCTAAATAACACTTTGAAATGTGTACTCTGACTTTTCCACTGCCTTTTTCTGGTTTTGCTGGGTGTAGTACAGGTACCTATGTATGGCTGCTGATAAACCAGGCAGTGCTCAGTGAATTTCACAAACAAATAGAATATTTGCTCAAATTCTGAAATGACAGCTAACTTGTTAAAATAGCTATCTCTCAGAAACAGAAGCACAGTTGCATTAAATACATTGACTGACTTATATCATAAGTCCTTATTGCTCTGTGAAAGGAGAATTCATGAACAGACCTGAGATTTTGTGCCATTGAAGCCAGAGTACTGATGAGCATCTAGAAATGTAGGCCATAGAAACTGGGACCTGGAGAAAAGGCACCCCACCAGTCAAACAGGGGTAGTCTGATTCATGCATAACACTTGCATTCATTTTTTTGRCAGTGGTATAAAAACAGCAGCATACAGAAGTTTAGTAGTTATTCAGGCAGTTTAATGACAAGCTTGTCATAAATCTGTTTCTTTTAGGATGGAAACTATCTGCCTGAGAAGTGGGTCAAAACTCAGGTCAAACTGCTTCGAGTTCTAGTATGTTGTTTCATGCTTCCCTTTTCTGAAGTTATTGTTTGCATCTGGTATCACTTTTTGGTTCTTTCAAGCCAGCTCACTCTCGACACTGTTAGCTTCTAACATCATCTGATGGGAGATTTAGCAGTAGAAGAGCAGCAAGATCTACACACACCTGCTGTCCTTCAGTAGCTGCCTCTGGGTCAGTAGCCTCTGGCTGGCTTTACCATTCTCGGGGAAACTTGAATTTTAATCATTTGCTCTTGTCAAGAGCAGCATAAGGAGCGTACTTTCCTCAGTCTCAGTGCAGTGAGTCTGAATACGTGTGTACAAGTCCTCTGGAAGGCTCTGCTTGCTGTTAGCTTTTTGGCTGGAGTAAAATTAGCTAGGATTTTTAGTCTGCCTTTTGTGGCCTTCCCTCTTGATATACAGAGAAGCATTCGGTATTTAAAATCTGCACACAGCTCTCACTAGCATGGGTGCTTCCCTTCCAGCTTCAGTACCAGCTGCTGCCCAGATCTGTGCACCCACCGCCCTGGCATATATCCCCTGCTGTGTACACTTGGCTGTATTTCTTCCGATTCACCACTGCTGTTGCGCACATACATTTCTTATATGCTCACATAGGCACGCAGGGCTTTGAAGCACAATTTCTGCTAATGCACACACATCTTCTTGTAGATGCTCTTATAAATATGTCTTGGATTTACCCCATTTTCCCTCTGGCTGCACAGGCAGCTGAGGAGCAGCTTTTGCAGCTTTGAGTTTGACTCCTTTTCTCTAAAGCCGTCTCCTTGTAGGGCCCCTGAGCTGTGCAGGGCTGGCAGTTACAGTCCTGCTTTCTGCTTATTCTCCATGCATGCTGCACCTGTTAGATTAACAGCCTAAATGAAGGTCCCATCCAGTGCAAGCAGCTTCGTTGCCCCAGACCGTGTAGCGCATATTCCAGTAGGGCTTCAAAAGACTAGAGAGGACTTCAGGGAGAAATTCTGCAAGCAGAACAGCAGTCACAGTGGGGGATTGAAGGGCGTTTTCCAAAGTGCCCTTAATTAGTGTTGCTACAGCCAAGGAGTCTTCCTGTAGCACAGGTACAACTTTGAGTGCCAGCGCTGCAGGGAAGGCCCTGAAGAATCATTTCAGCCAGCTCTTTGCTTTATACTCGATTCCTTCCATTTTCCTTTTTCTTCCGAAGGGACTCAACTAGGACAAGAGTCATGGCCTCACTGAAAGGGAATTTTATTACAGCAGAATACATTAGTGAGTTAGAGGCATCTCTCCCTGCTTAGCTACTGCTGGCCATTTGTGTAATCTATTAAACAGTTTGGAAAGTTTTAAACATCTTTGCCAGAACTCAGCAAAAAAGGAAGAAAAAAAAAAAGAAAGAAAAGTCTTAGTGCTGTCTTAAACTGAGAAAAAACCAATCTGATATTTTAAGATGTGGCTGCCTTGCTGTGCTGGGGCCATGACACAGTGGCTTGCAGAGCCATTTGCTGGCCACAGCTGCCCTCTCCTCTTAGGGCTTCGCATTCCAAAGCCCTGACCAAACTCCCAGGGTCGGTCTGTTTGGGTGGGGGGTTGTCTCTTACTAAATTCAGCTTCCAGAGAAGTTTCCTCCATGCATTTTTTTTTTTTCCAAATGTGAAACTTCTTCCTTCCAATATATCCTGGCCAGCATATCAAATTAAGTGATTTTTAGCCTTGGGCCAGCAGTAGGCTTGAAATATGTCTTATGATCATAAAGCAAGAAGCTGGACTTTATAGCAATGGAGAAGGAAGAGGTTCCCAGATTTTCATCTTACGCATGTGCCAGTATATGCTTCCTACCACACAGTATTATCAGGTATGCTGTTTGAAACATCTGGTAGAGAAGTTTTTAACCAAACTAATCTTATTTCATTGAGAATGATTTTCCTATCTGCCAGGGAAGGTGGATGCTATTGTTATTAGGAGCCTGAGAGTGGAAGACTCAGAGGATGGGGAATGTTAGTATGTTAAAGTAATTCTTGCTGTGATTTTTATAGACTAATAGCTTGTGACCTTTCTCTGCCTCTCATTGGAAAGCTGGAAATTTCCTCCACTTTGGTAATCTAAATCTCCCTTTGTTGCATCTTCATGATGAAGAGATCCCAAATAGTCATCACCTTCCCTTAGTCTTGCTGTGGGCTTGAGCAGAGTCCTCTCTAGGGCCAGGATGGGTTTGAATGCATGGATTTAACTGCCTTTGTATACATGCTTTGCAGTATGGTATCTAATATGATTGAGTGGTGTCCTTCAGACAATATTCTGCACTGCTGTATAATTTCTTCCATGACCTGGGTATGTGTGTCATGTTTGATAGTGCTTCTTACTGTACTTTGTGCAAGATGAGAGATCCTTTGAAATCTCATATATATGGGAAAAAAAATACACAGTAACCATTCATATGCATCAAATATGACAAACTGAATACTAGATGACAGAATAATAGTAAAAATGTGGTCATTTAAACCCACCTAAATTAGCTTTCTGGCCAACTGCATCACTCCCTGAAATCAAAGAAATGATGCAGTACAGAGCTGCCATCTGAATTATTAAAATGTGTTCCTTAGAGAAAAAAATAAGTTCATATGTAAGCCTAACTCGATAAAGATTTATTGGATTTTCTGATAGTAGGAACTGAGTAAATAGACAAGAATGGGGAAAAAATTACAAGGCGCTGTATACCAATGATCAGGTGGTTACAAAGAAACCCTTGTGATGGATAACATTTCTTGATTTGTGTGTAATGTTTTTATGACAGTACTGAAATACTATACTTCAGCTGTATGATACTCTTCCTATAGAGGAACTTCACCAGTGCTAGTTCAAGGTCATTGTTTATTTCCCTAGCTTTGCCATTTCCTAGGCAACATGAACTACTGCTCCAATTCCCAGTTTCTTCCCCATTTATCTGTTACCTGTCAGTGTTGATTTCCACATATCCCCTTCTGCTTTGTGCAAGATCTTTAAGGGAAGAGGGATCAAGATGAGATGTAGCTCACTGTCTTCACCTCTGCCATCAGCAGCGTTCATGATTGTTTTCTTCTGCGTCTTCCACCAGCCCCCTCAAAACACATCCTTTGCTGCCTCCCAAACTCCCTTGCATCCATTGATGTTCCTTTATTCATTAAGCTTTTGGTTTCCTCTGATATCTCTCAAACCAAAGTGGTTTCCCCACCTGCCTCACAAAATACTCCCCCGTATCCTTTTTTTTCCTGTTGTTTCTTTAGTCATTGTAATGTTGATAACCCTTTGTACAATTTCCACTCCTCCTCTTCAACCAAGAGTATCTTCAGTCCAGTTCTGTCCTCTTCTTATCAGAGTTTCTGGCACCTTCTTGACCAGTTCTCAAGGCCCAGCTTTTTCTTTTTCATCTGTTTTTTTTGACAATGTTGGTAACATCCCTTTTGCAGAAGCCATCTCTTGTCCCAGGCTATTTCCATTATCATATTAGTGTCTTGCCATCTCCCCTCTGAGAGAGAAATCTGATCATACACAGCAAGATGTTGTTACCTTTTAATTATACAAGCCATAATGAGAGAAAGTGAAGCAGGTCCTGACCAGGATGCCCAAGCAGAGCAGGGGATGGAACAGAAGCCTCCTAACAACTGTTGGCTTTGACCCTTTTTAGGTGGTATTTGTGTTTTGTTCTGTCTGGAAAGTACATGGCAAATGCTGCTGTGATACAGATAACTAGTTGTACTAGTATTGTATGGTTACAGATACCCTGCAGCACTGTGTTAACACTGTCCAGTTACTCAGTCTGATTTGGGAGAAGCAGTGCAATGAGTTTTAATGGAAATATTATTTCTGTGTGCTCACTTTTATACAGTAAATGCTAGATAGTTCTTCAGGCAAATGTGTAGTTTCCAAAATAGAGTAGTGTGCAAAATAGATGTGCAATTGTGACATCTTATTAATCTTCACCAGTATTTTAGTAGAAAGATATGTGTATGTGTAAAACTTTGTGGAGTGGAAAAGTACATCAAAAGGGTTAAGAATCCATAGAAGAGATTAAGGATCAAATACCTCCAAAAGGAAGAGGGAACTCAAGACTGAATAATGCTGTGAGCTTTCTTGGAACAGAGTGCTGCCAGCTGCTGTTATAATCCTATCACTTTCAACAGACACACAGTGGATCTGGGACAATCATGTCTCCAAGTTCAATATTAAATGAGCTACTTTTGAAGCTGGCATGCAGGGTTATGTCATCCTCTTGATGAAGTGGCCTGTAGTGTGCATCCTTACACATCTGTAACCACTCAGGAATGCCCCTATAGTTTTCCAAACTGTTACAAACCACAGGATGAACAAGAGTAGAAAAAGAATAGGGGAGGGGAACACTGGAGGTTTTATAATGAATAAGCTTCCTGTCCAGAAGACAGTAAATAACTTTGGAGGAGATTTCTGCTCTGACTAAGCACTTTGCCTTTTTTTAAGAAGCTAATCCCTTTAATACCATTTCGCTGGATCTCCCTTTGCATAGCTTGTCCCCACCAGGCATCTGGACTTAGGCTGCTTACAGACAGCATGCAAAACTCAGCACAACAGCAGTTGATGCAGTTGATCGTGGTACTTACAAGACTATGTTAAAGTTTTTTCACAGTTTTCTAGGGCTAAGCTGGGATGTAAGTAGTGACAGACGTAGGTGCACGTAAAGGGTGTTTACATCCCCAYC
Source organism: Apteryx rowi (assembly GCF_003343035.1). Classification (NCBI taxonomy): domain Eukaryota; kingdom Metazoa; phylum Chordata; class Aves; order Apterygiformes; family Apterygidae; genus Apteryx; species Apteryx rowi. Next base: position 428,142 of record NW_020448675.1, read on the forward strand.
CAAAGAGCTGACTCTTTCTTTTTGAAAATCCCTTCTCCCTCTCCTCATCTTCCCTTCTCCCTGTCCCTGTGATTATCTGCATCTTTCAGCCTGCATTCCTCTGTTCAGGGGAAATCAGGAAACAGGGTGCCCTTTCCTAGCTTGTTTGAATTCTCATAGCCAATCTAAGAAGGGTAGAACAGAGGCCAGACCATGATTCAGGCATGCACGCCCCACTTCAGCAGCTGAATTTCCATGGGGATTTCCATGGCTCCACCGCTTAGTGCAGCAAAGCCTAATTTGGGAATCACCAGTGTGGGGTAAAGAATTTAAGACCAACTTCATATTTTACTTTAAAACGGTCAGAACCTGTCTCGTTGACGCTGCCCTTGTGAATTTTGGGTCAGACTAAAAGAATAACTAGCCCAGTATCCTTTTTCCAAGAAGAGTCAATAACAAATTGTTTTCTTGATGGTGAATCCTTTAATCCAGGGTGACACTAAGGGACTGCGTTGGGAACTGCTAGAAGCTTGAGACACTTTGACAGAGCTGTGAAAGGGGATCTGGCACTCGCACCAGCTCCCTGGCCTGTGAGGGCCAAGTCTCCCAGCCTTGCTTCTGAAGTGTTTCTTGCCCTGACAAACTATTCTCTTCCCTCTCCAGCACAGGTCACAGAAACAACTTGATGGTTTGACTGGAGCTATGCTGGATCTCCCCATGCACAGGCTGGACTCCTGCATGCCAAAATTTTTCTCATATCTACTTGCCCTCAGTCGGGAGCAAGGATATACTGCAGCACCCAGCTGCCCCTGTCCACTCTAAATAAATTCCCAACTTGACCACACCTATTCTCTTTAAAAATAGCAGAATGGAAGGGGTTAGTTTTAAAGGGGGATTCTGGGCATTATTCCCTGACAAAACATAGGGTTTTAATTCAGACATGTAAATGCATCTTAGAGTTAACAAGCATTTTCATATGACCTTGCGTCTGCTGCTAAAAGCTGTGTTCTTTCTGTGCTAATTATCTCCTTCCTTGATTACTCTGAACTCCCATGTTTTGATATCCCTAATTCCCAAATCATATCCTTTCAGTCTTTCCAAGCTTCAGCAGCTAAAATTCTCTTTCCAGCCCATTAATCAGCCCCTGTATCTTTTCAAATCCCTCCTCAAGCTTCTCCTCACATGCTGTTTCTAGTCCAGTGTTGCCCACTCTTGCCAATTTATTACGAGCGATGTGAGCCTGGCCTTTGCTCAGGAGGCTGTAGGAAGAGGGAAAATTGCAGTATGCTCCTTTTACTATAGTATGCTTTGGAAATCAAGACAATCTCCCTATTTGATGTACTATAGCATGAGGGAAATTGCTCTGTGCCTTAGGCAAGGATCCAGTATTTTTCCAGTTCTTGCACTGTTGGACAGGAATACATGCAACTCTCTCAACCTTTACTATTATTTGATGTTACTTTGGGCAGATAACCYGTTTTACATATAAGATGACTGAGAACTTTTAAGGGTCACTTTAAGCCAAGCTGGGGATATAATCTGTTTGTATGATAGAGAAAAAAAATGTTGTTCTTAGTCATACTGCCTAATGAAAACAAACAGCCTAGTGCGGGCTAACTAAGCCTACAGTATAATGTCGTAATGCTTTGCATTAGCCCGTAGTGGCTACATCACATAAAATAGTTTAAAATGAGTGCTACTCTAGTATCTGTGCTAATATAGAAGCCCGCTTTCATCTCTGGTATCCTAAATCAAGTGGTATCATACCTGGTTATACTACCTGGTAATGGTAGTATAGAATACTCCCCTGTACACACTGAGCTAATAAATGTTAGTGTGCCTAAGACTTGAGGTTGAGCAGTTGAAAACATGGAGAAAGATACTTAACACTTCCTGGTGTCTTGATTTAGCTCTTTCATAATGCTGATGAAGCTTTCTCATCTGCTGAACCTCTAAGGGCAGGCCTGCGTAGAGTTAGTGTGCTAGGTCCTATTTCTAGTTTCTGTTTCTTAAGCTGCTTCTGTATTGCACAAGGTGAAAAGTTCTTCAAAGCACAGGCTGTTCAGTGTCATCCTGCTGGCAGTCCTGGCTTTGGTTAGGTCTTCTCCTAAGCAGTTCTGCAGCAGGGCACAGCAGCTTGTTGTAGATAATAAATTTTGTCTTTGTTGTTTGTGCTTTCCATGTGAGAGCCCAAAATGAGAACACAAATTTTACTTAACATTTTTACTTTATCTTTGAACCAACCTATGATTTTGTAACTGATCTTTCAGTAATGCTACCCTTTATTGCTTCTCACCACCAGGGTTGTAAATATTCTGTATTTACTTTGATAGATTGTGAAGTTGAATAGTTGGTGCCYTCCCTAACCTGTCTGGGGCATAACTTTGAATTAAGAATAATTTAGTAAGAAGGAAAGGGCAGAATATATGCTATAAGCTGAATCGACCTCTCCTTTCTTTCAAGATGGTTGTAATAAAAAAGCAGTTTGCAGGCCTTGCATGGCTGAAAAAAATTTTGGTGGCTGCATGTGCCCATCTGTATAAGATGACTTCTTACATTGTTTGTAGAAGCTTGTCTTTGGCAAATGCTGCACTAAATACTTGTTTGGAAGAAAAACAGGAGCCAAGACACAGGCTTGTGATGCTCCATTCCTGCTGTATTGAGGGGAAATGAGATTTTGTAAATAGGTTTTAAAAAAAACCAAACTAGTTACATTACTGATTCCTTTCTTTAATGATACTGCCATAGAGTTTTCAGAGTTTGCCAACTCTTCAGATAATACAGGGAGCTGTATTTTGATCGTGTTACCTTAGCACAAATTCAAACACATTTTAATGAAATACCACCATGAGGGTGGATTTCTACCTTTATTGTCTTTATTCCTACAATGTGTTGCAATTTCAGTGTATGCAGGCATCAGGTAAGGTCCTCTTTTGCTCAGTATAGTTCTGCCTTGACTCAAATTATACTGTTTGTTTTTAAGTCTTTGGTCTCTTCTCTTTTTCTAGGTCTTTTGTCATAGTCAAATGTTGGGTGTGAATTTGTGTGAGGCAGTTGAAAGTCTGTCTGATTGTAACTGAAATGGTGTTGATCCAGTGACAATTTTAATTTAGAAAGAAACAACTTTGTCAGTAATCAGGAGTCAACTCCCCTGAAGTCAAAACAAGGTGAGACCTGATATTTTATTTGCAGGAAGAAAAGACTAGTGCATGTTCCCACCATATTGTCAATTGTTTTAAATGTTTTTAAGACAAATCATCTGCACTTCAAACAGCTTGTTAAATTTTATTTTCAGATAAGAGTATTGTGGGAGTCAGAGGCAATTGCAACAGAGATGTATCCTATAGTGCAGACTGTGCGTTAGATGTTTTGAGACTGTCATGGCCTGAAACACAATTTTTATGGCAGAATTACAAAAGAGGTTGATGGTGATAGAGGGTATCCTCATGCTATCATGTCTTGTGTTCACTGTCAGTCAACAGACTGTGGGATTCCTTTTCCTGTCTTTTAAATAAGATTTTATACCTTTTCTTAAATTTACCATTAAAAATATTACACTTGGTCTTGAGTGAGCAAATAATGGACTTGAGAGAATGTAGGAAGACTTCTCCTTTTTCTTAGCCCAAATCATCATTTTGCAAAGGCCAGCAAAAGCTCCCAGCAGCACTGGCTTTGTGAAGGTACAGAGTTAGAGCAGGGTAGGAAAACACCCAGCACAGGCCAGCAGTTGGCCAAAGGCAGAAAGACAGTAGACTGTCCTCCTGTAAAGGTTACTGGAGCTATTACTTCAGCTGAACAGGGACTGTGGCAGATATCAAATCAGAGCCAGGCCTGTGCTGCTGTATAATTTCCCCTGGGGTCAAAATGCAGGTTTGTACCTGGGTCATTTTCTCATGCAGGTTATGTGTCCAACACATTAATCTACCCTGTAGCTTTTCCTTTTCAGGGCACCTACAGGAGCTCTTGGAACATCTCTTCTCTATCTGTCTTCTTAGTTCAGTGAAATTTGTGGGAACTTAAACTACTTCTGAGACTTTGGATCTTCTGCCAAACTTGTGTGAATTTAGCCAATATATTCCCAAGTTTAGGAAGAGGCAGACAGAACACAGCAGGATTACTTAATCCTCATCCTTAACACAGAGGCTGAAAAGATGCTTCTGTTACTTATTTGGCACAAAATTCTGCAGTTATGATGTGGAGCTCTGATGATAGGGTAGTCCAAGAGTCACTTTGTCATACCAGGACAGTATGATGTATGGTGAGGTGTCTGCCAGAACAGCGCTGCATCTCTGAAAATGAATCATCGTCCATTCCCTGCTAGAACATGCCGCTGACTTCAGCATGCCTTGTTGTTACTGTTTTCATCATTTGCTGAGACTGGGATCTGCAAAGGACATAATTAGCCAACTCCTGCAAATCTCAGTTCTTTACACTGTTGTTTGAAAGTCTTTGGGTGGGTTTAGAAGCGCAGTTGCATTGGGGGTATCTGCCTGGAGGGGTTCTTGGCCTCTCATGTCTGGGTCCTCCTGTCAGTCGTCATATCATTCACAGATAAGTATGTGCTTGCAGCAGGGAGTTAGACCAAGCTCCGAAGCCCTCCAATGAGGGATGCTTGCTGCCTGAGCATGGGTCCACACTATTTCGAGGACTCTGGAAAGGCTGAATGTGCTACAGCCGCGACTTCTGGAAGGTGCATTAAGTTTGTGAGCACCATCCTGAGCCTGAGTAGAAGCTTAAAGCAAGGCCAGCAGCCCACAGTGTGGGAGAAGAACATGTAGGTCACCAAGTTTAACAAACCTATGGGAACTGCTGAGCCTATTCTGCCTCTACAGTCTAGACACTGCCATGACCTCTAAATGGGGAATGTTCTTGAAAGTCACAGAGTGTCTTTGAAAGTGATACTGTGTTTTTACAGTTCAGCAGAGTAGTCCCACCTATTCCCTTTCATCTTTCACCCCGTTGAGGTGCTGCTCAGGTGGAGGTGTTCACTTCTCTGTATTGCAGAGTAAGGGTGGCTTAACAGAACTGTTACTGATTCTGCTAATAGTGCCCCAAGTCAGGGAACTGCTGTGTTCTCTGATAGTTGTAACAGCAGTACAGTACAGACAAGAGCATTTAATACTTGCAAGGAAAAACATCTCTGGAGCATTTAAGTAAGAAAGATCTTACTCCAATAGCACCAGGATCATTTTGCTTGAGCAAAACGCTTTCTGTTCAACTCTGTATAGGGCCATATATCTTTTTGTTAATTATGGGCATTTATCATAAAATCTTGAATCCCGTCTTGCAATTCATGATTTTAATGCAAGGTTCTCATTGGCAATTGTTAGATATAGTGATTTAATTGCACTGTTTCTTCAGGAGGCTTTGTTCTAGCTATAGCTATCCTTTTGAGCTATATTTAATTCTGAGATAGTATGCATTAGTTTTGAAGATCTTTTCAGAAAGAAACCTTGTGTGCTTAGTTTTATCATTCTTTGAAAAACCTGAGAATATTTTCAAATGTACTTAAAAAGTGATAATGTTTCTGCTTCAAAAATTAAAACTCTCAGGGCCCTCATTTCTGCTGGATGCTACTGCAGGCAAGATATAATTAAAGTCATCTCTGAAGATTCTTGTTAAAAAAAATTCTCTGTATAAATGCAAAGAACTCAGAATGAAAGGATTTAACTGGTTTATTGTAGAAGGACACAGGCCTATTGAGTGCAAAGCAGCTAATCCTTTCAGCTCTGTACCCTGTGTTTCATGTAACTCCCTAGAAACTTCATATCATCTAATATGGATCTCCCTCTGGAATAGAGAGGAGGGGAACAGAAGAAGGCGGAAGGTGAGGGGTGAGGAAAGCAGGTGAGTGTCTTTGCCATCACAAGCAGGTTTTTGCACAGCTCGTTTCCTGAACCCTCCCTCAGGAGTGGTTTCAAATAAAAGGTGTGGGTTTTTTATCTGTGAAATAAACAATGCAGCTCAATGCCATTGGCTTACAGTGCGCTATGATGCAGAGAATTCTCTTCCAAATAGCTTGCTCATTGCATAGTATTGACTGTAGTTTATAACAAGCCTTCACTCAGTGTCCTGTCTAACTGTATTTTCACCTGGCAGCATCATGTCCTGGACATGGGCTGTACAGCTTTTCTCTTTCGTTTCCTGGGTTGCTGTGTTTAGGCTCTCAGCCAAAACAGCAGAGTCTCAGTGCCTTGTGGACTTGGTCCTGCAAGTTGTCTGGAGCTGTGGGATTTCAGGCCTTTATGCAGAGCCGAGCAATTCCAAAGTGACACGATGAAAGATGAGCACGTGTCTTCTGGGGGTGGTTCTGCACTGCTGTGGTCCCTGGATTTGTGTAGTTATGGGTGGTACAGCCTCAACTCAGTTTTTCCACTTTGTCATTCTTAATGTTTGTCTGTTGATCCAGAGAGATATAGTGGGAGTGTTGACATCCAGCTAGCTGGCACATTGACATTAAATACAGTTGTGTAGGCCTTCAGCAGTAAAGCTAATTGTATTCGTAAATGTGCTTGCCCTAAGAGGGACAGATGCTTCTATTGTAAGAGATTTTGACAAATTTTTGACAGCTTTTTTCAAATACCACTGAGTTTTTAGCTTGCAGATCTATTTATATCATGCAAAAAGGAAAAATCTCTTCCCTTTTTTACTATCTACTTGTTCTTGGAGTGTCTGTTTCTGGCAATGAAAGAGATAACAGGTAAATCCTCAGGAAACAACTACTTCAACATTTCCAAAATTGTAAGAAATAATTACTGGGATGCCAAAGAAAACTTCTTATTCTTGTAAAAAATAAGAGTTTCTAATATAAATAATTGAGTCCCATGGCAAATCCAAACTATTCAGTCAGGTTTGTTTAATTTGATCTTTAAGACTGTTTCCCTTCCCACTTGCCAACTGTCTGATACAGAAATGCTGATGATTCTAGAAGAAAAGTGATGAAGACCTTAGCTCAGGAGAAATGGAACAAAAAAGGCTCAAAAGCTAAATTCTACATTGTAATGTTTGTGCGTTTGAAATTACCTTGAATAGCTTGTTTGTATTTTTGTTACTGTTTGTCAGAGAGAAGAAAAAAATGTTTTAAGTAGAAAATCTTAATTCTTCACAAAAATAAGCGCATATTCTGTACTCCAAATTCAGGATTTCCAGATACATGATGATAATGTTCTATTTTCCATGTTATGAAGAAATAATAATCTGTACTGGCACAGGTAACAAGGGAATTGCATTGTGTGAATTAATGATACAGTTTCATAAGGGAGCTTACTAGTTAAATGACAGATTCATGGTCTGAGGAGCGAAAATAGCCTGTTGGCTTGAAAACTGTCTCAAAGCGGGTTAAACGGTGTCTGCAAAAGGTAATTTCTCTAGCTGGAAATAGGTTACTAGTGGCATACTCCAGGGGACTGTGCTTTTTAGTAATACATATATAAATAATTTGAATGAGAATATCAGATGTAAGATCATATTAAATGTTAGCTGATGATACCAAAGTTAGAGGTAGGGAATAACAAACACTTCAGAATTTATGCAACCCGATTCAGAGGGATTTGGGATCTTTTAAGTGACTGAGTTATTCAATGGAAAATGCACTTTAATGCAAACAGATGTAAAACAATGTGTCTAGTGGCAACCACAAAAAAACAGTGTATATTAAACAAAAGAGTCATGAAGTTCACTGACCAGAAATGAAATTGAGGTTTACCATACACCTATGTAGCTGGAAACATAAGGCCAGTATAGCTGTGTAGGAGAAAGTAAGAGAGGGGAGTTAATACTAAGAAATACCGAGAGAGAGATGAAAATATGGTACAAATCAAAGGAAACACTGTTCAATAATGATACTGTATTGCTGGATCACAGGAAAGGATGAAAGACTAACCATGGGCTTCCGAAGGGTGAATTCCAGTCACATTACAGAAGCAAAACCAAAAAAATCTAAATAGAGACTAGTGAGCACCTGGCTACCAGTAGGAACTGTCTCTGGGGCTTGTCTCATGAGGGATGTGTGGTCCTTCGTTTTGTGCATGGTAGAACTGAATGAACAGCTGGAGGCAAGTGGTCCATTTTTGTTAATGAGGGAATAGAGCCCTCAAGCACTTGTTCTTAGTTGTGTTTTGTTTAAGCCTGTGACTAAGCAATTTTGAACCATGAAGGTATCTCAGAGATCTGTAAAAATGAGAAGCTAATGTTTCTAGACACTGGTAGATGTTTCCTCGAGGTGACGGGATAACTAAGATATAGTGGATCTAGAAGGGAGCTTAGAACAGCAAGAGAAGCAGGAGAAATACCCAGGACAATCTGAGCTCGGTGACAGGGACTGGAAAAGGTGATTCACACTGAAGTGTGGTGTGGGACAAACAGGAAGGTCAAAGAGCTGCTTCTTAGTGACCCTTTTTAGCATGGTTTTCAACCACAATTCTTTGCCTAAAGGATTAGCAGCTCTGACATCATGAACACCAAGGAACAAGAGCTGAAAATGTGAAGCAAACAAATGATTAGACAAATGCATAGTAAGAAACCTAGCTCAAGGTAAGTTTAGTATGATGAACCCAGGATGGGAGACTGCTTTTGGGCATCAGGGAAAAGGGACACTGCAGAAAACATGCTATATTTTAATGTCTACAATTTCCCCAAGCACTTTTCTAAAAATGTGTTTTAGAAAAAAATACTAATTGGATATTTAATATACTGACTATTTCAGTGGCCTGTGACAGGGAAGGAAGACACGATTGGCTCAGCCATCTTAGAAATACATCTATCTGTTTCCAGGTGTGCCCAAAGCAGGCAGTGTCTGTTTGGATGTTGGGCAACTGATATGTGCTCCAGTAGTGGATGAAAAAGGGCTTTTAATATGCTCCCCCTTCACTCCGAGATGACCTACCTGCCTCAGAACTGAGGCAAGTGTCGCAGTGGTTCCAGAGAGGATCCTTTGTGAGGACCACACTCTGCCTATTCAGACTCCTATTGTGGCTGCAGTGTGATAAGCTGGAATACAGTGAGAGTATAGTCCTTTGGGAGAGTGGTTTTGGGGTTGGGATTGTTTCTTTCACTRCAGCTGAATCACCTTGAGATGAACAATAAAGCCAATCTCTGGAGCACAGCTCTCCTAAATACTGTACAATCTGCACGTATCTGTGTCTTGATATATCCAAGCGAGGATCACCTTATCCTCAACCCTGTTACAGTCAATACTACTGTTATGTCTGCCTAGCCATTTTCCACCCCATATCATTCTGTTTTCTTCTCACCTTCCCACCCTTCCTTTTTCCTCCCCACTCCCCTAAGCTTTTTTTATTTTTTCTGGGAATTCAGTTTATTATTCCACCTGAAAGAGTAGGTTATTAGTAAGCTTGGGAAAGCATGGCTGCTATCCCATGGTGCCCCTCCGGAGAGCATGTCTCAGGACATAAATCCCAGGGCAGAGTGTTGGTAGTGGGTGGATCGTATGCTGCTGAGAAATGGATCTGTTAAGAGGAACAGTGTAAAGAGAACCAACCAACCAAAGCTCCCAGTGTAGGTGTGAGAGATAGGGAGTGGAGTTTCATCCACACAGCAAAATAACAATTGTGATTTGGTTAAAGGAAGCATCTAAATGCCAGGATCGGGCTTTGGCTAAGCGGGGCTGATGAGCTATTGCAGTCTAACAATGTTTATACAGGCATAAAAGTGTTTAGAGGCAAGTGTTTACTGTCTGGTTACAGGCTCGTTTAATCTCTGCTATAGAGAGCTTAGAGAGAGCATCTGATCTATCAATAAAACTTTAGCAAGAAGCAGTTACCTCCCTTTGGTGGAAGGTGGAGGTTCTCTGCAGAGCCTGGCAGATCTCTGGGCAATGAACTGCAGAGGCCAGCAGGAAGAAAAGCAGAACTTCTGATGATGACGGGTTTTGCCCAGCAGTATGCATCTGTAAAAATTAAACTTTTTTTCTTTCTTTTTAATGGAAGTAGTTCTTATGCTTTTCCCATGAAAAGTGGGACTCATCACAGTTGTTTGCTGGGTAGACACTGGTCTGATTTATGAACACAATTCAGTCACAAGTACAAACTTTGCAGATGCAGAATGCATTTGTGAATAAGAGTCTTTCCTCTGATCATTTCCTCTTTGTATTCAACATTTGGTCTTGACTGCGTACCCAGTGAAATCAGTGGGATGTCTGCCRTTGACTCTGATGGGAGCTCAGCCCCTTGGGTCTTTATGCTTCTGGTTATTTCCACTCTTTTATTTAGCTAATAAGAATTACACAAATACTTCTCTTACAAAAATATTCTTTCTGGCAGTAATAAGATATATTTCCCCTGTGAGCTATTTTTGCTATATTGCTATTGCTTTCTGATCCTTAACGGCTGAATCCTGGTTGAGCCTCTCATGAAACTAGTCTGCAGGCTTATAGACTATATAGTCAATCAGAGAGTGAGAAAGAGAAGCAGGACGTGGCCCAGAGAGAAGGCTGCCTTATTGCTTTTACTAAAGTTGTGGTGGTGGGGGGGAAATGTAGGTTTCTAAAATGCATGTCTCTAAAAAGGGGCATACAGATGTGTTACACTAAATAAGTAAATTTTATAGACAGTTTTATCCTGTGCACAAATCAGTGGCATGAAAAGGAACAGAGACTCTACAGATTTCCGCTTCACTAAGCAGAGTACTCTGGACCCTTATATTGTGTAACTTTACACCTAGAGATGGGAGCAGAGTAGCAGCAAATGCTGTTCATATCAAGTTGTAGATAAGGGTGTCACTGGAGCCTTTTGCCCCTTTAGGTGTCTTGTAACAGCCTTTCCCAACAGCTGTTCCATTTTAGGGATGAGTGCACACAACAAATTCCAGACATCCCACGGCTGGTGCAGTTGCTGAATGGTGAGTTTAGGCTTCGTTTGGTCCGGGCCTCAAGAGGGCTGAGACCGAGCCGTCAGGGCTCATTGTTCAAGCTACAAGATCTAAATAAAGAAAACATTTCAAATACCAGTTGACACTGTTGTTTAGCTGGGGAGAAATAAACATTGGGAGTACAGGTTTTTAAACTAGTCACACCACTGTTGCATTTGTTTTAACTCTGTGCTTAAAAACATGGAGATCTTGTTTTTAATATCTTCATAACCTCCAACAGTTAAGTAAAGGAATTGAAAAATCAGATTTACTCAGTGACCAGAAATAAATGAATATCCATTGCTGAGAATAAATTGACCTGCATGCTTTTCATTGTAAATTGTTTCTAATCTCTCAATTCCTTTTGAGAGCTCTAAGCGTAACTAATGCTGCTTTTCTGAAGTATACTTTTAATAAATCAGCTTCTGCTCATACTAGTACTTTATATGTTCATTACTACAAACAACAGCTAAGAAAATGTTGGCTTTTCATCATTATTTAAAATGTCTTTTGGAAAGAAAAACACCCTACAGTTTAGATAAAATAAAACTCTGAAGATTCAGAGGAAAAACCTCAGCTTTGATTTATTAGAAAATTGGAATGACACCTACTAATGCTTTTTCCTGTAACTTTTTACTCTTTATTGTGCAGCTGTATTTATTCTTTTAGAAGCTCTTATGTAGATGATTCCTCCTGAGTTGTGGGGGCTTTTTTTTTTTTTTAATGGAATTTTTTTTACAGCTAACACAAAAGCCTTCTAAACATTACCCAAGAAAACAAAAAGCTGCAGAAGGAATGTCTGGAATGACTATCACACATGCTGGGAGAGCAGCAGAGGTAAACACTACTAATGGTGTTGCATATTGCAGCAAAACAGCACCTTCATTTGTGACATGAAGATTAATTTTAAGAAAAAAATGAAGTAGTTGCATGAAGTTCCCCTCCTTCCTGCACAGTAAAACTGGTTAGAAAATTTCATGTGCAACTTTGTGTCCGTGTTGGTGCATCTATGGACAGATTTCAGTGTTTTCCAGGGAGCTGGACCCCTGTCTCGATCCCTCTACAACCATAAATCTTCACGATGCTTGCAGCTACTTTAGAAGTGAGTCCAAAATGTGTTGCTGTCTGACCAAATGGTAGTGTACTTCTCCCAAGAGAAAGAACACATTGTTTTTGCAGTTTTAAATAGAGCTAAAAGTTTAGCTGTAGTTAGCTTGGCTATTAAATTAGTTTCTCAAATGTGTTAGGAAATATACTTAATGGTAGGGAATACAGAGGGGAGTGTATAGTTACTGAAGCTAGATAGAACTATTTCCAAATGTCAGTACTAAAGTGTACTTTCATGCAAAAAGTTGTAATCATTTTATTTATATATACCCTCTATACAGTACTAAGGGAAATGGCATGTGGTTTATCAGTACAAGATACTTGTGTGTGCACACAAGACTGCAAATGTACAAAGAAATAGTATATGTTAAGGTTAACTGCACATACATATAATGGTGGCAACTATTATATCTGAACCCCTCCCAAGAGATAATAAGCAAACAGGCTTTAGACGAATGGTCTAATTTTTTTTTCCTCTGCTGCCCTGTGAGGCAGTCTAGGGTTATAAATGTTTTGATGATTTATTTCTTTCTCCCTCTTTCTTCTCCTGCTGTTCCTTCTGTTCTCTCATCCTTCTTATATTTTCTTCTTCCTCCTTGCCCCCCTCTTCTCCCTATTGAGCTGTTAAAAAAAAAAAAAAAAGTTTGTCACTAAAAAAGTAATGTTCACTTCACTCTGAAAACTGATAGTGTTTGATTTTGAAATAGCCCATGCCCCCAAATTTTTAAGCTTTTGTTCCATGGAGGGAAAGAGTGTCTCCTCACTCATAAGAACTTTACTCTTGGCATTGGCAGTTTAGTTTAGTTTAGGAACACCTGAGGCAAGTAAGTAGCATGCTCTAGTTGGTCATCAGATATGGATAGCTCTAGATGGAATGTGCTTAGCAATTATCACTCATGCTATCAATGTCATTACTGTTCCTTGAACTAATTAAGTTAGGATGTTCCTGTAGAATATGGGGTGTTTTTTTTCCTTTAGTGTTTTCATGGGAGGTAGTGAAATTGTGCAGTTATTTAGATAAGACACAAGAGTTCCCTTTTCAAAGGTTACTTTGATAGTGTTGTTGCACTGTACCCAGACCTCAGCAAGTCCTCCAAGTTGTGCGTGGTAGCTGGGTTTTCTTTCAGAATTTCTAACATGTCCTGTTGCATAGTGTATGCTGCCTCTTGGAGGTGGTAAATATGCTCTCTTGTGGCATTGGTATTTCTGTACAGAGATAATGTTTCCAAGGTAGGATGTTATTCCCCCTGTCACCTGTCTTATGCAGAACTGAATAAGTTTTGAGACCACAGACCAAAATATGGTAAAGAGAGATTCTAAGAGACTTGCTGATGCTGAGGAGATCTTCTTTTATGTGTTACAAATGTAGTGAATCATGGGAGGAAATGGGCATTTCAAGTTGTTGAGCGTTTGATTTATATATTTGCCCGTAACATTCCTTTTCTTTCATTTCCTTTTTTTCATGATTTTAGAGGTGATGTTTTAGAGCTGAGTAATGGGGAAGGGAGATGATGACACACTGAAGGGTTGTCAGGTCACTACCACTGGCCATGCGTGTGACAGCAGTTCTTCAGTGGTCCTGGGTATTGGGCACAACTTCATATTTGAGAATGTGCAGTTAACCGAGTCACTGTCTTTGAGACTGAACAGTGGTGGTTGAGTGGCACCTTATTTGTCAATCTGTGTTCTCTAGTCACCTTGGAGGAAATAATAAGTTAGTGTAGCTGTTTCTATGAAAAGGATCTCGTTTGTTATGCGCTAAACAAGATACAAAAGCAGTTATGCAATTGTTTTATGGTTCACCAGTCCAAAGACCACAAGATGAGAAAGAAACATTGACCTAGCAAATGACCTGGGCATAGGGATTCAAACCAACTTTGACCTTTTGTTTCCAAATAAGATTGATGCGCTGAATAAATTTGACTTTTTTAGATCAAATGGAATTGAGGACGTCATATTCAACTCATCTTTCRCAAGGCAGAGAGCTATGTGTATATAAGTTTCATCTAGAGGTATAAAATATCCCAGCACCATCTCTGTAGTCTTTAATTACCAATTTTTAGTAAAGCATCAGCTTGTGGGTGATGAGCTAAGATCTAGTATTGAGCCTCATGGGTTTGAGGAAAGGTTTAGTAGCCAGATTGAGCAGGCTGCAATGTGCTGGGCATTAGTGTCTAATGACTTTTTCTGGGGGCAAGTTGGCCTCCCTGATTTTTTATTCTCTTATTAGTTGAAGATGATTGGTGTTTTGGAGGCTGTATTTGAATGCAATGTATTGTAATGTGAAATATCCAGGGAGCGACATAATGCTCAACCCCTGTGATGATTTACCAGCTGCATCCTCTCCCAGACCTTGTACAGAGATCAGTTTTCCAGTACTGAGTTAGAACTGAAAAATCAGCTGGCATTGCCCTCTGTCTTCTCCCCCATCCTTTTCCTCCTCCTCTGCTGTCGTAGGGTGATTATCCCCATGACTCCAAAGTGCTGGAGCAGGTGCTACTTTACAGTACAAGGTATTGACTAAAAGCMGGAGGAGAGTTTCTGGTTCCAAAAAATAGAAGCGCTATTTTACGCTAGGTCAGTGTCCAGCCAAAGTCCATGTTTCCATTGCTCTTCATCCTGTGCCCTATAGGCTACATAATTTTAGTTTTGGTTTCCAGCCTGGAAGAGGAGGAACTTTCTCATTTTATTCTTTTTTTTTTCCTGAAGCAGTGTGAGCTGATTTGCTTCTCTGTCAATAGTGCAGATTCTAACTCTTACAGATGAATGTAATATAAGGTATAGAATATTGCTTATGTGTTTAGAGATTGAGCCCGCAGTTGTATGCAAGAGCACGCTTCCTGCGTCACACTCTGGGAAACGCTAAGTGCCAGCAGCAGAACTACAGAATTTGGCATGGGTCGAACATGGGGTTATTTACACCAGGAGTTTGCAGAGCTGAGGTTCCTAGGGTGTTGCTAAAGCTGATGTCAGTACGATGTATGTTACCTTTGAAAAGTGAATGTTCATATTTTTCTTGTAAAAGCAGCATTAAAGGGATGGTCTTAAACACTGATATCCCCAAATATTATACATTAGCAATAAATGAGCTTATAGTAATAATGGGAAAACCTTTAGGAATCATGACCTTTAAAATCATTTGAACCGTCTGCTTTATGTCAATTTTTGCCTTTTAGAAAGTGCTAATTCTTGTTAAGTCCGCATGAGAGACTTGTTTAATGAGCAGATTAAATGGGTGATTATATGCCTTTTAAAAATGGGTTTTGTGGATGGGCTTCATGATGCCACTCTCCTCTTTGGCGCAGCAACACGGAGCAGTCTTTTTAATTACCCCTGTAGGGTCACTGGGACCCAAGCTGTTTGCTTTATTAAAGCCTGATGGCGCCTTTGGAGCAGCCCCCTCTAAACTCGGCTGTCACAATTGTATCTAAATTAGCATCTGAGTGACCCTCTTTTCAGGCTTGCCAAACCCCAGCTGACAGCAATTGGCAAAAGATGCTAATTGGTGGGGCCGGGCTAGGAACCAGGACTTGCCAAGATAACAAAAGCACTAATGTTTCTTTCAACATGCACCCCGATTCGCATAAGTACCTCTTTTAATTACCAGGAATTATTGTAATGCCCAGTCAATGGAATAATTGACCCTCAACAGTGAGAGCTTATTATGTAATAAATAATGGCGCGGGCCTTGTCAGAGTAGCAGGTACGGAGGTGCTTTGCCGGGCCGAAAAGAGCTTTTCTCAGTTAGCGTTCTGTGATGGACCAAGGCGTCCCAGTAGGAGTCCGGCAGAGGGGACTAATTTGAGTTTAACTGAGAGGAAATGCTCGAAAGCTTTTAGCCTTATCCATAGGATGACAAAGGAACAAAATAAAAAGGATTGAGTTAGTAGTTTGGCAGCTTACAAATAGGTGATCTTTCACTCATGAGGTAGGCAGTGAAGTCTAGTGCAGTTTTATTATGCTATGGATTTTTTTAAGAGCATGTTTTCATCTGTGTAGGGATACTGAGGGATAATAAGAGGGTTTTATTGTCTGTTCCTAATTTATATCTCTTTGTCTTAGCATTACATATATTCACTGTGCTTGCACCGCARTAAATTGTGATATTATTAGAAATAAGCAATTGATGTATGTAGAATATCTAATGGCTTCTATATGAAGAAACAAATCTGAAGTGGTTTTACACGGTCTCTTGCTCTAATACATGCCTTCCATTTTTGACTTTATATCCCAAGGGATGCTGCAGACTGGAGAGGTTAGATCTGTTCTGAGTGAAGAGAAGCCTGAAACCAAAGTAAAATCAGGGTTCATTTATTTTGTTGGTGTGCCCAGAATAACTCAGAAATCAAGATCCGGTATTCTATTCTGCAGTCTGCATGTTTTGCTCCATGTTTGTAAAGAAAATACAGTATACAGTAGAGCAGTTATGCCAGTGTTCAGAGTAGGCTCTGGGGATAATCTAACAACTATTGGCAAATATATGTGGAAAACACATACAGACATGGAAAATCCCTTCCCCTACCCCTTGCAAACATGGAAGAGGCTGTGCACACAGTGTGCTCCTTGGGGAAATGTTTGCAGTCTCATTTATGACAGAGCTCTTGTCCTTTTAGGTCAGACTATTGCAAGTTTGGCTCGAGATATGTTGGCAGAGCTACTTGGGGAAATCTGCTTGCCAAAACAAGTTTTGGACGAAACCATGCTTTTTAGTGCCTCACTTTTATGATTAAGGTCACTCCTGCAAAGCATGCGTAAAGCAAGAAAATAAATATTGACTTGGGCTAGGTGATATATGAATAGCACATTTTGTTGTGTTTATAAGGTCACCAGAAAGATCTGATGAAATTACCTCCTTGTGCTGAATTCATTTCAGTTTATCCACCGTTCTGTCTTACGGGGATGTTATTTCTGATGTACAGTGCATCAGTATTCTGAAAAAATATATTCTTGCTCCAAGATGTTACCAATGTGATGCTCCTTTAAACAGACCCTTTTCGCTTTGCACATTCTGTAAGGAATAACGTAGATATCCAGCAGAGATTTAGCATAACAGAGGAAATTTTTTAGTCAAATGTTGATAAGCTGGATATGAATGGAAAGTGAATATTATAGATTAATTACACATAAGTCATTTTAAGCTCTTTCTGTTTAAATGTGCTGCTTTCTGTTCCTTCTAATCTGTCCTCATGTGTGACTCAAAGACTCAACATTGTCAGGTTTCCGGAGAGGGCGAGTGGAGCAGGCCTGAGGATGAATTTTGCCCAGCAAGCCCCACTGCACGCTTCCTCACCTCTTCTCCTCTGAAGAGATGTTCAGATGAAGACTGGCTCGGGCCACAGCAGCACGTGTGATATTGGGAGCTAGCCATACTTCTCATCACATGATCACCAGGATATTTTCCAAACTATGAACCAAATATAGTCTCTACTTCTAAGATGTTAGCAAACCCTACCGAGGTGGTGCCTTTCATGATACAAATGCAGTTTGAGCTAATATGGTATACCTGAGAAACCTCAAGAGCATCCTGGCCCTTTCACTTTTTTCTGTTTTCCTTCTTCTTCTCTCTGAACTATGCACTTACCCGTACTTCTGGAGCTCCTGAGAGCCCTCATAATGAACCCACAGTTAGGCTCTTTATGGAAAAGTCTCTGCCCCTGCAGCGTACTGTATACAGTCAGTACCAGGGAAGGGGTAGAGGCAGGAAGAGAGCCGAAGGGAGCAGGCAGTGTTGCAGGGCATGGTAGGCAGCGGTCCCACCATACTAACAGGCTACGCATGGCTGAGGTGAGCACGCAGATCCGGCAGCAGGGGAGAGTTTTGAGGTGGGATTGGAAGGGCGACAGCGAAATCGCTTTGGTAGTGTTTTCTAAGTGGCAGCTTCACAGAAAGTGCGAGGATGTTTGCTTGAAAGTGGTAAGTGTATGATGGGCAACAGCTTCAGATATGGTTGAGTTCTTTCTTTGAAGATGAGCTGTTTATTCTCACCCTTCTCTCCCCTGATTTCTTTGCCTCCTTGATTTCTGTCCCCCTCCCTGCCAAGGTCCTCTTCCCCTTTCAGTAGGGCTTGAAGCAGCAAGGGAGATTGGGAAGTGCCCAGGCTGATGCTTGGATGAGCTGGCACTCCTGATGAGTTAAGGTGATCAGAAGTATAAAGCTTATCTTCCTTCATCTGCGCTCTGTAGGCAGAAATATCAGCTGACCGTTGTCGTCCTTTTATCTGTGACTGTAGGGCTAGTCCCTCTAAAGCACCGAGACCTGAATGATAGTTAAAGTAGATGATGAGGTGGCGGGGAAGTTAAGAATTATTTTACATCTATTTTCATTATAGCAGATGAAGAGGAAATTGTTATTCCAAGGGCATTTTTCATGGATTCAGTGTGCGACCTTAGCAAATCTTGAAAGGTTTTGGGAGAAAGTTAGGAGATGTATCAAAAATTCAAGTGCAGCAAATCACACAAATAATAGAGTGGAGCTAATGACAGGATAGAACAATAAATCTGCACTCTGTAAATTCCTTGATAAAATAGTTGTCGTCTGAATGGAACGCAGTAAGCACTGTCAAAATCCCTCCCTGTTCTCTTCTAACAAGTACTTCTGAAAACCTTAAAGGTATGCAAGTGAAGTCTGTCTTCAGGAAAGCCTAAGAATTAGATGTAACTTAATTTTACTTCAGCTCTTGGAAATGAGATTGAGGAATGAAATTTTCTATTAGGACAGCAATAGCCATGGATAACTCCATCAATTAAGTTTTAAGTTCCTGATATGGTTTTCTGTAAGTGAATATGGAATCTGGCCCACAGAGAATTTATAAGTAAAGAGTATAAGGGGAAATTAGGTTAATGTAATTTTAGTCGAAGTGACATGGCTTTGGTGAGGAAATTGTAGTTCTTTATCAGCATTATTGAAGAAATCGATGAAAGATAAAGGCAACCTGGATGAGACAAATTACTTGGATTTCCTAAAAGCTTTCCAAAATGCCCCTCCTAAGTTTCTACTGAAGAAAATAAATAGCCATGTAATCCAGGGCAAAGTACTAGCATGGATTAAAAACTGTTCAAGCAAGTGTGTACATAAGAAGAAGGTTTGAGACAAGGTCAGTCAAGCGGCCTAAACACAGCAGTGCTTTAAGGCAAAGACAACAGAGGATGTGGAAGAAGGGGAGGCTGCCTGCGTCAAGCTTTAAACAGTGGGGAGGCTGTTGAAGGAGACCTAAAATAGAAATTGCCTGTTCTTGCAAATGGTGCAGAGGAAGAAAAATTTAGTGAGGGATTGACTCGTGTGAAGAAAAGAATAAAGATTTCACAGGTCTTGTGACCCTGCATGACAGTGAAGAGCGAGAGAGAGAAATGAATAGCAATTCGTCAAGGGTTCCTCAGGGGGAACAGGACTAGCAGACAGCGAGGTGCGACTGGGAGAAGCAGGCAGGTTCCACATGGTTTAGGCTTCAATATTGTGCCATCAAATAATACCTAAATCAAGAAATCGGCAGTTGCTTGGAGGATTAAGATGACTTGGCATACAAGAAAGGTTTTAAGAGCATTTGGCAAATAAATGTTACATTTTGTAAAGCATAAGGAGAACTGACCTGTTTTCTGCCTGCTTTAGTGTGAAGCTGCCTATCATCGTGTGAAACTAGTCCAAATAATGTTCTGCAGTGAGATGTGAAAAAACAGGTGGCCAAATATTAACACAGGCTAGATAATTTGTATGCCAACTAAGTGTGTGATGTGAACTCTGTGACAGCACATGTAGTTCATGCCTGCTTAGAGTAACATTTAAGTTCCTCTCAGGTTTCTGCAAGAATTAACAGCATCTCTCCTCTTGTAACTCTTGTACTCTGCAAATGACCACCGCATTGCATCTGGGTCACTGGCCTCCCACCATGGCTGGGCCTCCTGTTGACCATCACTGAGAGCAATGTGCCAGGAAGGATGCCCAAATGTATAATCGCACTCCTAAAATCTTAAAAGCAATGCCATCAGGACACACCATCCTTGCCTCTCTTCAGATTTCTAATTAGCATGAATGCTAAGCAATAGTTCTACAGATGTCATCGCTTCTTCTCTGGGAAAGCATCATTTTTCTTGTTTTTTTGAGACTGGTTCATTAGAATATAATTCTACTGCAATTAAATTTCCGGTTAAATTGGGGCTAACTTAATAAAATGGGTCATTTGCTATCCCTGGCCGAGAAAACATGGCCAGAATGTCAATTCTGGTGAGGATGGATATTTATCTGTAAAAGAAAAAAGGATTTCAAGAGTGTATTTTCATAATCAGCCAGAAGGAGTTAGCTGTTTGTTCTGTTGCTTTCTCTGTAAGCAAAGCTAGCTAAGCTGGAGCTACAGTGCAGCGGTTCTGGTAACACCTATTATGGCTGAACTCACAGAAGTCCTGCGCTACTGCTGTCCTCCAATTCTACTAGCCTTAGCAGGTAGCGAAATTCTCCAGCCATCAGTCCTTTCAATTTTTGACCAATTTTCAAGCAGCAGTTACCTCAGTCTTTCACTCTCCTTACACATAAGCTGCACAAATACTTTGGTACTTCCTTTAGACAATGTCTGGAACAGACTTCAAATTTAAGCAATTTTTGTGGTAGCTGTCTTCAGAAAAGTATGTTTAGAATGTTATTTTTAAACAGACAGTATTTCTTATTCAACTACACTTTTGCCAAGTGTGGGAGACTTTGCTCAAGCTTTCTAAAAGTAGTTTATTTTCTAGCAAATACATTTTTTGGCTCAAAATTAATATTTTATAAAGCTGAGAATGCCATAAAAGTACTTAGAACTAAGTGTTTTGACCTAAATCTAATTGTTGCTTATTATGGCTGTCTAATGTAGATATCATTTGGTTTGTATTCTTTATTTATTTATTTCCATACTGTGTCTTTAAAATGTAGCATTCAGGTTTTCTGCCATGGAGAAAGTTTTGAGAGTTTTCTCTATCTTTTTATTTGTTCAAATGCTAATTCCATTACCTGGCTACCCTGTTAGACATGTTGGTTAGAGAAGGAATGAAATCTTTACCATACAAGATAGTAGGAGTGGAAAGGATTTTTCACTGGACTAGTTTTAATTTTTTTATTGTGTTTTTATGAACACCTATGTTGTTATGTTGCCTCACCAAACATTTTTGGAGAAAGGATATCTTTTTTTCATTTAGTGCATCTTTAACATCCTGGAGATATTAAATTAATTTGTAAAACTGGGGAAGCCTGCATATGGTATGCCTGGTATTTCTGAAGTTAAAAAGGTAAAATTCATGAAAGAAAACCCAGAAATAGCTGAGTTTTATTAAAAACTAACTAAATGCTTTGGAGAAAGAATATCTGCGTTAAAGATTCTCTAGATAAAATATCCCTGAGATACCTGATCATTTTTCAAAGGTAGAGGAGGCTGCACATGACATTTATGATATTCCTAGGGTTCCAGAAAAGGATTATCTAAACGGATAAATCAAGATCTTTTAAATGGAACATAGTGAAATGAAGAGGCCCATTGCTTTGTGGTCACATTTTACACTAAAATCCCAGCTTGTTGATTCTGTGGGTCAGACATTCAGTTGATATTTAGAAAGCAGATCAGTATAAGGAAGTTGCTGCTCTTGTCCTAGCTATTCCTTTAGAAAAGGAGTGCAGTTCTTGTTACCCTGTTAAGCTGTTGATACTAGTTATTTTTAAAAAATTAAACATTTTATGTACAGGAGAAATATAAGCTGAAAGAAAAGTAAACTGTCTGCAAAATTTGTTTAATTTGTTTACTTGCCTGCCGAACTGTACCATGAAAGGCTTAGTTGCAGAAGCTGGCTTACACCGTTCTTGATTGATTATGCGATGTATCACCGAGCATTAGAAATATGTGCTATATTTACAGTGTGGAAAATATTTATTTCATAGCTTATTTGGGCAGATGTGAGCAAGTGTGGGAAGTATGCTAATATATGGAAGCGCATAACTCTAAGTCAAATGTTTCCACAGTTGGTAATATCCCCAGCACAGATTAAATTTCCACCTAAAGCACAGGCATGGTCTTCACTCCCCTTCTCAACCTTGCCAAGTGAAGGCACATCTCTTCAGCAGGCAGGGACTTGGTTGAGGCTGAAGCGGTTTGCCCTGGTTGCTTCCGTAACAGGCCAAGCAGACTGAAGGTCAGTGCATGTCCAGCTTTAAGTGAGAGGATACTGTTTAAGCAGGATTTATCACAAGTCAAGCCATATGAGTTTTTGCTATATCAGGTCACTAATCCAGTTAGTCCTCTCTCTTCTCTCATGTTACATAGTAGTAATAGTATTTTTCAGAAGAATGGAATTGGACCATCAAGGATTGACCAAAACATGAAAAGCTGCTGATTAACTGTAGTAATCTGGATAGCAGTGGGGAGCACCATATGCCCTGATCTGTGAGGATTTATACACTAAAAACTGTAATCCCTGACTTGGCCTTTTCCTCATGTCTTAGAGGGCTCATAGCTGGTTGTCAGAGCATGTGTTACTGATCCACGGGCAGATCAGCTTGATCACAGTGTTGGCTCTCTGTGAATCCAGCTGCTAAGCTACAATAAAAGAAAGCTAAAAATATATCAAATATTTTCCTGATACTATACTGTCATGAAAGCAACTGGTTGGTTGTAGGAAGTCATCATGGACCTGCAAATGAGAGGCACTGCTCTTGAAGCAGTCCCTCTCATTACGCAGTGCTTTCCCATAAGAAATCTGACAACTCATTCTTGCTGCCTCTTCTCCTAACTGGAAGAACCAGTGGGGGATGCGGCTTCCTCCGCTGTTTGGTAGGTTATTGGCTTCAAGGAGATCTTGTTGCAATGCATTCCTCAGGCTGTGTGCTGCAGGGATTATCGCTTTTAAACCTGTTCCCTCCTTGACTTAAGGGAACATCTCCTTGTCTGTCCTTTCCTCCTGCTGAGGGTGATTTGCAATGGGAAAGAGGAATCAGGCTGGTGATGAGCTAGGTTCAGTTTCAGAAGCTCAAGTACCAGGATCCTGCTTTTGTTCTCATGGAAAATTCACACCCAGGCCTGTTACTCAAGCCTCGTTTCCCTCTGCTTCATAGTGTAGATGACAGCTATGTGGCTGTCAAAATGGAAATTCTAGTTTGTTACCTATCAAAAATATTCCGATTAGTAACTGAAGGGCACTACTAGATACATTTATGCAGCTGAATGGGTTGGTTTTTTACACTCTTTTATTTTAATACCTTTCACTGTAGTTGGAGATTGTATTTCTCAGTTTAACTAAAGGTGCAACTAATGCCTTTATCTGCATTGCATCCACAGAGAGGAAGGTTTCTGTTTTCCCCCAGTCTACCAGGCTGATGTTAAATGAGCTGCCAAGTGTCTTCCCTCTTTTCCTTCTCTGTGAGATCTGAACCAAGTGCTAATAATCCTGATGTGCCCATCTTCTGAACCGTGACCACTTGCTCTTCCCTTCACCTCTCTGTGGAAGTGATGCTTCTGGTGGCTTTCAGTCAAGATGACAGGAGGAATACAGGGAGTAAAGTTGCTTTTGGAACCTTAGATTTCCACTGAAGGACATGATTGCTTTTGGTACAGATATATTCCTTTATTTTATGGTGAGATAAACAGTCCAAAAAGCCTCTCACCTTTGAATGAATGAAAATGTTACATGTGACACCATCATCATCCAGTTAAGTCCAGAAGTTTGAATAATAAAAGCAAAAAGGTTTCCAGTAAAAAGTATCAACTTTTTCTGTTTATAATACTGTAGACAGTTCTGAGCAGTCTCATGGAAGAAAAATTAACTCCTGCTCAAAGAGCTGCAAAGGACTACTGCGCAGGTGCTCAGAGAAGGCAGAAGAGATTAAGAATTTGCCCTGTACGCTGCAGGAAAACAAAGGCTGGGGGAAAACACTGTTCTGCTCTAAAAATACATACTATACATATATATTTGTATATGTGTGTATGTATATGTGTGTATATGTGTGTACACACACACACATTTTTATATAAGGATATGAGGTCCCTAATAAGGAAATGCATTATTAATGCTAAAGGATGTTGATGCAAATTGGTATAAACAAGCCCTATATAAACTTCAGTTGGAAAGTAATTGTGAAGAGCAGCTTACTAAAAGTGAGGAAATTCTGGGACAGCTTTCCTGTAGTAGGAGTAATAGAGGAAGGGAGAAAAAACAAGCTGCTTTGTAAGGAGCAAGTTCATGAGGGGACAAATGACAGAAATTTCCAATTAAAAAATTGAAAGAAATTACTTTCTTGAAGTGGGGCACCAGGACCCACAAAAGTCAGAGCAGAACACTTAACTGCTCTTAAGCAGACTTTGTAAATGTGTTACTGACCCATGGGCAGATCAGCTTGATCACAGTGTTGGCTCTCTGTGAATCCAGGTGTCATTGCACTATTGCCAGTATGAGTGGCAATAAGTTCAGTGACCCATGAGAGAGCTCCCAGTTGAAAATTCCTATTGATCAGACATAAATTTTCAGTTATAGAAAAGCCCAAATTGACATTTTAATATTCTGATATCTTTCATTTTCAATGTTTTATCACTTCATAAGAGTTGGCTCAGGGTTATACACTCTTTCCCCTGTGCATCATAAGATGAAGTGATATGATGACAAGAGTGAGGTCTCCAGGGTTTAGTAGAAACAAGACGCTTAATATATAATATATTATAATATATATTATATATAAAAGCATCTATATATCTCGCTATATATTATCATATATATCTATATTTAAAAAAATAAATAAAAAACAAAACTGCATGTGAAGGATGTGTATTACCCTGGTAATTCCCTTTTTGCATCGACGTCGACAATGAACTAAATAGGTATGTGATACCCTGTTGTTCAACTTCTGTTTAAAAACTCTCAGGGTCACCAAGATTCAAAATTGTGCCTGGCAGTAGCATTTTGGTACAGTAGGTATTTCTATCCTTCCTTTCAAAAGGAAGCTATCAAGAGCCTTATTTGTTCCTAGGAGTTTATTTGCCATTAGAATGGAATCTAATTATTCTTTTTCGAGCAATGTCTGGAGTGATTTTTGTTAATTGTGTTGCTATATCCTGGATCAGAAGAGCAATTTTTAGCAATTCTTTCAGCTTTAACCACTGCTGTATTACTTAGCCAAGAAAAATGTAGGCTTTTTCTATCCTACAAATCTTTTAAAAATAATAAGAGGAAACTAATTTCATATAGCTGACTGGGGTTAGGAGCAGTACGTACTTGATTTGTTTAGACCACACAAACTCCAGGTTATTTTGCAGCTGTTTAATTACAGATTCCTGCAGCCTTGTACTTGAAATTGTAGAAAAACTGGAAATATTACAACTTAACATATCACTGAAATTCATCCCCATTTTTCAGAATGCAAGTCATAGAGGGCACTAAACTGATAACCATGAGCATCAGATTATCTGAATAGAGCACAATTTAATGTTCTATGTCATTAATTGTAAATTCTATTATACTGGAGCTGGCTTTTACCTTTTTTGGAACAGGGATTTATTAATGTGAATAACAAAAGAGGAAATCGGGAACACCTCCACTTTGTAGCTGAGCATTCTGGAGTTCACTCTGACTTCAATCCTGGGAGAGTCTAGTGTGGTTACCCAAGTCTTGATGTTGTTTCTAAATCCCATCTTCAAGAATAGAGATTTTCAAAAAAAAAATCACCCTACTTTATAAGTGTCAAGAAGCCTTTGATAGAGAGCAAACAGATGTAATTGCTATGCTTTGTGCAACATCCTGACTCGCCATATGTCTGCATGGCTGGGTATGAGCTGTTGTGGGCTCCACAGCTAGGAGCAGGGGAAGAAGCCAGCTCCAGTTCAGGAGTTGATGAGACACATTAGTCTGCAACTACAAAATGTGCCTTGCTACCAGTTTGTGTTGTGCTCATGTAGCTCGTGGCTGCCCATACCGGAGCTCCAAGTGTTTGCGTAGGAAATCTGGTTGCTTAAAATATAGCAACTGAGGAATGACATTGCTCTTCTAGGAGGATTGTTCCTCATTGCTCTTTTAGGGGAGGATTTTTGAGAGTTTTGCACTTGAAGACAAAACTGGCCTGTACAAGACTCCACAGCCTGTTTATTTTTGTGCTGCTCCACTGGCCTCAGTTTTGGTTTTGGGAACATCCCACTCTCGAGAAAACTCTTAGAGTGGGTAGGGATTGTATACCTTGTTGTGCACAGGGTCTTCTGACTTAAAGCTCTACTGAAAACCTGTGTGGTCTTGGGGCTTTTTGTGTTTGCATTAGTTTAATTGCCTTTCTGACCCCTCTTCCTCTGTTGGCCTTTCAAAGCGTGTGGGCTCTTGGCCTCGCTGGTATCTTTCCGCAGGATCTTTGTACCAGGAAGCATCCAGGCTCGCCTGGAGCTCCCCCTCTCCTGCCGTCCAGCTATTCAACAGTTTCTCGGGCTTTTATATTTAACGTCTGGTTTTGCATTTTTAATACCTGTAATTCACTTCCTTCTGTTTCCTTAAGCTGTAGATGAGGAATTTATTAGTTTCAGCTCTCTTCATAATACATCTGTTTCAGCAGCTGAGTGCTTTTCCATTTCTTTCAAAAGCATAGTATTTAGTTGCCCTCTGAGAAAGGAGAGTCATTTATAAACATACTTCTAGACCAGTTCTTTTATACAGCACTTCTAGTTATTTGATCACCTATGTTAATTTCTTTTATTGTTTCCTTTTTTGTTCTTCTGGTTTCCTAAGCTTAATTAGTTTTCCTTACTATAGTTCTTCTATGTATCCTAGGCAGTGTTTTTAAATTTCAGCCATTATTGTGGCAATCAAAATAAAACATATTTGCTGGCTTAATAGCATACAAATTAACTTTAATCCCACATTAGGAAATTTTTCAGTTTTACTGTATCTTTTATTTAAAATCACAAATGGGGATCCAAGAATTACAACAATTAGTTTCTGTTCAAACTGGGGTATATTTTGCTGCTAAAGCAAGGATACCACTTTGTAATCAACTCAGATGTGTACATTTACAGGATAGGGAAAAGAAGAAATTTTAGCTACCACTGAAATAAATTGAATATAATGCAGTAATCAGTAAGTTTTTTGTGCTGCTGTAAAGTTTCCCTATAACAGTTGAGTTGTCATTCTAAGCCTACAAAAATATATTTGTCTTGAAATAACGCCTAATGCGTTTTTCTGTTTTAAGCTGCAACTCTGTTCCACAGTTTGTCTAATTTTCTGTGTCACTTCTGATTATTCTTTGACTTCACTGGGTGTGTAAATGAACCCTTGGGAGTGCTCTGCAGGGAACCCTAATTGTCCAGATCAGGGACATGTTGAAATAAGCTATGGCTCCCTTCCAGCCCATGCACCAGAATTTCTTTTCCATGAAAACTGGAATATAAGAAATATCACCTGCACATCTGCGTCTTGCCCCAGTATGGACTTGGAAGAAAGCCAGGACACTCTGGTCTTCAAACTTAGGGGTATTTCTGCATCATTATTTAGATGCATGCAGTGATTCTCACTTGTTTATTGGGTTGTAGTGGTTTCTCTTCCCATTCAATCTGAAGTTCAAGACCTAATTTTCCTATCAGTATGCCTCCTTTGGACCTGATGTATTTAAAGGATAATCCATTTAAATCCATTAAAAATCACCATTGATATTTGCATTACCTTTTTCTGAGAACTGAAAGTAGTATTAGCATTGTTCTGTGAACTCTTGGATGCCCTCAGGCTGCCAGGTTCAGTAAGATTTTTAAGGACTGGAAAGTCTTCAGTGGTTCAGCTCTCCCCCTTACTTCTCTCAAATGTTTTTATGTTGACAGTAATATTGCTAGGCAGTCTCGTCTCTTGGTCTGGATTCTTTGTGGGTTTGGAGAAAGAGATCTACAAGTTCTTCCAGTTCCTTGAGTTAGAAGAGGATAATGCTTTTAGCCAGATATAGCGCTATTCTATTTGGTATTTGTTTTTTCCATTTAGAACTTAAAAATATTGGTGGAAAAAAGTTTATCTTTGAATTCCTTTGAACAGGTGAAGTTGTAGCTCCTTGAGCCTAAGAAGAGTATAAGTGGTCCTGGGGTGAATACTGGCATCTACATCATCAGTGGAGAGAGGCGCACTCTGGAAAAAGACCTGTCAGAGGAGGAACTTGTTTCTAGATTGCTGAATTGCACATACTACAGAAGAAAGCCTAGGGAGTCTGGCTTCTCCAGGCAAAAGTTTCTTGGGATTTCTCCTAGTTCAGGTACATAAAGATAGCTAAACATATGAATGTGTCCTTCATCACTATTATCTCCATCATATTTGCCCACAGTTATAATCTTCTTTTAGGTGGCACTTTACCCAGAAAGGCTATTTCCCCTGTTTTTCCTTCAGGGATATGCTGTCAATACTTACTGAAGTTCTCTCTGGAGTTTCCATGCTACTTTCTTTCCCACTCTCTGGAACCTCTTTCATACATGTCTGCTCAGAAAACCCTAGTAGCCATTAGGGTACATGCCTTTTTTGTCCTCCGTTTTGCGTGGTGATACATCTCTTTTACAGATGTTGCTCATAAAGGAGCTTAAACATTTATTTATGGTCCCTTTTTGTGAAATGGAGTGGTTACTTACTTACTCTAGGTATGGTGTGTTTCAAGTCTACACACTGAAATAATGACTGTCTCTGCCTAATATCAGCAGAGAATGTCACTTGACATTCCCAGGGTATTTCTTCTTTGTGTCTTCTAGAATGTCTTCATAATTCCACAACGGTTCTGTCTTCCGTTGTCATCTTCCTCCTGTGCTTTTTCAATTACTTAGACCTTTGGTAACATTCTTCTGTTATTTCAATAATCATTTTGCTTGAATAGCCCTGAGCTGACAATGTATCGGGACCCTTCTGGAATCAGATGTGGAACATCCAGGAAGTTGCTAACCTCTGCAGTTGGACTCTGGACAAACAGTGCGTATAGTGCAGATGTGAACTTGAAACCCACCTCAAGCACATACAAGTACAAAGGGAGGAGATGAAAACTTCCCGGATGAGAGGTAGAAGAGGAGGAGAATGCATGTTTGAAAGTATTTAAGGAGGCTTTGAGCGAAAAAGGAATATTGGGGAGTAATTTATTGAAAAGAAAAATCCTTTTTAGATTCTAGAACTTGACAGAAGCAGAAATCCCTACTGAACAGATGTGTTTCGAAAGAAGCTCTGAGTGCAGAAGGGAGAGTCCCAGAGTGAGCTGCAAGGTTCTGACCAGATGTGAAATAATTGAGACTGATCTAGAAGCCCAGATATGGAGAAATGAGTATTACAGTGCAGTACCTAACTAGCTTATCATTAGTAACATGTAGGTTATGAGCAGTAACACCAGACTCAGTCGGAGCTGCCAAAGTACCTGTTCAACTTCTTGAGCTGCATTTGCAGTTCAAGCTAAGAATTTTTTTTTCTTCACTCAATTTATTGGCTTCTAATGCCAGAATGTACTAATTCAAATCTTGTTCAAGCCTTTCTATGCCACCCTGTGATAAGTGCACTGTCAACGGACCTAACCAGAAAACCTACCAGGGTCAAGTTGATGTGTGGGCAAGCACTGGAGTCTGCCCGAAGTAAAGGAAACTAAAGAGAATGTGGATTCCGTTGGTGGGACCAAGCTCAGGAGATCGTTACGGTTTCAATAGCAGAAGCTTTGCCAGGGATTGAGAGCAGTGATGACTCTGGAAGAGATTAAAGCAGCTGTCTTCTGGACACTTCATGTTTGTTTTAGCCTTTGAGAGCTTCAGGTTTGCTTCACTTTAGTTTGTCAGTTCTTCTAGGTAAGTGAGGTCCCCTATATTACACTTTCCTGTTTGTTCTCTAAGGAGCATTACTATTGTATTTTTTTTCTCTCTGTTCAGAATGGTGAAAGGACATTGTGGTATTATCTTCCTTTGACCTGACAGTGAGATCTGTCTTCTCATTCACGCTTCTGGCTACATCAGTCATATGGAGGGCACTGAATCGTGCTGCTAGATTCTCTCCCTGGAGTTGGTTGAAGTCTGCTGCTAATTTTAATGTTTTATTTCTTTTTTGCTTATTTTCAGTGCTTTCTCTTCTGGTGACCAATTACATTTCAGGATTGATTCTGTAGATATACCTTTATCTTTATTCTGCTGTTTTGATTCTGTTCTGYAGAAAGTCACTTGTTTTGATTCTGCAGACTTGTGCATGCACTGGATGTCTAGAGCAGCTTCAGACAGTGTTAGTCCTAGACTATCGTATTTAAGCTCTCAGGTTAGTAAGTAAGGTGCGGCTTTTTTTGGCTGTTTGGTAAAACAGCTTGGATATGGTCTATTTAAGCTTATAGGAAACGGCTTGTTCTTAAGAGCATACCCTGGAATTTGACAGTAAAATGACACACTTGGGTTATATTGTTTAGCTTTCCAATTTGCATGTGGGTTTGGCTTCCTGTCTTTGAAATGGTGTCAGGTAAAACAGGTAGAATATCCAGACTGGAGAATTCACAGCAGACACCTAATTTCTGAAAATGCATAGTCAATATATGGGGTTAGGATCATTTTCAGATACTTTATTGGCATGACAATAGCTGTCTTAGACTGTACATAACGATGTTAAGGCGATTGGATGTGGAAACACCCTGGATCTGTCAAAACAGACATAGCAGCTGAGAGGCAGTGTGTGGGAACTGATGTCTTCATCTCTTTGCTCAAGTGGTGTGCGTGTGTATTGTGCTTTAATAAAAGTAGGCTTGAGTTCCTGAGCTAGGACCTGTGTCCAGATCCAAATTAAAAATATATGCAGCAGTCTGCCCTATCTTCATTAGTTTAACAAATGCTTTTGTTAACCAAATGACAGAGGCAATTTTAATTTCCTAAATTTAAGAATTTCTAAGTCTGGGCCAGAGGAAAGTCTAGTAGTAGCAAAGATGCTTGAGCATTTATGTAGTATGCTTTACCCTTGGATCCGAAATTGTTTGCAGAGGCGAGTGTGAGTATCCATAGAATATGGATATTCCATGGATAAGGAAAGGAACTTACAGATGATTTTAAAAAGAAAAAGGGGGGGGGGGCAGTGTAATGAGTAACTAGTACCATGGCATTTTAGTGGAGGTTGCAGAGGGGTCACATTCTGCGAGTAGCTGTGTTGTGGCCTTCTTCAAATCAGCACAAAAGCGTGCCAAGTTTGATACTTCCCTGCATAGTTCAGCTAGCAAAGAATTATTGCTGTGGGGCTTGCGCGACAATTACGTAATTTAAAAGGTTTGGAAGGTGGTCTCAAAATTCATGCTTATAAAGATGGCTTTTAGAATTACAAATAGCAACGGAAGTGATTTGGATTTTGTCTTTGTTAGAGCTGACACTGTGTTAAGACACAAGAACCAGACACCGAACCTGACTAAGCATAAGTGGAATGAGATAAGTGAGCTTCCTGTGCTGAAAATGAGCATAAAGTAGAAAGACAAAAGAAAGGTTAGGAAAATCAAAGTAATGTAAATATATATACATACATTGCTGTCAATAATGTAGAAAAGTGGGTGGTGTTTGGGAGGCTTTTTTTTTTTTTTTTTAATGAAGAGCAGTAGACTGCTGTGTGAGGAAGCACCATTGTCATGTTAAACTGGGGAAGAATTTGGCCCATTCTATTTAATTCCACATCTTTAGTTTAGAGCCCTAAAAACAGTAAAAATAGTAAAACCCTTTACCCAGCCATGGCTAGCATAATTCAGATGGCCCCTTTCCCTTTTTAATTTGTGAACAAAGCTCCTCTTTTGAAGAAAAGTATTTGTTTACAATTGTTTATCAGAGCAGGAAATGGATCAATTAGATGTAACTTTTTAAAGTTAATTGACTGCCACTACTAAAACCACCTGACATCATTCTGGTGCCAGCAATGCCAGATGAGAAATCTCATCATTGTCACTGTGGGAAAGGCAAGGACACGATGGGAAATGTTATTCTTGGCACACAAAAGATTAAAAATTTTAAATATTTATAGAGTCTTATCTAAACTACTGATTGGTTATTAGTGCCTTGAATTGAGGCAGGGATGTGTGAATCCCTAGAGCTTTATGACCATATCCCMTGTGACTGGATCTGAACTATTAATAGGGAATCGGCACTCTAAATCTTCCACTAGCTATATCCTTCTTTCCACACTGCAGTGCCTTTATATTTTTTTTTCTCTTGGATTGTTTTGTTAATGATCTAGGACATAATGACAGCACAAAAGAAATTTTTAGAATCCTCCCTCTTTGAAATATTTGGCTTGATTCAGAGATATGTTTATATTGTTTTTCCATTTCTGCTGCACAGGCTTATAATACTTTTGCCTGTGCAATAGCAAAAAGAGTTCATTACCATGGTACTACCTTGCTGCTGTACTGAGTTTAGCAGTTTTTTCTGCTTCAACAGTACTTCCCTGCTGACTTTGGAGGGAGGCTTAGGGAGGGGCAGGGGGAGCTTTTTTTTTCTTTCTTTTTTTTTTTTTTTAACATAAATATTCTGGATTATTTCTTCCTGGCAAATCCCTAGCCCATTTGGAGACTCAAGAAAGCTATTGGGTGCATTTGTTGGTATTGCAAACCCACATTTTTCCTGTCAGTTGCAGAATAGCTCCAGCTTTTGACAACCGTAATGAGGCCTTTGATAACGCTTTGGCTGCCTGCAGCAAATGGGCTTATTGTGGGAGCCAGGAGCGCGCTCAGAAAGCCCTGATTTGAGATCTGAGAGAGAAACAAGATAGCACAACCTATAACTAAGACAGTCTCCCATCTCACCTAATCTTGTGACTCTCAGGAGGACCCCTTGGGTCTACAAGTGAGCTGAAACTGTTTGGTGTGGTTAACATTTTCCAGCTAGTGGAAAAGAAGAAATCTTTTCCCCTGATTTTATTTCTATGTTGCTTTCAAGCCTGTGGTAAAACAGTAAGAGTGTGAATGAGCTTGGGGCAAACTTTAAGGGGAGAACAGGTGAGAAAACTCTCCAGGTCAAACAGTTATCTTACTTAAAAATAAGTCTCAAATTCAATAGGCTTGTGAGCCTAAGGGAAGCTTAATTAAAGTTAAAGGAGGGCAAAAATAATCATTTAAAATGCTGCTTTGGTTCTCATAAGCCTGAGTAAGCCAAAATCTGGATTATTCAATTATGTATAGTTGTGGGATTTGTTTTGTGAGCAGTTTCCTGCTCAGCCCAGATTTTCAGCATCCTCTCTTCGTGTGTCCGTGTGTGTGTCCGCTGTCTCCAAAGGAGGAAAGGAAGGGACTTCAGGGTTTTATTCTGTGGCTCAGAGTGTGCTCCAAGTTACCCCTTCAAATTCAGATTGGCCCTGGATATGCTGGAAAATGTGTTTGCAAGGAGGAGGTGATACACTGATATTCTGTTTAACACTTACCATAGACCACCTCCCTGCAGCTCTGCTCACTTCTGTCCTTTGTGAAGTGCAACAGCTCCCTGGCGGGGAGGGGGGTTGTGAAGCCTCACTTTGCTTTGCAAGCTTAACAGGAGGGTGCAGGCTGGTCGCAACACATGGCTTTGTGGGCTGAAAGCTTGTCACTTAAGAAGAAGTTGAACCCTAAAGCCTGGTACTCTGGTGTTCATTTTCCTCTGGTAAAGTGTTCTTTAGACAACTCTGTTACAGCTAATGCCTGAGTTGTTACCCTTTCTCCCTTTCATTTCTTAATTTAAATCACAATCACAGAACGTTGAGGTTGGAAGGGACCTCTGGAGATCGTCTAAGTCCAACCCCCCTGCTCAAGCAGGGTCGCCTAGAGCATGTTGCCCAGGATCGCATCCAGGTGGGTTTTGAATATCTCCRGGGAAGGAGACTCCACAGCCTCTCTGGGCAACCTGTTCCAGTGCTTTGGCACCCTCACAGTGAAGAAGTTTTTCCTCATATTCAGATGGAATTGTCTGTGTYTCAGTTTGTGCCCGTTGCCTYGCGTCCTGTCRCTGGGCACCACTGAAAAGAGTCTGGTCCCATCCTCTTGACACCCTCCCTTCAGATATTTGTACATGTTAATAAGATCTCCTCTCAGCCTTCTCTTCTCCAGGCTAAACAGGCCAAGCTCTCTCAGCATCTCCTCACAAGAGAGATGCTCCAGTCCCCTAATCATCTTTGTAGCCCTTCGCTGGACTTGCTCCAGTAGTGCCACATCCCTCTTGTACTGGGGAGCCCAGAACTGGACGCAGTACTCCAGATGGGGCCTCACCAGGGCTGAGTAGAGGGGGAGGATCACCTCCCTCGACCTGCTGGCAACACTCTTCCTCATGCACCCCAGGATACCGTTGGCCTTCTTGGCCACAAGGGCACGTTGCTGGCTCACGGTTAACTTGTCCACCAGCCCATTGCTTTACCATCAATTCAGTTGACTTTGCTTATCTGCTCAGCAAAACTAAAAGCTTTGAAGAACTCCTGTAATGGATTTAAGTATCACTGAGACAGGCAGCATAAGAGGAGTCAAAATCAAATCCCAGCTCTTATATGCATAGGTCCTTAGCTTTCACCAGTCTGAGAGAATGAGGGAGAAAGGAAAAGTGTATGATTATGACACATGATTGCCATTTTGAGGTAATGGGGTTAATGATGGTTAGGAACCCAAAAGTTCTTTTGCGTGTTTTGTGGGTTAGAAGAAGAAACAGGTCAGATGCTATTTAATCAACAGCTATCTTTGGAAAACAGCATCCCTGATGAGGTTGGTGACTAGCTTGGAGAACTCATATCTCTGTTCGTCTTTTGGGCTTTCTAGGAGGTTAGGCCTCACTGAATGTCATTGCCTGAAGGGCAAAGAGAAAATTATTATGAGACCACAAAATATAATGCAAGAATGAAAGAAGAGTGGGATCTAGAAGGTGGAGGTAGCAGTGAAAGCAGGAGGAGATCAGCAGGTTACTTGGAGTTGCGAGGGGAAGAAGCTGGGAAGGGACCAGTGTGTTTTCAAGAGGCCTGGGCCAAGGGGGTCCATCCCCTCCTTGTTTTGCATCCTCTCTATCTTGCCCAGTTGATTTAATTTCATGATGATACAGAAAAAAAAGTTTTCTCCCCAGCAGTCTTGATATCATCCTTATCCACAGCCTTCAGCAGATTCAAACTAAATAATGGAGACTTGGTCCCAATGTAAGTAGCAGAAGGTTAGGGAGAGTGTAAGAATAGGAAAGCCTGTAATAATGCTTGTGGGGTAGTGTCCCAGCTCCAAGCAGCTTCGGGATTTCAGAGACGATACCTTGGTGTTTGTTAACCCCCCCCGCCCCCCATGAGATCATTTAATTGCTTTTTAAACTGTGAACGCTCTCTTGTCCACAGCGTTCTGCAGGAGCCCTATGCTATATGGGAAGGCATATTACCTCTTACTGGTTTTGAACCTGCCACCTGCTGTTTTATTTGATGTCCCCAGTCCTTAAAAGGAGCAATTATTCTGTGTTTACCTGTTCCCTGGCACTCTTGCTTTTACAAGCCTTTATATATTTCCTCTCTTCTCCTTTTTCCAAAAATGAGTCCTGACACTAGCTGTTGCTCATAGTGAAGCCGTGCCTTTATTTTGATTATTCTTGTTGCCTTTCCTCTCAAGCTTTTCTAGTTCTCCTATGTCCTTTTTGAAATGAAGGGAGCATGTGGATGAAGCATGAATTTTTATAGCAGCAAAATGTTCTGTTTTTTCTCTATCCAATTCCTATTAGTGCCAGTTACGCAGTTGGGACTGCTGATTAACAACAGCTCATTCCTTAGGCCTTCAGTTGACTATTACTGCTATCACTTCTCCCATGTCTATCACTTTTCACTTAATGCCATTGAATTTCATTTCATTGCATGTAAAGTCCTTCTGACATTCTTTCTGGTCAGCTTTTACTATTGCTCTTTGAAGGGGATGGTACCCTCTCAAACTTTTGCTTTGCTATTCACCCCTTTTTTATGAATACATTGGTTGGCACAAATCATAACACAGCTGTAGGACTCCACTGATGCTCTCTTTCCATTAAGAACACTGCCTTTTAGTTATATAGTTTGTTTTGTATTGTCTAACCAGTTACTTATCCATGCAAGGAACTTCCCTCTTATTCTGTGGCACCTTAATTTCCAGAGCTTTGGTAAAGGACTTGGGCAAGCTGGACCAAGCAGGACTTGGGAATCTGAGTCAATAGAGGGTATCTAGTGGAGAAGGTCTGTTTGACCTGTAGGCAAATAGATTCTTTGGGCAGCCTGCTGTGCCCTGTCCAGGCAGTTTTTTCTTTGCTGGTATTGGCACCGCAATAGGGCAGTGGGTGCCCCCTGAGAGGCACACTGCTGCCCCTGGCCACTCTGCCTCTCAAGGAAATTGTTGCCTTTGCCTTTCCATGGAACTGTCTTCACCAGCCTCTGTCCCAAAACTGCTGTGTGATATAGGGAAAGTTGCTTAGATGCTGTGTGTGTTGGTTTTCCATACCTACAGTATGGGAAATAAAATTTCCTACCCCAAAGGCACAGCATAGTTGTTGCTAGAGCGCCCTGGATAGAAAGTAACTTGGACATGCAAAATATTGCAAATATTTGATCTAGTTCTACTTGAGCATCAGTGTGACCCGTGCTCCAAAATCATTTAAGTGTTTCTGGAAATCCCACTATAGTCATGCTAGAAATAATTAAGTCATTAGTAAACAGGCTGTAGTCTGATCACTGATCAAATGTGTACACAGAGAAGCAGCAGGGAGTCCTACCTAGGGACTAGGTAAACCTCCAGAATCCCTAAAGGGAAAAATATTGGTTAAAATGAAAAGATTGTTGGTAAGCCTTTTTCAAAAATGCCAGTTGTCACTGGTACTAAAAGCCTACTGATTATTYGGCCTACAACAGCGTTTGTTTCCAATGTCACTTATATGGCTTTGGAAAATTCAAACCTATACTTAATGTTAATTCTAAAATTACTGTTTTTCATTTATTGTAGCTTGCAGGGTTTAAGCAGAATGTCATCTTCCACCTTTTCATTAACCATGCAGAAGCTATTTTATAACTGTTTGTGATGCTATACGGTTGACATGATTTTGAAGAGTAACAGTATAGGAGCATTTCTTTTAAGACTACACACAGCAGGGCATTGTATGAATTTTGCATGCAGAAGAAAATAAAACAGGTCAAAAGAAGCCAAACTTTGGTCCTCCAACCTGAGGAGTATCTATTTTAAGTGAAAGATGAGAAATGAAATAGGAACTGTTGCCACTGAAATGAAAAATAGTGCTATTTATATATTTTTTTTTATTGGTCAGAGTTTGTAATGAAGCTTTGACTTCTGCTGTTGTCAGATCTTGTACTGCTGCTGTCAATCACATTTTTTTTTCTTTCTTAAAAGACTCATGGTAAATTTATTTTGGATAGTTTCTTAACAGGTGTTTCCTTGACGTTACGAATGTTCTAAATGAGAACCTTGCTTTATGTCCGGAGTTCTCAGCTGAAATCACATGGCGGTCCGACACAGGCGCTTGTGTGTTTACTCATCTGTGCTAATGCTGACAGCAGATACTTGCAGATTCCCACAGTTGGCCTAGCCTGGACACAGAACAGATGTTGGGGATTATGGGGAAGGATTCAGAGAGGCTTTAGGCCTGTGTGTTTGCGGAAGTAATTCATTGTGGAGGCACAGACAGGACCTGCACTGAGGAGTTTTGTGAAATAGGTCCCTGTGGATTTGAATATCCAAATCAAAAACAAATGTTTTCCTGGTACCTTTAAATTAAAGGGAAAGCATAAATCAATACAATAAAATGAATTTAATGCACCAAATGATATCCTATTTCTACAGTGTTGTTCTTAAAGAAGCTGGCAACGCGGGTTTCTTAAAGCAGCGATACCTCACTGCCTCCTGGCTTCCCTCGCGGGGCACTTGCCTGGAGGCAGGGAGAAGTTGCRTCCTCTGAAGGAGAGCCTCCGTCACCTCTGGCTAGAGCTTGTGGTCATTTTTTGTCATTTTGTAGATGCTTTATGATGAAGAGAACATTTCCTGCAGGCTGATCTTTCCTCAGCTGTTCCATTTATCTCTGGCTCTCACATTTTGGATATCAACAAGAAGCAAAGTAGCTCAGAAATTGGCCAGCTATGGAGGAATAGGGATGGTAGAAGATGACCAAGACTGAGAAGTGGAGAGGATTTGCACTAGGTGTTCCCTGCAGACATCAAGTATCAGACTATACCCATAAGGTTTGTCAGGGATCTTTGTGGGCTGGGAAGCTAAGCTGGCTGCATTTCATTTATTTGTAGATTCAGAGCAAACCTCTGTAGCTGTGTTTTACTATGTGATGTGGGAAAGAGGATTTATGTAAAGTGCTATAAATATTAATCCTGCTGCTTTTATGAAGTTTTTGGTGAAAGAGGAAGGGAGAGACAGGATTCATCTCCAGAGCTTTGGCCAAGGGGGTGGTGCGAACAATTGCAAGCATATTTTGTATGTGATAATACGAGAAACTAAGGCACGGTGGCTGTCTGAAGAGGTCATGTGTGCTGAAGGAAAATGAAGGAAAGAAGTATCCATTTCTGATAAGACTCCATTGATCTGAGTTAAATTGCACTTGTGCCAGAGTAACTTAAAGTCCTTAGAAGCCTCAAGAGAGACAGTATGATGGTAAAGAACACATTAAATTTTGAGCTAACTGCATTCGGAACATGTTTAAGAACATAGCTACTGAATACAGTAGCTCAGTGAAGATAAAATCCCAAGCAAATGTATAGTGACTGAGCTAATAAACTACTCTGTATTGGAGAAATATGTAGTGTGGGGAAATAGATGACTGTTATCTGTTGCAAGTCTCCATTGCTATAACAGGGAACAGACAAAAACTTAAGTTTACAAGACATAGTTTTGCAGGAGGCAGATCTCTGTCCATGGAATGAAGTACTCTCAACTGCTATTGACTTCACTAAGAATTGAACTTGCTCAATGATTTATAAGCTTAGACCCCAATTTGAAAAACTGGAAAAGATCTACTTCTCTGGGCCTTGCAGTTACTAGAACAAATACGTTCTGTACCGTTATCAGCCATTTTCTGAAAGTCATGAATTATTAAGGAACCTCCAAGATGTAAAACACAGGGAATTGTGATATCCCGGTAAACTTCATCTCAAACCACATCTTAAAAACATAATATCAAAACCCAGTTCTTTCCATGTGTAGGTCATAATGCTGTAGCCCCCTGCAAGCAGCAGATGATGTGCAGAGCCTCAGTTCTTTGTGACAAGCTGCCTGCAAGTGCAGGTATTTGCAGAACATTCCCATGTTCCATCTAAATTGCTAGATCAAGGCACTGGAGAGCAGAAGCCTCACTAAAATCAACTTATTTGCCAAATGTGGGGACAAGGTATAGAATCTAATATGAACTAGAACTGATGAAAGTTTTGCCACTGACCATTCCAGATCTCTGCAATATATATGCTGTAGAATTTGAGTTTTGGTCAACAGTTTCACTCAGAGGACAAAACTATTTTGATAGTCCAGGCAGGTGGATAGATGCCAGTTATACTTACCCAAAATATTTAATAGAGTAGCTTAGATAATATGGGTTGCATTTTCTTTTTTAATCCACCTTCTTGTGGTGGTCTACAAAAGCGCAAAAATGTCTGGCACAAAGATGCAGTAAGTAACAAAACACACAGAAGAATAAATATGGACTTCAAAGATGATTAAAAATGAGCAATTCAATAATAATGTGAGGTGGGGAAGGTATTAGTTGATACTAATATAAAAAGCTGTTTTTCAAAATTCTCCTTAAACACTTCTT
The DNA here is from genome assembly GCF_003343035.1 of Apteryx rowi. NCBI lineage: Eukaryota > Metazoa > Chordata > Aves > Apterygiformes > Apterygidae > Apteryx > Apteryx rowi. The sequence continues at coordinate 467,767 of NW_020448675.1, forward strand.
TAAAAGCAAATATATTCAAAACACTTCAGAGAGGTTGATGGTATTTTCTGCATTTCCTTCAAGGTTAGGAAACATGCCAAAATTCATACCGTGAAACAGTGATAGAGGTGGAATTAGACCAGTCTTTCTGGCTGTAATCTTTTTGCTGCTCTTGGTAGATCACCTTTTTACTTAAGGATGCTTCTTTTTCCATACTGGGGAGGAGGGAATATCTTGAAACACAGATGTACTTTATGCAAGGAAGCCAGTATTGATGCAGGAACAGTTGGAAAATCTCAACACACAAATTTGAAGGTTCTGCCTTTTTTTATAGGTGTAACTTGGCTGGTTGTACAAATATCTTGTATCTTCACTGTAAAGCAATGACTACTGCTAAACCTAATTACTCCCTTGGAGCTTTAAATTTAAAAGTGGGTTCTGTAAAATTTAATCTTTTCCCCTGCAGTTTTCATGATAAAGGCACAGTTATTAAATAAGGGCAGCCACTATACAAGAGTGGTTACTATTAAAACCTGCACAGAAAAAGCTGTAGGTACCAAACAAAATTTGGTTATAAGCTGAATGTGACTTCAGAAAGGAGAAACGTAGTTTATAAGATGTATCTTTATTTTTATAGGCAGAGTAGAAGTTTATACCAAAGTGCATGAAACAGATTGAACAAGACAAACAGGTCTATCAAAGCTATTGTTTCAGGTTTACACTATGCTCTTTGTATATATGCCTCTATTAATTTAATTTGAGGGGGGGAGGAAAAAAAAAGCAAGAATTCCAAAAAGAGCTGTAGGAGTGAGTTGGCTTTCACACTAGAAAGCACACTTTCTAGCAAATTTTATTTGGGTTCAGTGAAGTTACAGCAGCGTGGCAGGTCACCATGCATCAGTAGGTAGCCACCCATGGGCTGCTCTACCACATCCTCAGGTGTGAGTTCACGTAGCTCATCTTAAACTGCAATAAAAGAAGGTTATGATGCATTGCACAACCGTCTGATTGGAGAGATCTAAGAAAACTCATACTGTCTTATGAATCAGGACAATACCAAGCCTGAGTCAGGTACAGAACAGTAAATCTCTAGGATGCCATCAACAGAATCCTATGCCTCAGGTTGTTTCAAAGTGCTCATGGTCTCTAAGTACATGTGTAAAGGAAGGAACGATGTTTATTCAGTAACTGAGATTTATGCTAGGGGAGCCCAGGCTAATATACGATGTTTTTACCAGGGTTAGTAATTAGCCCCAGTGCCATTTACCTAAAGATTTGCTAAAGTATTTTGTACACTCTAAGGAGAAGGTTGTTTTTTTAATGAAATCTGTGCTCTAAAAATGAAATTTTGGGAATCCGTTGATAACCATTTACATGCAGTATGATTTTATTACTAATTTTTAGCAACAGTTTTCTCCAAATGACTTAGAAATGTTTGTTTGTGTTATTTGTTGCGCTTACTATAACCAATAATGAATGAGAAATGGTAGTCTGCGTAAAATTGCATCACAGTTTACACTGGCAGTGAACCATAAAATCAAATTAAAATGCCATCTGATTAATTTTCTTAATTCTCTACTATCAGAGTAATAATGGAAAGTAACATAGGCAGGATCCTTGCTTAATCAGTAGTGCTGTATACTAATTAAGTAATGAGATATAGTAATGTGTTCTTTTATTCTCAGGCAAGGATGTGTATGTAGAGTCTGTTTTTAGTTAACAGAAAATGGAGATTATTAACAGCACTCTTTGGGACACGTTTGCCCAATAATATATGCATGAATATTGCATTTATGTATTATATTTTAATTTCTTTCAATTCCATTTAAAAGTAGAATGAAAAGAGGTTGCTAACTTACTATATCCTGTAGTTTCTAACAAAATTAGAGTAGAAGTTCTGAGGATTTTGCTGTGCTCCTGTGGTGTTACAACTCTAACCAGTTCCTCCAAAATCATGTGAGTGTATGTGAAGTATTCCCCCCCGCAAAGGTGTCAATTTTTGTATTTGAAGCATTGTATTGCCAGTTCCTGGAACTTACTAATCATGAAAGAAGAGTTATTTAAGCAGTTGGTTTATCTTTATTTTTTGAGTTCTGTTATATTTTTGCCTTTTTTTTTTGTGCTTTGGTTTGTATTTTCATGCTTTCCTTTAAGCATCATAGCTAGCAACTTCTTCCATGAAAAGATTCTTGCCTGAAACCTGTGCCTCAGAATGTCTTGGGCTTTACAAGAAATACCATATATATGCCTCTGTGATACAGTGTTTGCATTTTTCCTTTTTCTCAAAATACTACTCCTGTCTTCCCTCCCTACATTGTATGCAGGCTTTAAATGAATGTTACCAATAGGCTTGATAACTATGATATAAAAGCTAGACAATGGATAGGTTTCTTACTGATTTTTGGCTTCCATATGGTTTTAAGTATGACTGGAAAGATTATGAAAAATAAGTAAAATATTTGATTCTTTACTCTTTTTATTGCTCTCAAGGGGATATGGCTGTATGAGTGGAGACTGGGAGAGGGAGGAAATAGGTTTGAGACCAGACCAATGTGTCATTGTGTTAAATCCAGCCAGCCAGTGAGGTCATTGTTTTCATCTGAGTCATTTTAGAACGAAAACTCTTACATTATGGAAAACATTGCACATCTTTATTTCAGACATGGAAATATCCAGCCAACCTTTCAGTAGTAGAGCTCTGCTGACTTCATTTGAGGTACTCCTGACTCCCAGCGGTGTAAGCAGGAGGGAAAATCAAATTCTTTCGCCTCCCTTTTTAACACTTTGCCACTAACCCAACAGGGTTATTCTCTAGGTGCACTCCCAGCCAAGACGCTGGTTGAAGAGGGAGCTGGTAAGTCTGTTCATCACACCTGTCAGCCCTGAATCTAGTAAATCTGTCCAGCCTGGAGCTGGCTACAGTTATATTAGGGAAAAAGTTCTTAAGCACCGACTCATGTTGAGGCTAGATTATGTTCCAGCGTGCACGAGGAAAATCCTGGAGACTGCATTCCTGAATATTGATTATATGTCATACGCGGGCTCCGCTAGGCTCAGTCTCTGTGTAGCCTGATCTAATTGAGGGACTTGGGCAATCTGCCCAGCTCTGCAACTGATTTGTGTGACCATGAGCAAACCATGGCATCTCTCTGCACTTGGCTTTTAATGTACGAGGTCTTTAAGGTGGGTCTGGTATTTGTGGCATTTCAAGGGTCCTGTTGTATAATACAATGAATATAACCCAATTTGCATATTTTATACCATATAGCAGCGTGGGTTGAAGACACTGATCACTCCACATTAACTAATAGAAATACTAGGAGGTGGTTTGGGCCGAATCTAACAATTGCTCTTTTATCATTTGAATGGAAGGAAAAGCCATTGCAACTTTTTATGCCTTCAGCGTAATTCAAGAAAATGAATTGTTGTTTGACAAAATATCTTCTAATCATTTGTATACCATGAAGGTGCTTACAGTGTTAATATGTGGCAGGTCGTATGTCTCCTTAAGGTTTATTCAGCCAGTGGTTTGATAAGGTTTAGTATTTTTGCCCATTCAAAATTAAACTTCTGGGTCCTTTGAATCAAGAGAACTACCCAGTGTTGGCGTTCAAACATCCAGCCTTAGGGGGACCCAGAACGTGCAGAGATGGCACTGAGCAGTTCTCTAAGGGAAAGCGTGTTTGGGTAGTGGTCTGCAAATCAGATAAAAGTTGTTTGTAGGAGAGCTTGCACAGCAATACTCCTTATAATCTGGGGTAGTGTTTTCCTGCGTGGAACCTGATCCTGTTGCCACTGAAGTTAAGCCTCAAATTTCTTTATGAAAAGCAAAAAACCTACAGCAAAGATGTCTAAACTGTTACTTGGCCATCACTTAAAAGGCAGCAGTTTTGAAGATTGGGGGAGTGTGTGTTTGATGTTCAACTGAAAATATTTCCTAGACCTTTAACAGTCTCTGAATCAGCCCTGTGACTACAGAGCAAATGAACGGGAATCCCTCCCAGGACTCTGGCTCCAGAGTGAGCCAGGAGCCCTGCTGCAAGGTGGCTCAGTGATAGTGCCCGAGTGAGCCTCTCCCAGAGAGCGATGTACCTGTCCATACACCACTCTGTGAGGGAGGGCAGTGGGACTGCGCGACGCATGGGGTGGATGTGTTTGCCCGAGCAAGGAGCAYGCTGTCATCAGTGAGGAAAAAAAAGACTGAGTGTGGGATCTCAGAGCGGTGGGCTGTGAGGCTTTGGAGACGACTGTCTACATCTCCTGAATGGCAGACATTCTTCCAAGTGATGTGCCTAACACAGGCTGGCCTGAGCCTGGACCAGAGCGACTGATGGGGACTCCCCTGCGCTCTTGTTAGCCCTTGTCAAGTGATGTGCTTCGATTGAGCCGCTGATCTAGAACTGGTTGGGGAGAGGTGCTGGAAAAGGTATCCTCCTCGTACGTCTCAGATGGCTGCGGCACTGCTTTCTGCGCAGGCTGTTGGGGAGCGCAGGTGTGAGGAGCAGCGCGGAGGCTTCTGCAGTTGCACTGTGCAGCTCTAGCCAGGGCTTTTGGCAGCTGGATCCTTCTGTGACGCTTGTCACGAGTGTCTAGATCAGTCGTATCTCTGTGAGGGCAACAAATGATTCTGGTGCTATTATGGTATCTGAACTCTGTGCAGTCATCTCTTGGCCCCTCTCTCCCCATCTCGCCCTCCCTCCAAGTGCTGACAAGGGCAGCGCTATGCCGTTGTCCACATTCAACTAGTAAGGAACAAAGTCACTTGGCTGCGGTTGTGCAGACGTTCAGTGGAGCACAAATTGAACTTGGATCTCTAGTGTATAAAACTGGCATCCAAACGAATATGAAACCAAAACTGAGCAGCTTATTGGGTCCTTGTCCATGCCTCGTGGAGACAGATATGATCAGGATCTGGGCACACTTCCAGTAATAATTTTTGTCGCACTGTAAATACAAGGCCAGCTGTTTTCATGGTGATCTTACGCTTTCACTGTCTGTTTTTAATCAGAATTAGGATGTACGGGTATATGAGGAAATGAAGTAATAAAAAGCTTTTATTATTCAAAATGTGAATTTAAATTTTGTCTTGAACAATCTATGAAGGAGATGGAGACCTTTGGTTTGTCTGAATTGTTTACTGGTCTCCAGTTGTGCCTAACCATGCTGTGATAAGAATACCAAAATATTTCTCTCCCTACCCCCACTTGAGCATTTTCTGCCATTGTAATTCTCATTGGAAGGAACAGTGGAAATTAGTGGCACCACCTATTGGTGAAAAAGTAAAACTATGAATTATACTTATTTGCATCCTAGGAAAGAATAATAAAGTGGAGAAAATAGCTTGTAATATATTCCATATTACAACTTAAGTGGCTTTTGAAACATTCTATTTCCTGTTTGATGCTTCTGTGTAGAGCATGTCTGTGGTTTAAAAAAAAAAAAAAAAAAAAAAACTTAATCCAAGCTTTCTGAAATAATGGTAGTACAGAGCAGATCTTCCTAGCGGCTCTTGCTGGTTGCCAGTGCTACTGCATCCTCCCCCTCCTTTATTTATTTATTTAAATATACTCACGCTTAAGCATGCTCACCAACAGTAAAGGTGTTGGGACTAGACTGTTTGCTGCTCAGTTGAAATTCCTGGAGCTTTTCTTTTTCTTTTCTTTTTCTTTTCTTTTTCTTTTCTTTTTCTTTTCTTTTTCTTTTCTTTTTCTTTTCTTTTTCTTTTCTTTTTCTTTTCTTTTTCTTTTCTTTTTCTTTTCTTTTTCTTTTCTCTTTTCTTTTCTCTTTTCTTTTCTCTTGCCTATTTTTAAAAATGTTATCCCTTCCCTAAAATGAGCAAGTTTACTGTGGTAGCCTCATCAGTGCTTGTTGGAAGGCAGTTTACTGATGGCAGCAGTTTAAGCTGTAACATCTTCAAGGGGAGAACTTGCATTAACCGTGCATGTTCTGTGGGTGCCATGTGATAAATGGTTTCTGGTAGTTGGTTTTGGATGTGCTAGTTTCTAATGTTTACACCAGTAGACAGAATAAAAATGACCTTGTTGCTTATCATGGGGCCTGTGTGATGACAGAGCTGGTCAAATTTTGAATTTGTTTAAAAAACAAACTCTTTCCCCTTCTCCTCCCCGTCACCCTACAAAAAAGAAGAAGAAAAAAAAAGTGGTGGTTCCTGTTTAGTAGCTCTGCTTTTCTTATCTGGAGAGATAACTGATAGTTGAAGGATGTTGTTTGTTATTGAGGCTGGGTATGGGAACGCTGTTTCACTGAAGATATTTTGCAGTACTGTCTCCCTGCTGTTAGGAACAGCTGAACAACTCGAATGGAGCACAGCAACGGCTGTGAAGCCCAAAGAGGACTTAGTTGCAATATATTGGTGTCCTTAGTATAGCTTCTGTTCATAACCCAATTCTCTATCCTCAGGTTGGAGAAAATCCTAAAAATGGATGGATGTGCTGGGCATGTGTTAGGTGGTTCCCAGGGAGTCCTTGCCTGAGGAGCTCCTGTCCTGCCCTGCCCTGCCAGAACCGAGGCAGCGCGCAGGGGCAGCACAAGAAGTGTGCGTCCGAGAGGAATCCATGCACTGTAATACAGCGTGGTGGAGTATAACTGCAGGTGGAAACTGGAAATGAGCAGGGAAGAAGCCTTCTGGATGACCTTGGGAAAAGGGTATCAGCTAGGGGTGGGCTGTGTGGATAAAGGCCCGCAGGTAGCAATGTGAGTGTCTGACAGGGCTAAGATGAAATGAACAGTTGTGTGGTGCAGTTTGCAGACAGAATAAGACCTAAGTAAAATGCATAGTTGTAGGTAAAAAGTACCTGGCTTGAGGTTCTTTAGTGCAAAGAGAGCTTAACATATGAGATATCAAAACTGATTCGTAGCTATTGATTGAATTGACAATACTACAGATAATTTCACTTAAGTTTCTACTAAATAGGTACTTGAATTGTTCTGTGCATCAAAAGTCCTTTGAGCTGCTTTCAGCTAAAAAAGCAAAAAAGTGGAGTGTAAAATACTTAAATCAAAAACACCAGAAAATGTATTTAGGATTCTTCAGCCTTTTGTTTAGCCTTTATTAGCGTTAGTAATGGGAGGGTGGTCGGTGGAAATGCTGACGTGATTAGACTGCTAGCACTTGCAGGATCACAGCCAAGGCAAAGCAAAGCAGGAGGGTAAATCCGACAGTATTTTGCCACTGTCTTGTTACAGTTCAGCTCTTTGGCTAACAAAAGAGTTAAAAGATTTCCCTCTTATTCCTATCCATCCTTTTCCTTAAATAAGTCTAGTGAGGCTAGATCAAAACTGACCATATGCTCCAGGCGTTCTGATGTGAAAGTAGGCATGAGAGGTCGCAAATGACTGAGAGCTCATTCTCAGACTGGAATTTGTTTACTTCCTCTCCATGTGGGTGGCAAAGTGTCCATAAATGTTTTAGCATAGTGTAGCTCGCTCTTGGTTTCAGTACAAGATTTACCACTGATCTGTCACTCCAGCAACAGCACAGAGGATTTAACAGTCAAAAGTGAAAAATGTTTTTGGAAGTCCTCACTACTTGGCAATCGAAGGGCAAGTTGCTGCTAAACACAACTGGACTGTGAGATGGATGCTTTTTAGATAGTCATCAACAGTGGGAGAAAATTCTGGGTGCTACAGGTGGATGTCCCGGCAATGAAATGCACTGGTTTTTCTCAGTTTTGAAGCTTTTCTGTAATGAGTAGTAGAAGTTCCTTCTTCTGCTGCAATCAATCAAATTTCTCTTACAGAGGGTATAATTACAAATCATGTCTTCTCACAGTATGTTTCAAAGGCTGGGGGTTGTTTTGTTCAGTTTTGTTCTGTAGCTCAGCTTCTATGAAAGTCCCTGAAACTTCAGCTCTGCAGGCTGCTGCTGGCCTCTTGCTTGGTCACTTTGCAGTGGTGAGGCACAGCCAAACTCGGTCTGTGTGACATGGCTCAGGCAACTGCTTCGTTTCAGTGTCTGTGGGTATATACCTCCCTGTCCACTCGCATGCCTTTAGCTACATCACACATGAATGTCAGTGAACATATTGTATGTGGCATACAAGATGGTGGAGAAAAAAAGGCTTTGAGGAAGGGATATGACAACATCCATAGCTGGCAAGAGGGCAGAGTGTGGCTAGCCACTGGAAATGCTGCTGACACCTTTCAGCCAGTGTTTGAGTTGTGTATGCTGCACACAGTTCATTACAGAAAAAAACAATTTACTAGTGTACTGGAGAACTTAAAGGATCCTTCCAGGAAGCATGCATGTGCATGCAAGAGGTGGCAAGGTGTTCTTAAGTCTTCCACATAGCGGCTCAGGGCCTTACTCACCATTAATTTGTAAAAAGTTCTAAAGAGAGCCCTAAAAAAATGACCTAAAACAACTTTTCTATAAATAGCACTGTGTTTCAACTTTGTTCCACAACTACCTGTGTATGCTGGGACCTGTTGGGTTTCTGGACATCATCTTTCTCAAACTCTACCAAGCTTTTTCTTGAAGCGTTACAACAATGAAAGAAAGGTAAATGTAAGCTTTGAGCTCTTCATTCATAAAAAGCCATTTGTGGGGACAGGAGCGAGTCTTTCCCATCCTGGGTTTCAGACGGCAGTAATTATTTGAACAGRAAGTGCTGTATTTAAGTGGAATATGACTGAAATATTTTGTTGAAGGTTGTGGGKTTTTTTTGTGTTTAATAATGTCAGTTTGCTGCTCAGGGTTCTGGAATAGTGGGTGGAGGGAGAGCTGACAAAGGGCAGAAAAGATAGTCAAAAGTGCAAGCTAAATATATTTGTCATGCAATTTTCCCTGAGTGAAAATATATGACTGTCTGGATACACAAGTTAATATCATTGGAGGATTTGGTCGAAACATGTTTTCATTTTTTGTTTATCTTTTTGAAGATATCCAAAGTATTTGGATTGTAAGGAGTGATTCCAATGAGACATGATGTCTGTTTGTTAATTGTAGGCACAGTTTCTGTTAAGAGTTCATGAGACTTCCCCCTTCCCACACTTGCTGAACATTGTCAGGGTCATGTATGCGGTGCCTGTTTGATGCCATCGCCCTGCCTGTTCTTTGTAAACAACCAGTTAACGTGCAATGGCTCAAAAATGCTCATGACTTCTTTGTTTGTTTTCTTCATAGGCTGGAATGGTGTTGCGATGTGGATACTTCTGGTTTGGCTTATTTCTCGTGCCCACTGCGTGCCTTGTTAAAGACGTGGCATGGAGAGCGTAAGTCCCGAAACAGTCCTCGTGGTGTTGTAGGAATCATTTTGCATGGATGTGCTGTGCAGTTCAGTATTTCTCTGTAAAGCAACTACAAAGCCTTTCAGTGAATGCAAAACAATGATATTGCTTTGGAAGACCTTTCAGCAAAGTTGAAAGTGGAAGTCATTTTTTTATACGCCAATGCAACCAGCAGTGCAAAAGGATGAGTAGTTTTAGTCCTGAATCTGGAGGATGCAGCCTTCTCTCAGTAATAAAGATATTTCTTTTCATGATTATTTGCTCTGTCTACCTTTTAGTTAAAGGCAAATTCAATTTAGACCTCAAAGGTGCCCTGCTGCTGAACGGAAGCCCAATACTTTGGTTTGACTAAGTAGGTTAGGCAGAAAGTAAAATTGTGGTACTCAGTGCCCTGCAAGCTCCCAGTTGTTTGCCAGCGGCTCTTTAGGTTCTCCTTTAACAGTGAGTCTTCCCCAACTTGACCGATGTAACTGACAGAATAGCAATACTCTCTGGACTCCACAGTTGAAGTAAATCTTGATTCCTTCCCTACCCGAAGAGGGGGAACAAGCCTCATGAAATACAAGCCTGTGTAATTCCCTTCTCCTCCCAAGTTTCCCTGGTTTCAAAGCACTGAGTAAAGTAAGACATCTGAAGAATTTTGATTTAAAGAGAAGCAACTTAACTTCTCTACTATTGCTATTTTCAATGTAGAATTATCCTTTTCATGTATAATTTCTTGTGTTTTGTTCGCTTTAAATGTCTTAAGCCTCAAAGCTTTCATCCAGTGGAAAGCTGTGTTACAACCAAGAAGGTTTCATTTTGTGGAAGTGCTTTTCTTTAGCCTAAGGTAAAAGATTCTCATGGACTCTGAGTGCCAAGAGATGAGCTGGTACTCACATTCCCATTCTGTTAGAAGAGTGGCAAAGAAAGCCTTACCCTGCTGCTCTTACCTGAAGGTAGTGCTTTTTCCATAACTCCTTACAAGGAGGCTATGAGGCAAAAATGCAGGTCCTAACTTGTCACAAGGACTCAAAGTAAAATATCATAATATGTAACACCGCTCTAGGAAGGAGGTATCTGGCAGTGAAAGAAGATTCTTCTTTAGGGAGGAATACAGAAAATACTGGAAAAGGCAGAACATTTCCCAAACACAAGGACATCTCAAAGATCAGCATAAAAGRATAAATCAGGTCATACACATGCACCTGAAAGTCTGTTTTCTTCCTATGGGGCTGATAGCACAGCTAAATTGAACTGTTAGTAGGCAAATCTACCAATCAGTAAGTACTTTTCAAATGTCTTCCCTTTCTCTCCCTCAGGTTGATTTTCATGAGCTACACTGCTAGAATTAAAACTAGGTATGATAACGTAATATTTCTGTTGAGGCCAAACTATGAGTTAATAGTCTAGCATACTAGAGGGTTTTTTGTTGCATTTATTAAACTTCCCCATTGAAAATGATTTTAAAAGTCTAAAGTTGAGGCTAAAATGTTTAAATCTGGATACTTAACATTAGCTGTGTCTATGACCAGCTTTTTAAAGCCCTGAAAAATCTTAAAATTCATTTAGTACAACAGGTCCTGTTCCTGTGTCAGGCATTATTTAAAACCACTTACTAAGAAGTCAACAGACTACTCCTGTGATTAAAGTTAAATAGCTAAATTGTTTGCAGCATCATCTAGGTGTCCAGGATTGTGTTTTAGTTTTTGAAATATTTTCATGATAACTGAAGGTCAGATATGTGTCCTTTAGTTGTCCTCTGTTCTTATCAGTGCTTGGCAAAAACGACTAAGGAATTATAAAACAGGCCAGACCAAGGCAGGCTCATCCTCAGCTATTACTCATTTAAAACTCTGTTACTGACTGAGCCTATTCTTTAATATTTCTTAGAGAAATCTCAGCAACATAATCCTTTCAGTGGTTCAGACCAAGAATGTACAGAGATTATGAAGCTCTCAAGATGAACATGTATGACTGATACACACTGGATGTTTTCCCAGCAGATTTTAAACAGGAGGCTCCTATCAATATTAAGCAAAAAATCTGTTCTCTGAGCAGGACTCTTTTTTTTTTTTTTTTTAACACAGCACTGAAAAATTAACATGATTAACATTTTAACCAGGATAAATGAAATGATACGGCTATCAGCACTAGCATATGGAAGGAGTAAAGGCCTGTTTCCTTTCCAAGAGGCTTGCCATTCACAACTCGAGCCCAAGGCCTCTGGAAATCAGACAGCACGTTTCCACAGCAGTGGTTACACCACATTGCTGCCTGTAATTCAGCAGAATCCGTTTTCGGCCATAAAATTCCAGCAGCTCTGACTTCTCATGGCCGTGGAATTTATCCCTTTCAGTTTCTTTTGGACATGAAGCATAAGTCCACAGAAAAAGGATCCATGTGACCCAAAAGGCGTATGCCTAATTTCAGTACAGAACACTGCCAGAAAAGCATAAGTACAGTACAGAGCTTTTATCTGGAAGAAGGCTAAAGGGAATTTAAAAAAAAAAAAGTATGTTTCAGACCATGCAAATTTTATTATTTCTAAAGTGTTGTGCTGTATCCATTATCAAAATCTGTAATGCTGTATGCAAGCATGTAGTGCAAACTTGCCATAATGCAAGTATGAGCTAGTTCTACGTGTCCTTTCGTTACACAGGCTACAGTTGTCAACACACCTCTTATCTCCCATGTTCTCTGCAACTCTAGGCCTAATGTGTGTGTATGTATGTATTTGTATTTTTTTTTTTAAGTGATTCAAAGAAATGTGGAAAACTTCTCCCTTTAGAATGACAGGGAAGCTTATTATTAATACTTGCCTGCAATACCACATTGTTAACTTTGGTCCACTACCATGAATTGAGTAGCTTGGTTTGGATTTGATTTTTCCCTTGTAAAAGTCCCGGTTGTGCTACTATTGAAGTGAACAGAACTTTGTAAGGTGAGTTCTTGCTCATAGCTGGCATGTGTCAATTGAATACAGGTCACTGGTGCTAGGAAGTCTTGAAATATCTGACCCATAAAGCTGTGTGGGAATCATAAAAACAGTTTATTCCAGCAAAAATTATTTTATTCCTTGCTGGGCAGGAATTTATTAATAACTGGTGTCTCAACACTTAGTGTTATAGCGAGAAATTTCCTGAGCCTTCCAATAATTACCAAAATATTGATGTGCCTTTTTTATTGATAGTGGGGGAAGGCTGGCAGGGAAGGAAGCATATTGCACTTGCCAGCTCTGGCAGTGTAAATAAGAGAGAAGGTATGAGGAGCTCTTCCCATCCACACACTTGCAGTCCCTGGAGCACAAGGCACCTGAAATGATGTTGTTGCAAATAAGTCACAGTAGAGGCATCATTATCTTTGAGAAAAGAGCCCCCCGTTTCCCCTGACAGATTCTGCCCTCCAGAATCTCCCAGTATCTTCCTAGGACCGTGAAGCTATGCCCTTCCCTGGCTTGGAAGTGAAAGGGCTGCTCAAAATGTGGCAATAACCCCCAGCTGTTCTTATAATCCTTGATCTTACTGTCCCAGCGTGCGTGGAAAGGTGAGCCTGCCTTTATGTACCGCATCAAATTTCAGCTGAACAGTAAGATTGAACACAAGAGCTCATAATTTATTGAGGGCTGATCATGCATCTAAAGCAAAGTGCAAGGTAAACGCTAAGACTTCTGCCTATATTTTTGTGTATCAAAAGTTAATGATGTGCTGTTGTGAAAAAATCATGAAGTATCCAGTCCCGTTGCCAGCAATCCAAAGAATATTTGTCACTGATTTTGATGGGAGTAGGCCCAGACTGTGAGGCAATTATTACAATGTTTTAGTATCTGTTGTTTTAGAAACACATGGATAGGTTAGTTGGGGCACTTTTAGAAATACTAAATTAATTACTCTTCCATGGAGGTTCTTGCTCCAAGTCAAGTGATTCAGTGTGTAAATATTACCTGGAGGGTAGGGGGAGGTTATGGATACCCTGCCATGACACAGAGCCCATATATTTCATCATTTCATCATACTTCGGTCCCCCTGACTTCAGGGTGACAGTGTTTTGTTCATATTGTGAAATACCTGTGCGATGCCTGCTCTGCCTGTGCTGCACTATCTGGCCTGTGTGGCTAAGGTTCCACTGAGTTTATACTTTGAATTCAATATTGCACTCTAGAAAAGAAAAACATCTCTCATCTTTTATACAGTGTGGAAAGATAAAGATAAGCAAGAAGCCTTGGGAGAGATTTCATAACTTGTAGGTTTATGTGTTCTTGCCCATGGGAAAACAGGTTTTAAAGGGTTTTAAAAGTTTGAAACTCGGTCTTCAATGTTACAGTAGTAGACATGGTCTCTTTAAAAGGCAGGATATGAGCTCAAGGTCAATGTTTAATGTATTTACTCAAATTAAAAAGAGTGTGAAAGCCAAGTCAATTATAAAGATTGTAAGGGTTAATAGCCCAAAGCTTTGTCATCTGTAAAAATGGCTATAGATTCCTTTCCTCAAAGAGGAGATTGAGTCTTACCATTAACCTAAGTAGTTGTCGTAACTTGAACATAATTAACTTTTGTGCAGTTAGAGGTAAACTCACATTCTTGAAACAGTACAAGTTTTAAAATATCCTTGCTGCTCTGTTTTATCGCCCAGTCGCAATATGTTGGTGCTCTCTTGCAAATCGTACATCTCTGGTGGCTTTATCTGGGTGCTCCTCTAAGAACATCATGATATTCTCCTTTTGCTTCCAGATTTTGCTGTGCTTCATCTTTTGTTGTTCTCTATATATTTTTTTCCTCTCTCTTACATTCAGATTTATTTTGAAAAGTGGTTTTAATCTTAGCTTCTCACCTTGCAACATTTGGGGCCTAATTTGGCACCACAAAAACCAGAGCACTTGGATAACTGAGTATTAATATCAAGCTACAGTCATCTCAAATAGTCTCAGCAAAGATTTTGTGGGCTTTCTGTTTCTCCTTCCCCAGGGAAGGAGTAATAAAAATCGTGCCTTTAAAAAAATAAATGCATCTTTATTATATTTTAATCATGTATACACTTATTATTTCTCTAGTAGGGAGAGACTGACATTGTTTTTCATCACTGGTTGAAGATTACAGTATCTGTGTATAAGATTTTTATAAAATTTATAAAGAAATCTTTGCCATCTCTAGAATTGAATATAATTTTAATGCAGTGAAGCAAATGGTATCTCAGTTGACTTGGCTCCATCTTGTTTTCAAGCTCCTTGTGCAGTCACATGCAAATCAATATCATCTCACGGGGACACTTTCTCCTTTAAGTGACACAAAAGAGGAAGCTGATCAAAAACTCTCCATTGGAGAAAAAGATCCCTGGACTGTGTATTACTGCTTTGTAGATGTCAAGGCAGAGGGGGCTAGATTCTCTCCTTACGCCAGCAGAAGTTAGGAATAAAGGCACTGAAGTGGTAGGTGAGGCTGAAAAAAAAGGCCCACGTCTCTGTGTGTGGGACATTGCTCTCCAAATTTGGTCGCATGTGTTGTGTATACATTGCTCTTTGAATGCCCAAAGTAAGAAAATAGGACACAGTCTGTCTTGTTACTGTTGTTTTGAAGCTCAGTGGGGAGAGAAGTGCCTTTCCGAGTCATGTGAAACTGGTAACTGAAAATCAAGAGGTCTGAATGGCAACTATAGTCAGCAACTCTCCCCGGGTTTTCAGGGCAGCGCGATGCATGGCTCAAAAGATGGAGTGGAATCATGTTTTGCCACATGAATACTCAATGTGGCCCCGTCCTTTTGTTTGAGTGCCCAGGTCCGGAGCAGTCCCACGGCAGTAGTGTCAGGTCTCCGTAGTCCAGTGGCTTTGCCAGCCAGTTAGTTTTTAGCAGAGTGTTGTGTTGAAGCAGGCAAGCTCTGCTGAATTTGAAGTCCTTCTGATTCGTTTCCTGTGTGATACTTTCCTGGTATTGCGAACCTGGACTGACTGTTCTGTATGTGCATTCCTTGTGCCTTATTTCCCAAATCTTTATGAAAGGAGGGCCTTGCACCTCTCATCTGCAAAGGAAAAATTGGTCTTTTACAAACCCACAAATGGTCGTGCATGTTTTTTGTTTTGTTTTTCTGTTCTTATCTTTTCTTTGTGATACAGGGCCAAGCATGTCTACCATAAAACTTTGCTGGAGGAAGTTCAGGAATTGGAGACGAAGACCAGAGAGCTGGGAAAAGCCATGCTTCGTGATAGTAATGGAAAGAGGTGAGGCAATTCTATACTACTGTTTTGAACAGACCCTTCTTTTTGTCTCCCCTCCCTATTTCTCGTTCATCACTCCAGTCTGATTCCAGGCAGGCTGAGAAGGTGCCTCTCCTGTATTATTCATTCACTGTTGTTGTTCCTGTATATATGCCTCCTGCCCTCACCCAAATCAACCCTTGCAGTTTCATTTCTCCATTGTTGCTGTGAGGCTCTATTAGAAACTGCAGCTTAATCTCCTGCCTGGTAACATGTATACTATTACCTGGCCACTGGGCCAGACTGTTCTGGAGAAGACAGTGTATTTCCCTTGCCACTGGAAAAGAAAAAATCAATCTGACAACCATGTCAGGGGAAGAAACTGTCTGTGACTCAGGATATGAAGCGAGTTAAACTGTTGTTAAAAGGAGAACTGGTTAATCCATTGGGCCCAACAACTTTATTTGGTTAGTCTCATCTCACGAGTTGGGTGGGGTTTTTTGTTTTTTTTTATGCTTTTGCTGTTTTCTGCTGCGATGTACAGGCCCCTTATTACAGAGGTCTCAGTTTCTCATCATGCCTCTCCCTTGTTTCTGCACCATATGGATTTGAACATATTGCTATGATTGAATCCTTCATTGTGAGGGGAGAGTGTGTGTTGTGTGGGAACTTTTGTCTCCTGTGAAAGAAGCTAAAGAAAATCATAGCGAGGCTTTTGCATCCAACAGTTTCATTTGCCATCCCAGAATGTGGTTCTGCATCAGCTAGTTGGAAAAGCTTCCCAAGTTCAAAAAGGGTTCAGGACTAGCTCTTCTGTTCTTGAAACAATATGGCACCACATGACTTGCTAAGAAACTACATGATCATTAAACTGGATTTTAGCAAACCTTATAAACTAGCAAACTGAGTGGAATGGGGCTTTTAAAAGATTTTGTTCTTGTGGGGCAGGGTCATCCTTTGAGCCTTTGATGTCTATTCTAAGGTAAACTAATTGCCATATTGTAGCTGCTGCTAAGGCAAGCTGGATAGAAAATTTTTTCAGCTGAACTTGTGAGTTAATAAGCACTATTTTTAGGGAAAATTATCAGGGAGTGAGCTTACCAAGATTATAGTAAACTGTAAAGCTTTTTATTTTTATTTTTTTTAAGTCTTATGTCAACTTTAATGTGTTTGTAAGATGTCCTTAGTGACCAGAGTGCTTCTCAGAGGCCAAGACAAAGTAAACAGTGTTATTGACTAAAATCACTTCAAAACACTTGGTATATCCTGTTTTCATGTTATGAGTCATCTTCTGCCATTATGTTTGAATCCTATAAAATACAATTTATAAATTGTGCTCCCTTGCAGAAGTCGCAAACTGCACCTAGAATCATTTAAAATGAAAAAGCAGCCTTTGTAGCACAAATTAACAAAGGCTGTGCTCTATGCCACAGTTAAAAATCAGCAAACAGAAGTGCCTAAAATGAGACATTTAATTAAAAATGGGCCTTGCTTTAGAGAGTCTGAGTAGTCACCTTGAAGTCACTTGGAAGCCAAGTGCTCGGTACTGCGGTCAGGCCAGCCTCCCAGGCAAGGACACATGAAAGGTGTAATTTTGTGCTGCAAACTGCTGATTAACAGATGGATTAGATGCCCCAAAAGTGGCATCCAATCCACCTGAGAGCGGGCTGCTCCCAAACATGCAAATGTTAGTATGAGCCCCTTGGCTGTTGCTGTGGTTCATATCTGTGCACAGGATGTAGAGTTGCATTTGTGTTGGTTCCCAGTGTTTGTTTTTTCTGCCCCTRTCAACTACCTGTTGTTGACAGCCTGAGAGGCAAGTGAATCTGTGGTTTTGCATGGGTTGCAAGGCAGGCTGACATACTGGTAGTAGTCACGGAGAGACAGTTAGCATTTTGTGTGTGTGCCTGAGAATTTGATGGGTTTCCTCTTTGTTTACACACTGTCCTGATGTTCTGTAAATTTAATGGCTGTGTTGTAATTCATTCATATGCTACATGTTTTCATAGCCTTTTCTTTTATTACATTCTCACTGCAAACTCTTTCATGTGCATTCCTCCTCCATATAGCTTCACTTCATTCTTGCAACGCTTGCATGGAGATGATGTAAGGAATCCCTTCTGGCCCTCCTGGCCAGCCTCCCTCCCCCTGCTTTCCCCGGTTTGTTTGTTCGCCTTCCTAATTGCTCCCAGATTTTCTGGGTGGTCCATCTGTGAACTAGATAATGGTGGAGTGCCTCTGCCTGCTAGGAGCTACTGTGCCGTGCTTGTGATGTGGCCTCCCGAGTGCTCTTCAGAGTTGTTCTGCCTTTTATCTCTTGTTTGTCTCCTGGCTCCTTCACACCTGCTTGAAATCCTGCGCTTGTCCTAAGGGAAGGCTGGGGGTGGGAAAGAGGCAGACTGGGAATTTTGTGCACTCACAGCCCCTCTGCTTCCCGTTTATTTTTTTCCAAGCTTCCTCGAAGCTGCTGGAAGTGGGGAGTGCTGAGAGGCATGTGCCTGCCTCCCTCCTGCGCAGAGCCCGTTGCTCTCGGGGCACGTCTGGCCGGTGTGACAGTGCGCGCGAGACTGCAGTCTCCTCGTTTGTAATGGAAAGCAGAGAGCTGCATTAAAACTGCCCGGGTCCGTCTGTCACCTCTCGGTAACAGTGTTAGCTCGTGGTTGGAAGCGTTCCTGGAAACACATCCRTTAGGTGTTGGTTTGTTCAGGCAGCTGCAGAAGATAAGCTGGCTGTCATCAGGGTCTGTTTTCCTGGCTCACGTAGAGGCCACTATTTTTGTCCAGTGTTTTTTCAGAAACAAAAAAAAATCACACCCAATTACAGATAAGAGAGGGATTTAGGGAGCTAATTGCTTTTATCATTGCCTAGACCTTAGAGGAAAAATGAGGTGCAAGATCTGGATGTTAAGGATTATTCTGCTAAACAAAAAGCAATTCACAAGCCCTGGAAGGCAGCGAGTGCATCTAGACTTGCACAACAGGGTGCCAACAGTCTGTTGCGGTTCAGCCAGGTTTCTGTAAAATGTGGGCAGGATGACATCTGGGTCCTCTCTGCAGTGTCAGTAGGAGCACGGGGAGAGCTACGTATTCCACTTGATACCAAAATACGCACGTCCTGCCTTAGGTGGTCTTCTCCTTAGCAACTGTTCTTGCTAGAGACATTTTTCAGGTTAATAAAAAAAAATGTCTTCGCTATCACTAGCTGCATCCTTTTTAACCCCTTTAACCAGCTTCTAAAGCTGGATTTGCTTTTATTGATCTTAAAAAAAAAAAAAAAAAAAAAAAGCCGATGCAGATTTTTGCCCTTAACAATGTTGAGAGCAAACAGCAAGGCAAATGGTAGGTCAGGGAGTGTCTGGTCTGTGCAGGGAAGAAAGGCAGCGTAATCAACCTTGAGTGCTATAGCTGGCTCCCAAAAATCTGTGCAAATAACACTAGAATGATGCTTGAAGATATTAGTAATGCAAGTGTCTTGTTTTGAGCCTTAAAGGGTCATATTCTTGTATTTTTATGTTATCTTGACAGCTAAAAACTTGCTTTTATTTTTCCTGGAAGCTGAAATTGCAAAATCAGGTGATTCCAGGAGCAGGGGATTTAAGCAAGGGAGTCAAGGATCTGGAGCACTGGCAACACCAGCAGTAGCTCGAGAAGCAAGTGCAGTAAGGGGTTAGCGTGGGCTCCCGGGCTGTGCTGGCCAGTAGCTGCCAGCTCGTAGCGGATGGGCATGGGCACTTGCCTGTGGTGGCCGGGCAGGCCTCCAGCCCAGCTGCAGGGCGAGCAGCCTCGGTGCCCGCTGGGAGGGGGCTCCCTGGCACTCTCACTAAAGTTGCGCACTAAACTTACGTGAATTTGGAGAGGTGAGAGGGGCAGTTCGTGTGCCAAAGCAAACATGGACATGTGGAGGCACCTGCCTGGCAGAGCTAATCATGTTAACATGCAAGGTTTACACAAAGAAAACAAACTGTTTTTCTACAGATTTGTGTTCAACTGTGGCATTGAGTTTCAACGGCAGAGAGATTTTTGTGACTTTAAATAAGTTTATAACTAAATCTTGGCTCATGAAGGGACAGATCTTGAAGTCTTCATTCGCTTTTCACTCCATCTAACCTTTCATTGAAGTCAGCAGGAGTTAGTTGGAGTAAAGCCTGATTAGGGACCAAAGCAAACTTTACCTTGGAAACCCATGTCACTTTATTGCTAAAATGCCCAGCTAATAGACAGCAAGCAAAGCCATGCAGCACGCTCTCTTCGTTACAATAGATTTCCTGTTTCAGAGGGGTTTTCTGTCTCAGAATTGCCAGAAAGCTCCCTTTGAGAGTAGCTTTTTGGTTGGTTTTGTGCTTTGTTTTTTAATCGGTCGGTGGCTGGGGTGGGAAGATTATTCGATACTGAAGAACAATGGAGCTTTCACTGTTTACATCCTTTACAAGGAGCTGAGGGGTGGGTCTGGGGTACTGCTGAAGTGTCTGCATCATCCTTATAGTAGTGGGAACAATTTCTTCAAATTATTCAGAGATTTGGAAGGCTATGTCTTTATTAAAAAAAAAAAAAGAAAAAAGTGAAATGACTACTGAACTATTTTTTGTATAGCTGCAAACTGACAAGGGAGCACTGCACTGTGCTTCTGCGCAAGCATTTTTCAGTACACCTTTTTACTACTTTCAGGCACACTGACACAGCAGCTAGCCACCTCGTTTTATCTCCAGTTTGTAAAAACAAATGCTGTTTTTCAGTATACCTAAAATAGCAATTCCCCACGGTCTCTCCACTGTCTGTCTTCAACAAGGAGACCCGCCATGGTGGAGGTTCTCTTTCATTTAAGTGCTTTTCCCCAAATCTACCTCACAGTGAAACACGCGTGACCAAGTTTCCCCCGTAGAGCAAGCTGTCTTATTTATCTTTGCCTCGGTTTTCTTTGAGTGAATTCAGATGCCAGCTCCTTCCCGTAGCTGCGGGAGCCGGTCGGCAGTGAGGCGCTGATGTAGGTACTCCTGGGGACTTGCCCCCTCAGTAGGTCCCGTGAGAGGAGGGAGAGGAGAACGGGGGAGACCTGACTCAGGCTTGCAGCTGCGCCCCACAGCAGTGCTGCAGCCCCCTCAGCCTCACGCAGGCAAAGGCAGAAATGGTGAAATGGACTTAGCTTTTCTCTTAAAAAAAAAAAAAAAAAAAAAAAGAATGAACTGAGGACCTGATCTCCTCAGGGCTGAGGAAGAGGCGAGCTTTTCTCATTAGCATCAAGAGGGAACAAGGCTTGGGCTCATTATATTTCAAAGCACTTTGTCTCTTTATTGATGCATTTCAGACTACATCCCTTTGAATAGAGAGACCATGCCAGTAAGGCCCCTTCACATCGGCAGGTACAATGAATCGTATTTGAAACAAACTCGGTCCTGGTTTTCCAACTGGTTAAACTGCTTTGGAGGTGTGGAGCCAAATTCGAGTTTTGTGAATGTGTTGACTTGTGTTGTTTACTCAGGATACGCATGACTGTGATCTGAATCTGGCCCATCCAGTGCAGCTGAGCATAAAAATGAAGTTAAAGAGGGGAGAGGTGTATTTTGGTTTTGAGGTTTCAAGGTCTCTTTATCAATTTTTCCAGATGTTCTTCACACCATTTCTGGGAAGGAAAGGCGAGATTTCTCCACCAGCATACACAACAAAGTGACTGGCATATTTACGATTTTTCCTTGCAGCTTTTCTAGTAAAAAGATATTAGACTCCTTTTACTAGCAAAAGGCACATAAAATGATATCAGTGCTTTTTTTGTTAAATTCTTTGATTCCATATGGTAAGCGTCCATGTATGGTAGGTGGAAAATGCTTAATTTTGTTTTATTTTACACTTGTCCCGTTCTCTCTCCCTCCTGTCCCTTGTCAGTAAAGAATCGCAACATTATTTCCTTATTTTAGTATGTACTGTTAATTTCCGGTATTTCCAACCCCTGCATGTGAGGTGTTAAAATGGCTGGGTTTGGTTCTGCTCGGAGCTGAGCCGCAGGGAGGCAGTGGGAGGGAGCAGAGAGCAGAGAGGGCTTCAGGCGACAGCCAGGGCGACGAAGCTGCGCGTTACCGCGCTGCGCCTGGTAGCGCGGAGCCCAGCACGTGCCGGGCGGAGCTGAGGTGCCCCTTCCCCAGCACAATTAATTATTTTGCAGCCCGATTGTGCCTATCGCAACCGTGAGGGAGATCCAGTGCACAAAAAAGGTTAAAACCTGGTGACCTGGAGAAGGATTTAGAGCTGTGGTCAAATCTGCTAGCAAAGCCAGTTTGACGGAGGTACAGTATCAGCACAAAGGCCAAAATGAAGCTGTAAATTGAAAGGAAAGATTAGAAAAAAGGGGAACTTAAGAAGATGAGCGTTAAAACTGATTAAGGGGCCAACCTCTCTGATGCCTAATCCCGAGTTACTGGGTTGRGCACCAGGGATCTCCACAGGGGAGAGAAGAAGAAATCTTCCCTCCAGGCTGCACAGCAGGAGGACTGCTCCGTAAGGGCCATCCCAGCATGATGGCTTCAGCAGCTCCTCACCCAACCAAGCCCATCGCAGAGGAGAGGCAGCACAGGCCACACTCCCTCCTCTAACCTACCATAAGAGTTGGGGAGGGCAAGAAAATAAAAAGTCACACTAAATATTAAATATTTAGTAGACAATTACAAAATACTTTAAATACACTTAAAAGCTTAAAACCACCTTTGGTTTTTTTGGGGGGGAGGGGGGTCAAGTAAATGTTCTGAGCTTCACTCAGAATTGTGTCCAGACGTTTTCAAAATTCATCAGTCTTTATTGTTGCCCTGAGCTCATTTAGCTTTTTTTTTTTTTTTTAAGAAAAAGAAGAAGAAAGAGGGTTTTTAGAGTTTTTAAACACAGACATCTTTAACTTCAGTGAACATATGTAAGTGGACTTTATCCAAACTTTCTGGTTTAAGGCAAAAAGTCACCTTTGTGTAGAGAGCAAGCATGGAAAACCTCAACCTTTAAGGTGACTATTTTTTTTTAAAGAATATGAGTGAGTAGGAAAAGAATGTTGTAACTGCAACTGTATTGCCACCTTATCTGTAAAGGATATGACCAAGCACCCACTAGAGTAAGTGCAAAGTGAAGCACTTATGGAAGAGAAGTAAACAGCACTGATACCAAAGTGAGGGTAGCTGAAACACAGCAAGTCACACTTATTCTTTTCTGCTTTTCAGAGGTTTAAGCTGAGACGATTCCCACGTTTTGGAAAGGCCTGAGGCAAAACTGGGCAGCTTCAGCTTTGTGTTAAGTTGGTTGGCTTTGGGATTTGGGACAGCAGACAATGATGTCTCTGCTCCCCCCCTCCCCCCATCATGCAATACCCAAATACATGCCTGGTGTTTGCAGTGCTTACAAACGGAAGGCGCTCTAAGTAGAGAGATCCTGTTTGTTGTTTTCGTAGGCTCATTGCTTTACAGGGAGGCAGGTGATGTTTGGTGTCTGTTTTTTCTAGACGGTATTTTAAAAATAGGTGCTTGGTGATACCCTTTTCTGTTTAAAGAAGTAGTCTTAGAAAGAAGTCTAGGAATAACACCCAGAAAAGTGAAAGGCTAGAATGGATTGTCCAAGTGATCTTTTTAGGAGCCAAAGGAGGAATCTGTTTGGCTTTTTTTGCCTGAAGACATCATTAGTGAGAAAAGAAAGAAGAGAAATTGAACTTGCGTGTTGGAAAAGCTTTGTCCTGCTTTTAGCCATACAGTTTTGAGGACCAACTTGAAGAGGATTTTGTGGGTTTAGAGTGGAGAATTTGGTCCCAGAGCTCTGCGTGCAATATGGTTGTTGCACGCAGGGCTGGCTGAAGGTCAGGAAGTGCCTTGGCCTCCATTTAATGTTGCACAGTGCCTTGGGCACAAGGTGATTTGGCTACGCAGGCAGACTGTGTACCTCCAGCGTGGCACCTACTGCATGCTGGCTCTGGGGTCTCTTTTGCAGTGGGGTCCTGTGGCCTGAGGTCCTGCCTTCAAACATGTGGGGGTAGGAATGCCACGTGTAAGGGGAAAGGGAAATTTGTACTTTGAACCAGCATGCTGCCAGGCGAAATCACAAGCTCTAACAGTGTATCTCTAGGGCATTGGGCAGTGTATCTCTAGGACCCATAGAAGTCTATAGGTCCACATGCCTATTTGCAGGCACATTACTGGCTTAAGTGTTTCCCAGACCATTCCCTATGAGCCATGGTCATGTGGTCCCACCTTTACCCCATCTCCTCAATTGGGTCAGCTCAACTGTTTGTGGGCCCACATGACGAATGAGCTCGGGGATCTGGGACAGCGTAGTGACCGTCATCAGGTTCTCAGATCCATCCACTGCATGCATCCACAAACAGTTGTAGCAAGATGGCTGCCAGGGGCAGGAACTGCTTAAAACATCTGCCACAACGAAGAATGACGTGGTGCTGCCACCAACATTGTGTGACACTCTTAACCTTTGCCATGCAGGCAGGATAAAGGCCTGCTGGAGCTGGCAGCGAGCAGAGCTAGGTCCCGCATGCTGTGGGCCCGGGGAGCTCACTGCTACAGGGCTGCCCTAAGTTGGTCTTGCAAGGCCGCACACCCAGACACATTTGATGTTGAACAGACAAACATTTGGCAAGAGCTTGTCAAATATAACTTAAAAATAAGAAATGTTCCTTAAATAGTTGCTTTCTGTCTAGGCTAAGGCTGTTTTTCCTCTGCAGCAGTGACGTACTGGGAGGCAGCTGAAGGAGAGCTGCTCCAGTGGCAATGCCTGGTGATGTTATACTGTGGCAGGGCATAATGCCTCCAGTTTTCCTCAAAAATTAACTGCTACCATGCCCTTGGGAAGGATTTGGTACTCCTTTGAGCATAGCTGTCTTGGTGCAGGAATGGTCTGTGATAGGCACCTCGGAGCCTGCGAATGGCATAGGCCGCACTCCCAGCTTCGCATCCCCTCAGTCTGTGCTTGGTAGCCCTTCGATGTTGCAGCCTTGGTCTGGACTTTGTTGATGGCTTGCTGAATATTTACAGGAAAATGCAAGGGTCTTGAATTTGGGTGTTTCTTTACTTTGGCTGCATCCCGAGTGATTAGGGAGCATGTGTGTGGATGCTGACTCCACAAAGAAAATGCTGATTTTTGTTTTACTGTTTAGATGCTTCAGACACTTCCTTGTGAAAGGCTCTCCTTTGATTACATTGCAGCTTCATTATCAGTAATGTCTGTTTGCCTTTTAAATTAAAAAGACCTCCTACCCTGATTGACCTCATAGTAAAACATTCCTGCAATTCGATGCTAGATAACCAAAAATAACATCTCCCCTTTATGGACAAAAACAGAGAAACCAGCAGACGCCTGTAGCTGCTGCTTTGACTGTGCTGTAAGAGGGTGATTTGTTGCTGCGCTGCCTCCGAAGCCCAGAGGATGAGGTGTATTTGCTTTCTCAGCTAGTAAGAGTGAAACTTCCACTTCAACAGGTCTTTCCTCCAAAGCCCTGGGTTGGGCTGGGTACTTCAGCATGTGCAGTTATGCTGAATCCTCAGCATTAGTGTGATGTGCACCTGAGATTATTTGTAGGCTTGTTTAATTTTGAGCTCCTGGTCTGCAAGAATGTTATTTTTCTGTTCTCCTTATGCCAAGTCTGCCTCAGTTGTCATCTCTTTGCCTGCTGCATCGCTCCATTTTAACAGCTCCCTTAGGCAAATTCAAGTAATGCATTTGAGTCTAAACTAAAAGAAAGCAAGTTAAAGCAAGGGCTGTTTTGGGGGAGTGCACTCAGGCAGCAGGGAGGATGGAGTGCATGACGGAGACGAMTAGATCTCCTCCAGGCCGTTAAAATGTGGCCCCAGACTCTGCCTGGACCCCCTTACCCCTTCTGTGTCCGCCAGAACAACGCCTGGTRCAGTGTTTAAACAGCATTGTGATGCACGAAAGACGAGAGAGAGGAAACTAGTGAAAACTGAAAAAGTCCTGAATGAATCCTCAGAAATAATTGGTACGTTCTCACAGCCGGGGAGGCATCTGCGAGTCCTCTGTGCTGGGTCACACTTAATGTAAAATTCATCATGCCTGAACCTCTGATTAACCTTTAGAGGAAACTTAATGGAGGTTGAAAACCAAGAGATGGAAATGAAAATCAACAATCTGCTTGTAAACGGTTTGATGATTATGGCTGATCAAAGCTGGAAAAGCCTGTTTCTGCTTCAGACCTTTTTTCTTTGTCTTAATATTTTATGTTGGTGTAACTTGCATGGACAGAAGCATACCAACAGAGAAACAGTAAGCTTTTGTGTAAGTTACTGTTTAGAAAGTATGGAAGAAAACCATTACTGGGTTTTAATTCAAAATTAAAAGAGGAGAAAAGAGTACCCTCTTCTCCCTCAAAATCTAATCCTCAGCCAAAGATTACAGCTACAGAAACTTCCTCATCTTTTAACTTCTGTTTAGCCACATCAGATGTTTTGCGACAATTGCTTCTCTTCTTCCCTACCTCGCTGGCTTTTTCCTAGTGCAACACCAACAGGGTCCGAGGCATCACGTATAAAAGCAGACGAATGCAAGCCGGACAGGGCATCTCAGACAACAAGGTGTTTAATGTGACAGTGGAGAGAAAGGTGCTAAATAAGGGTTTATCTGCTGCTCCATTTGAGCGTGGATTTGGGGGGGGATGAACAACACACCTATGGAGTTAAAAGTCAGAATTTCAGCCTGAGCTTTAGAGTGTTTTCTGTTTTAAGCCATAGCTGTACAATGATTTAGCTGTTCCTCATGCTGCAGCAGTGGCATAGAAGAGAAGAAATTGTGATGCTGCACCTGCAGGCAGTAGGGCAAAGGGATTCATAGTTATCCAAATGACAGGAAAACCAGCTGTACGTTTCCTTGTCCTCTGGGCTTGTCCGTTAATGTATCTTGCACTGAACAGCCGTGCCGCTGCCACTTATTTGCTGTATATTCTTATGGTGGAGGGGTAGCGGCTGGGATACTCTTCTGTGTTTTACTTGTGTAGTTTTTACTAGCTGTAGTTACCGGTAGCATAATTCTTCATTCAAGAAAGTGGAAAGGCAGGAAACAAAACTAAATCATTTCCTGTGTGCATCTGATTGAGTTTTGAATAATCCAGAAGGGCAGCAGGCTAAAAACAATAGCAACAAAGTATCTTTGCCCATTATGTGTGTCTGTGTTCTGCATCTCCACTAATAAATCATAACCAAATATGAACTCATTTCACAACAGCTCAGTTCCTGTGCACAAAGGGGGACACTGAGGTTTTTTTTTTAATTGATCAGTGCATGCATTTTCTCAGGGAAGACCCTATTTTAAGAGAGACACCTGCATCCACTTTAACCTTCCCTTCTTTGTGAGCCCTGCTTTTGCCACCAGTCAATTAGTGAACTCAGGAGGACATTCTGGGTCAAGCTATACCAAGTACTGCAAATCCTCATTAACACTAATTAGTGCTCAGTAGGTTAATTGGTGGTGAAGCTCATCTTTTTTTAATTACTTGAGCAAATGAGCCAGCAGGACCTTGTGGTCAGCTTTGAATTATTCTGTTTGTTTTGATGCTCTTCATTTGAATGTGTAAAGCCAGATGTTTGTTGCCTAGATTTAAGGACTGTTTGCTTTTGTGAGGGGTGAGAAGAAGGGAACACAAAATTTAAAATTAGTGTCTCTGATGCTTTAGAGCAATTCAGATACAAAATGGAAGATTCATTTTATTCACAGAATGGAAAATATTGTTATGAAATAATATGTTGCCTTTACTTTACCCTTTGGTTTGTCATCCGCTTAATGAATTAGTGTCATGTTGTTAGCATAGATTTCCAGACAGGCTGGAATCATCTTGACCCTCTCAGGAAGCCGTCGCAGAGGTATTCCTTGCACAAGGTTTTCTTTTTTATTGATAGCAACTTAGTCTGGTGTTAGCGGACTTGAGTAATTACTACTTTTATCACTTCTTCATAATAACCCTTGTGGTTCACCCCCCCCCGATTTTTTTTTTCTGAACTTTTATTTGTTTGGTTTAACTCAGTGTTTTGTCTGTCCTTTGTTCTTCATGTAATCATAGATAGAAGATGTCTCACCCCTTCCGAAGTCACTAACCAACCAACTTCAGCATACTTCACTGTCACTTTCTGGGTCACTGACTACTGTGAGGGTATCTGATTTTGTCATTTCCTCACTTTGATGTCATCTTTTAGGTCCTGAGTATAAGCACAAATATATCCAGTATTCAGAGTATGGTTTCTTTTTTTTTCTTTTTTTTTTCTTTGCCCTGATGCGTTTTAACATGCCCACCTGTAGACCCTGCCTTGGCAAGACTCTGTGTGGGAGGGCTTAGGCACTGGCACTGAGTGACTGGAAAGCAGAATTAACAATAACAACCATGGCTAATACTCAGGATTGATTTACCCACAACATTTCTGTGGGCAAGGCCTAACCTTGTTCACAGGAGTCAAAGATCATCGTTAGTTTTGCACCATAGTGTGAGGGAGGCTGATGAGATGTACAGTACTTTGTTCTGTTATCTCTTGGTAGCAGAAGAAAACCTCTCCTGCAAGCAGGGAATCTGTTGATATCAGTGCAAACACTGGGGTCTTGTTAAGAAATCCACTTAACTTGACCTTTCTTTCTTTTCAGGGTTTGTACTGGGAGATTAATTTCTGTTAAAAATCAAATACCTATCCATTTCAGAAGAGCTGCGTTGCATTTGCTCTGTGTATTAAGGGTTTGTTTTATACTACTTGACTGGTCTTGACTCTCAGTCTATTTAATCATCACTTGTACTTAAACCTCAAATGCTTTAATTCTACCATGAGCTTTTCTTTCTCTGCACAGATGAGATCAGTATAATTTCCCAAATGAGAAACTCAGATGTGACTTCAGTTATGAAATTGTTATTTATAATTAGCAATATCAAAGATATTGTAGCTTTGGCTTCCTCAGAGCAGCACTGTGTCACTCGTGTTCAGAAGTCCCTTGATAGCACACTTTCATCCACACTTCGCAAATAAAAGCTTGAAGAACTAACCATTAACGGCCTGTAGCAGATACCATCTTGCATTTTATCTGTTGCTATGTGGTAGACAGGCAGTTGAAGAATTTGTTCCTCATGCCTTTTGCTGCCTTGGTTAATAGCATTCTCAATATCAGAATTTTGTGGAAAATGTTGCATATTTCTCCCTTAGAACTAACTTTTTTGATCAGTTTAAGATTTTTTTTTTTAACAGTCTATCCAGACTGCCACCTRGTTCTCCTCCTACTGAGATGGCGATGACCCAACCTGCATGTTCTCCTTTACATGTAGAAGATGAACAAGCATTCCATAAACCCACAACCCCTTGCTTTTTCTTTCCTATCGCAATAATAGTTTGCCTTTGGAATATTTTGCTGCTCTTGCTTCTTTCATTCACAGGGTAATGGTAGTTTCAGACAGTGTTTGGCTACTCTTACGAGTCTGGCAAGTTCCCAGAAGTCTTCTGCAATCAGCCCGAGGTTGCACAACGCAGTATCAGTGGGTTGTGCACGCGCCGCTACTGATAGATTCTAGAGCCTGTCAACCCTGTCAGCCTGTTCATATCTGGAGAAATCTCATGTCTTGCTTTGTGCATGCCATCCCCCATCCACTGATCCTCTGTAGTATGTTCTTTCCATTCTTCTGCCTCCTTTACACTGTTGGAGGTTTCCTTGTGTGTGCACTTAATTATCTTACAACCAGCCAATCTTTCTTACCAGTTGGATCTTCCAAGCTTCAGAATCTTCCATGCTGAAACCCTGTTTTTAGTGGAAACTTCTAGTCCTTTCTTCTTTGAATGCATGCGGATCTAATGATACAAGAGCTCTTGGAGATTCTCTGATGCTCCCAGTTTGTATYTGTAGCTTTACTTCCAAATTTGTCATCAACTTGTGCTTTACATTGAGGAAATACCACTGACTGCAGGCAGGAAAAAGAACCTGGCATACCGGTTACAGGTGTAATTCTGCTGTGCCAAGGAAAAGAGAGGAAAAAAACAAAGTGGCCGGAAATGCTGACAGTTATAAGGATTTAACGAAGGGTGAACAGGCTGTACAATTTCCTTGTTCAGGTGGCCAGACTGGAGACCATAGGGGGAAAATAGAAGGATTCCTGCCTTTCTTTCATGGGCATCTCATTAGGCACTGAACAGAGGACTCCGAGTCTGGATATWAACTTAATGGAATATTAAGTGAAATATAAACCCACATAGATGGATTACATGCTATAGGCATCCCGGAGATTCTTATAGTTACTTTCTTGTTTGAAGTTAGCAAACTGCTTCAGTGAAAGGGAGTTGCCAGTTTAAAGCTGTTGTAAGCTTGTTGACAGCAGCAGCTGTGCTTACTGGGATTTCCATTTCATATACCAAATATATGYGAACTTGTAATCTAACCCAAGAAAGATATTGATGTTCATAYTTCAGATATATATCCACATTTGCAGCATAACCAGTGGAATTACTGCTTGTGAAAAAAGATGTGAAAGAACAAGCAGATGGAAACAACCAGTGTAAACATGGTACAAATGGCATCAAGAAGTGGGAAAGAGCCGTATAAGCAAACAGATCTGTTCTATTCGTGGTCTCCATTCCAGTATTATGAACAAGTGTGAGACCAAAAAAAAAAAAAGAGAGAGAGAGTGAGAGAAAAACACCCAATCCCATAGTAAATTTAACTAAAATAGAATATAATAGGTATTTCATAATATTCTGGTATCTAACAGCTATTTGAAACCCCAGTTCAGCAAAATTTGGACATCTTTGTTAGACTTATATGCCTAGATAAGTGCTTTGAAACCTGGATCTTAGACAGCATTTGCCTATTCTGGGCATAAAGTTCTCAAAGTAGTGAGTGGTGTGGTGGGTTTTTTGCCTTTTTTTTTTTTTTTTTTAAATAAGAATCAGGGTAGGTAGTAGCTGTAATGATTTATACATGTGTGTTAAATCTAGTCAGTTTTGTCTCTTTCAACTGATTGAGAAGAATATTGTATTTTTCACCTTACATTTGTGTATTCACTTTCTGTAAATTTAATACTAATTTTTCAGGCCTTTGAAATGAATTAAACAAACCAAAGGGAGTTTTAACTAAAAACTGGGTAGAATGTGTTTTTTTCAGTATAGGTGGAAATGAGAGTATTCTGTAGAAGACAAAATTAGTGATGGGTGCCACTTTTGGTTGTTTTGGGTCATTTTGCAGGTATGATAGAAGCCTTTTGCCATGTGCTAAGCAACAGTACATCGCTCCTCTCTAAGGCAGTTTGTGGGTGTCATGACTTGTGTGCATAATAGTAAAAAGAAATCTCCTTTTTTATGCTCTATATCACTTGAGATGTCAAATTTGGTACAGATCATATCAAAGGCCTATAGACATCGCCATCATGATGATGGTGATATGAGGGATAGATCAACTAAATGTGTACTTAGGCAAAATGACCTTAAAAAGGAGGGATTTGCATTATTATAGAGTGCTCTTGATTTGTATGCAGTTTAAAGACAGATGAGATTCTTTTTTGTGCTACAACCATTGTAACAAATACCAACAAAATCAAAGCTGCCAAGTACTTTAAATATAGTTGACTTTTATCTTGAAATTATCTGCCTACTCACTGATATATGTATCTTTTTTTTTCTTCCCTTAGCRTGAACGAACGTGATCATTTGTTAAAAAGGCTTGGCAGGAAAACTCCTCCAAGCCTTTTCCGAGCTCATTCTGTCCAGCAAAGTGTATCACGTAAGTAATGGATCACGTATGCGTGTGTGTTTCACAGCAGTCAGTCCCAGATGAGTGAAGCGAAGGGTGATTATTTTTTAATTAAATTGTAGGTAGAGATAATCTAGTGCAGAGGCTGAGCTGCCAACCAAGAGACATACATTTGGAAGTGGAATTAGTGTATTTGGCCCTAGGCAAGTGGAGCTCAAATGTGGATAATTCCCTAGGATCCAATCAACAGGCCCAAATGACAAAATCCCAATGCACAAATTCTCTAAATGTAAAATCCTGATAGTCTCAAGAATACTGTAAAATCAAAAACTCTGCAGGATAAAATCAGTGTTGTGATAGAGCCTTGCTTAAATAGAAATGGTTCCTTTTTGAAAAGTCTTATTAGCTGTGGTTTTGAGAATACAGTAATATTTCAGTGACGCAATTTGTTTTATACTCCTCTGATGAAGCAAGCCATGGTGTGCAGAACCGCTTCACTCATCTCCTTTTTGTCCTCTGCTGGGAGAAGAGATGCAACCTCACACCTTGCTACTAGTGCTATTTAGAATAAACTGCCTCTCTCGCTGGTGTTGAGGTCTTCCATTTATTCTCCTTCATAGAGGAACATGTGACAGGCCTGCATCTGCTGCACCCATGTGTGTTGTCAGGGCTTCCACAGTGTTAAAAATAGTGTAAAAACTCTGTAGGCCAGATGCACCGAAGGACCAGGATGTCAGGGGAGTAGGGAGTCCAGTCACCCATTCGGGTGATGAAGTGCAGTCTTTCTTGTGCCTAGGCAGTTGGTCAAAATATGCTCATCTTACTTAAGAAAATAGCCCCCCTGCATGCTGTGCTGCTTCTCACAGGGCAAGGGGCAGGCACTCAGGATTTGGGGGTTGTATCTTCGTTGCAATGAGAAATGACATCTTTGTCTGCCTAAGAATCCCAGGAAGCTAATTGGAGTCAAACCTCATTTGCTAACTGCATCCTTTTCTTTAGCAGGCTCTTGTGGTCCAGGCCACGGAGGTGGGGATGGGATGTGAGCACTCAAATGCCAGAGTATTCCTATATTCCAGGCAGGATTTGACCAGAATGGGAGGGAGGGTGCTGGTTCTGCTGGATGTTGCCCCCTGCAGGGGACAGCAGGTGCCCTGGGTGCTGAGGCCAGAGCAGCCATGGGACTGTTGCCGTCTGAGGGATACGGGGTCTTCTGCCACCAGCCTGCTGCTCCGGGCTCAGGGCAGCCCCAGGGCCATGGGCTCCCTCCAGGATTTACCCCTCGTGTTAAGGAGCCAGGGATGCTCCTTGCGGCTCTCCTCCAGGCCCACAAACACACCGTCTGAGGAAACGRCAGAGGAGATGATTGGCAGACCAAAACCATAAAATACATAAATGAATTGTTGTCAAGGAAATCTGCTGTAGAGACTTAGCACAGTGCAGAAAGGAGATACATTGGTGGTGACTCGTCAGACTTGATCCATGCTTTGAGTTTTGTAGAACACATCATCAGGTTGTTAATAGGTGAATGGTTTTTAGGAAAGAAAAATGAGATCTCAAATAAACCCTAATTTGGATAACCAGCCCCCTAAAAATGCAAATGATTAAGTGCTAAATGAGTCTGTCTAGTCAAGACAGGTTACAATCAATTGTCTGTTTTTCCCATGAATGTAAATTTTCATTGTGAAGCTGCTAGGACTGAAAAGGCTTTTTATGGCATATCCATGATTCTTTAAAACTTCTGTCATCTCTTGTCAAATGTTATTTTCAAAAGTTGCGTAGCTGCTATATGTACAAGGCCATGTGAAATCCTGGGAACATATGTGCTGTTTTCACAACCCTAAATTGTACAACTGTTTACTAAATGCTGGAAATCTTCAAAGCAAAGAACTGATGAACAGGGCAGTAGCCTTGACATGCTGGGCCAATATCTTAAATCACACTACATGCACTCTGTTTGAAGTCTTGAACTGTTCATGTGTTTTCACCAGGCTCCAAGTTCCCAGCCTGTGAAGGCCACTTTTTCCAAAAATTGCTTGTGTGACTTCAACTCAGAATCTGACACTTGCACATAAAGCAGGAGAAGGGTTTGTTTAGTTAGAGCTGACAAAGGCTTAGGCAAATCAATTGCTCTGACCACAGCAAGAAAGGAAAATACGCTTCAGTTTCCTCCCACAGGTTGTAAAGTAAATCTCAAATCAATACTGTATCTTTATTTTACTTTTGACAACAACTGTTTCTTACTTAGTGGTGAAGAAACAATACCTAAATCCCCTTTTGTTTCCAATCACTTGGGAATGCGGCAAATGCTAGAAAAATCACACAAGGACTTTCTGGGCTGCTGCTAGTGGTCTACAGGGCAAAAAAAGATGGCTTAAGGCAAGTCTGCACAGTCCTTTACTGCAAGATAGACACTCGGTCTGCTTGTTTCCTTAGCTATCTGTTGGCGAGCTGTCTCCTATCCAAAAACATTAGCACAGCATTTGCCTTAAGGCAGAATGCAGGGCTGGTGTGCTCACATTAAGCACTGTGGTCTGGCAGATCTGGCCCCCAAACTCCCTAAAGGGAGGCGCACAGCCACACGGCCGGTACTGTGCCAGCCATACATGAACACTAGCCAGGATCAATTGCTTCAGGTTGTTCTCCCAGGAGTGGAACTGGCTCAGAGTGGCTGCCCGGAAGACTAGTTCATGCCCATCTGGAAGGGACCTCAGAGGTGTACTCTTAAGCATGTTAGACCTTTGTGGTTGTTTTTTCTTGCTCTGGCTTTGTTTCTGTGTTCCTGCATCATGTAGAACTGCCAGAAACATAAAGGAAATTTATCTACACACTGTAACATCAAAGTTCATGCTGTTCCTTCCCATCAGTATAACAGTTGGGAAGATTTATTAAAAAATTAGGGGAAAAAAACCCTATCTGGGGAAGTCCCATTAGATGGTATTGTCATGAGGCTTTTAGTGGCAGAGTTTTATACAGGTGACAAGCTCGTGTGCTGATGTCTCAGTGAAATCTTGTAGGCAGTGGCACTCACCTCCAGGACTTGGTGCTGCTCCTGTTGGAGGTGCCCGTGTGAAATTGTGGATTCCCTATTCCCATCTGCTTTCTAAAGCCCCTTAAGAGCAAGCAGGAAATGCCACCAGGTTGCTCTCAGAGGCGTTTCTTTGCACTCTTCCCTTGGGTGCAGTGGGGCCACCGTTCCAGGGAAGGAGCAGTTTTAGTCTGACTCCTAAATGCCCTTAGTCTCAAAGGATTTGCTGGCAATGAGGTCTTCCCCACGTGAGCTCTCCAAGGCTCCATCCATTTTAGTGTCGCTGCTTGCTCTGAGCCTGTGAAAGTACAGCTGTCGTTTCAGTTCGGTGTCAGTTTAGTGTTCTCTATCCCGTGGAGAAAGGAAAGCTGTTTGTGTTCCCTCTCCTCCTGCATGACCGACCCCTCTCACCTGTGCCCCCAGAGCAGCAGGATGAGGACAGTGATGTTCCCCCCTTACTCAGGTACCCTCCACCCTGGCCATCCGTGCAGAAAGTCCCTGGGGAGCCCTGTTGTGCCTTCCTTCTTGTAATTTGGAATATCTCCTATCACTGGCTAGTTGTGATTTGTCCCAGCATGTTCTTGAAAACAGAGCTGAGCATTCCTCCTGAAACGTGGAGAGCTGTGCCTGCATGAGGATTACTGCGCTTGGCCCAGATTTCCTATGCTAGCAAAGAAAATCCCTCTTCCTTTGACAGAGTATGGTGACTGTGTGGAGTAAATCTGAACACAGAGAGTATGCTTTGCACCTTATTAATCAATGGAGAAAAAGCACCTGTCATCTGAGGTTCATTTCACAGCATGGGGGCTGGCGAATAATAAATAATAATAATGTGTTCATGCTGAGGGCTCTAATCCCACCATTTATTTTCCACTAGCAGACACCTTCTTCCTCTCACTTTTCTGCTGGTGCATTTTGATTTGAAAAACAACAGGGTAGCTATTTGAGATGCTTTTTAAACTCCATTTCCTCTTATGCTGGATGCATTTGAAATAATATATATTTGGTATTTTTTAAAAGACAACTAGATATTTGTTGACTGTCAAGGTGAGTTGCAATCTTCTAAAATCAATTTTTTTAAGAAAAAGAAATAGGAATAATTAGTTTAGAAGTGATGCTGTGGCATCTGGCTCCATGTTTTCTATATGCAAATACCAGTAGTTTAATTTCCGGGAAGACAGTTATGGGACCATTTGTCAGGAATTTCTCTTGGGTCCTTTAGAAAACACAGGCATAGTTTATCAGTAGAGAAATGAATGATTTCTGTAAGTATTAGTCAAAATGTCCAAGACAAAGCAGCTCTCACTTTCCCAGGGCAAGCTGAGGAGAGGGTTCCCTGAGAAGGCATGCTGAGTTAGCATTTACTGTTTAATTGGTAAATATGAACTATGACATCTCATCAACTCTCCTTAAAAGCTATGCAGAACCAAACTTTTGGCCTGAGACAGAATCTGGCTGTACAAGCAATATTTTAACATTGTTTTTTATTTTGTCAGAGGTATTTTGATATCTAAGAAGCAATACTTCCTAAAAAAGCAGATGATAAAAAACAAATCCCCCCCACACCCCCCAAAAATGTCACTTTAGTGTATTTGAATCTGGGCTTTTTTTTTTTCTGAAGGCAAACAGCATCATGGTAAAATGCATGTTATACTTGAGACTGTACTAAACTGTAATAACACTGCATGTATGAAATAGTAAAATGTTCGTTAGAGAGGCTTAAAGTAAGGAGGGAACCAATTCTGGAGCTAACCGGCTTCCAGTGAGAGCTGGCCTCGCTCATGCTGGTTGGGCTTATAAACAAGCCATGGACTGTCAGCTCGGCTGTCTCAGGTGAGAGTGCGAGGAGTAGGAGGCCTCCAGAGCAAGTCTGTGAAGTACTTAGCACTGCACGCAGTCCTTCCCAGAGCGGATTTCCTGGAGTAGAGAGCCCCCTGGACCCTCTCCGGTCCTGATCTCGCAAGCTGCTGGGATCATGCAGTGTCCTTTGCATGTTCAGGACATATGTATGCAGACCATTTCTCTAATCCAGGATTGGATTGACCAGAATAGTCATTGCAGTGAACAGAGAAAAGTTCTGTTAACTTAGAAACCTAATGGGAGGCTAGATTCTGATCTACTAATAGAATATCAAAGCTAAAAAAAAACAAGGTGCTTTTAAAATTGAATAGGTTGCCTGATAATATCTGGTACTGGTGAAACCTTAGATTTGAAGAGAATGCGAATCTCTCCTTAACAAATGAGCTGGACTGTCAGATATTCAAAAGTCTTCCTTATTTAGCTGCCTTAATTGAAAGGCTGCGAGTACAAAGGCTCTTCCTTCCGCCACGGCCGGGAGCGGGTTGTGCCCAGAAAGCCCCAAAGAAGCGCTCCTTCAGGGACTGCTGCGGCGCCGCACCACAATGAGCGCCTTGTTCCCCGCGCGGGACGGTAGCTGTGGTCTTAAAACCCGAGTTGGGGGAAAAGTTCATACTTCCAAAAAGATCCCTAGTCACTGGCAGATGGAAACTTTCATTGTTTTTGGATGGGGTCTGAGAATAGTGGAAAGGCAGAGCTGCTTGGGGAGCATGGACAGGACTCAAGCGCGTTCTGATTCAGTGAGGCACAGTCAGCTGCCTGAACAGCTTGAAGCTCAATTTAAAAAAAAAAAAACCCAACTGCGTAATGTGAAATCACCTTCCTGTAGCGAGATCAACAAGAAAAGTTAAATAAACGGCCAAATGTTGAGCTTTGACTGAATGGAGAGAATATGCAAGTGCTGGGGTTGTAGCCTTTCCCATCATGTATGCAAAGCACCCTGGTGGCTGCTGTGTCAGGATGGATCAAGGACACTAGGGTGTAGGAATACCGTTGGTCCTCTTAAAGCAGCAAAAATTTGCAGCCCAGCAGGTTTTCTACTGGTGTGAGAGTTAAACACAGATTTCTTTGATTGCATTTTGCATTGGCTTTGAGGAGGGATTGGGCCAACTAGCTGTTTATAGGCTTTTGCTAACACTGGAAACAAGCAGGTAATGGAAAGAGAGCTAGGGCTGACAGACTTTGCATGCTTGTGCGATGAGTACTGGTTTTGCAATAGTTACGGCGGCTGAAGAATCTACTGCGCTGAGTGATGTTATTGGGTAAGTAAATATCAAAGCTGTCTTAATGCCTGCCAGGTTATGGGGCACTGCCTTCAGTCCTTTGGGGCTTAATCTTGTGGTCTTTGACCGAATTGACTTTCCACTGAGATTTTTGCCAAAAAAATTAACAGTATACTGGCCCTTAGAGTGGAACAAACCCACTGAGGATATTTGTTTAAGTGTGAATCCACTCTTTTTTAACTTAAAGTCTGTTTTTGTAAATCATATTTCCTTTGCAATTATCCGGTATGCATATACTTTTTCCAAAAGAGAATTTGAATTTTGTGAACCTTCAGCTAGAGGCAGCAAAAACCAACCTGTACCTCTGTAGTTGTATGGGTATTAGCATGGAGTGCTCAGGGAGAATAAAAAGGGAAACTGAGATTAGTCATGTAATCAAATCAGAGTTCATGTGATCCTTCAATCACCCCACTAGGGAAATGTACCTGAAGTTAGCTCTGGATGAYGTCTTTCTGTTTGAATCTCCTCTGTCTACTGGCAGAGGTTTCCTTCACAGTTCAGTGGAGATCTAATGGACCAAGCTCAATAGGGACACGCCCCCCCCCACACCCCCACACACCTTAAGCAGGCGATCAGTCCCATGTGCCGTTCTGTCGCAAGGTCCTCTCTGTGCCATGCTGCAGCCATATCTCACCCYGCTACCTGGGCTGGGGAAAGAAGGCCTTGAGACTGTTAAGGGGAGGACACCTGAAAGGCAATTGCAAGGACTCTGGGTAATCCTTGAGATTTCTGTCCTGCCTTATCAGATGCTCCATCCTTCAGCCTGGATAGACCTGGAATAGGATTTCAGAATTCACTGAAAGTGACTGAAAGTTCCCACTTCCAGAGCTACACTGAGGGAGAAGGCGACCTTCCCAGATATGAGCCATGGTGTCATTCTTGGGTTCCTCCAGGCAGAAATCACATCTGCTAACCCTTGGCTTACTTTCTTAGTGCAAAGCCTTATCTGGTTCTGTATATGCTGTGACTTTCCTATTTCTCCATATTTTATGGCTATCTTAATCTCTCTGTCTTCCTCTTTTCCCTTGTGATTGCCCATTTTCAGTGAAAATCACTGTTCCCTTGTGTCAAGAGACTGCTGTCCTTTGCCTTAGTTTTCCATTCAACAATTTTTGCAGGGTCATGTCTGTTTTAAATATTGTTCAGTATTTCACCACATTGGCCCTTTAGTTGTTGGGATTGCTTTACTGGTAATTCGTTTTCCAGATGACGTTGGACACCTCACTTGCTTTGTCCACATAACTTAGAAGAAGAATATGTCTGATTTTCTTTCATTTGAAAAATTTCAAGGAAGGTCAGAGGATTGTGTTAGCCAAAGGGACAGATTTGTGCAAAATTGAGGCAAAGATACTCCAGAGTATGTTGATGTTTTTTCTATTCAAGGAATGGGAGAATAGCTAAGAGAATCAAGAGTTTCTTAGTGTCATTTGCCAGATGCCACCTGGAAATTTGTACAAAAAAATTCCTGAATGGTGGTACAAGGAAGATGTGACTCAGGTGGCAGCTGTGGTCTAGACATTTTCATGTTCCTCCAGGGAAACTGCAGATCTCATCAAGCAGACTATAGAGGAGTCAAGCAAAAATGCAGGTCTCTATCTGTTAATTTTTTAAAGATCCTCTGCCCCTGTGGGAGCTAACCTGGTGTCCAAGTCCATCTGTAGTTTTTTTGGTCAGGGTAACTCGGGGAAGTGTTGACCATGTACACTAAACCGGCCTGATGAGGGGAGCAGTAAGAATTGGCAGCACACCATCCTTTCTGTGCCACATGGGCGATGTCACACACAGCTCTAAATAATAGAAACATGTTATAGCAATGACGATTGTTGCAGCCTTGGTCGTGTAGCTTCACCAATGCCTAAAAC
Organism: Apteryx rowi; assembly: GCF_003343035.1. Lineage (NCBI taxonomy): Eukaryota > Metazoa > Chordata > Aves > Apterygiformes > Apterygidae > Apteryx > Apteryx rowi. Next base: position 506,868 of record NW_020448675.1, read on the forward strand.
TGTTTCTAAAAGCAGGCTGCACCCTTGAGCTGAAGCCTAGTGATTTTTTTTTCCTTCCTTTCCTTTTTCAGATGGCTATGCATTTTCTCAAGAAGAACACGGTGTTGTTTCCCAGTCGGAAGTTGTTCGATCCTATGATACAACCAAAAGGAGAGCAGAAGTGCAATAACATGATTCTTTCCTTGATTAATGGTGGGAATAATGGGATTTGGATCAATACGTCCACTGTTAACACATCTGCGACTAAGGTTGGCAGCAGCAGCCAAAACACCRGAGAACTCATTTCTGTGGCCTTAGCCAACAAGTTTCTGTATTCTCCCTGCAAACCTTGAGTACGTGTATGGGGGAGGGGGAAATCATTGTTTGAATTCAGTTGCAAAGCTCTGCCTAAACTTTTGTTTATGTTGTTATGTTGTTATGAAGCATTTGACTGTGCTATGTGAGGTGTGAAATTAAAAACAATCTTTTACCACTATTTAAAACATCAGCATAAGGTTGTTCTGGGAGAAAAGTAGAAAATTTATGTTCCATGAGAAATCAGCCTTCACTTAATTGGAACAGGGGTGCTGAGATTTCCTGTTTTGTTACACACAGACCAAGTGCACATGGCTGCATGCAAACCTTACTCTCTCTAATATTCACTGTTTACGAGATTTGACTGAAATTTTTAACAATTTGGCGTGAAACTCTTGCAATGAAAACACAATCTGTAGCAAAGAATGCTTATTTGCCTTCTCATGATAGAATAACATGATAGCAATTAATTATATAGAATATTTCTTGTCCTCTTACAGGATTTATTATGGCTCTTTCTTAGCTTTCTAAAAACCAGTTAATAGCTTACTCTCAAAGCGAGGRTGTGGAACTTGGACGGCTTGGTAGGGCAGCTGTGTGGGTTGCATGGCATTCTGCACAGAGAAGATTTGAAATAGGTGCCCCCATTCTGGTAACTCTGCAGGTTGCAATTGAATGTGCACTTCAAATTTGGCCTGGGATTTCCCTCCCTTATCCCATTCCCCTTTTAACAGTACAAAAAAATAGTGAGAACTTAAAAGGCCAGTGGTTATTCTGCTGTAAAGAGATCTCCGGCAGTTGGGGTGGGGGTAGTGCGAAGAAACTGGTCAGGTCTTTTTGGACCTGGTCAAAGAAGAATGTTTCTTCAGTATTGCTCACCTCCTCCTCCAATGCACACATTTTCTTTTCTAAACATCTGAAAAGCTGGTGCCTTTATCTCCTCTGCTGTTAGAGCTAAAGTGAATGCATGGGGGAGAAGTTTAGTTTGACTTTCACATGTGAAGGGATAAAATCTCTGCAGGAAGAGGAGGAGAGATCAGGAAACATCCTCAACTCAGTGCAGGGATGAAAGCTGAGGAATTACTACCGGAAGAGAATAGGGCCAGAAATGTGCTCCTTCTCCTTGAGAAGCTTGAACAAGAGCTGATTCACTGGTGCTGGAGGAAAGCTATGCTGTGTAGATACACTTTAGGAACGTTCGGTCCAGAGGAAAGTCCTGATCCATCCATACAGTCCATTGCCACAGCTTCATTAGTTGTTTACTACAGTGAGGAATAGGGTTCCAAAGGAAAGTTAGGAAGGGTTTATGCACGTGTGTGTACATACACACACATGCACGTGGTCACTGTGAAGAGAAGAGCTACAGTTTGCTCAGCCAAACAGTCCCTTTTCCAGATCTGATCCATCAGCAGGTTTTCTGATGCACTCCACCTCTTGAGCTCTGGAAGGAAGGCTGGTTTCACTGCCTTTCTGTGTGAATGGGATGAGCGTGCTGCTGCATATATTGGAACTATGAAGAAAAAAAACTGGGGCATAAGTTAAAGCTGAAAGAGCTCATAGAAAGTCTATGCTGTTTTTCAGACAAGTTCTATTAATTTTGGTTGCCAAACCACGTTTCTGAATAGCATAAAGTAAGTATTGCTGTGTTTTAGCCAGATTTTGTGGTTAATGTATATGCTACATGTGTGCATTTAAAAAGTTGGCGCTGTTTTTTGCCCTACTGTCTGTCATCCAGAACTTTTATTGATTTTAAACATATCCGAAAGCAATTTGAATATGAATATTTATGCTCAGCAAGGAAAAGAAAATCACCAGCCTGTCCCACTGGCTTAATACTTCTGAAGGGTTGTGAGTAAATGCTGGCATGCAAGTGCCACAGTGCAATTCGCAGAGCCACCTCGGGGGCCTGGAGTCCCCATCTATGTTAAAAAGAAAGTTTTTGCTTCTGCAGCACCAGGCAGGGTTGTTCTTGGGTTGGGTTGGTGGCACAGAGAGAAAAGCCATCACCCTCTTTCTGCAGCGCTAATGAGATAATTATGCAATAAGGGAAGCTTACAAATAATTTTGCCATAGGCTTGAATGTCAAGGGGCCAAGTGTATGTGTGTGTATGTTTTCTGGGAGATTAACTGTGTATAAAGGCAGGAATACTGGGGGAGAGAATAAATAAGAGGAGGCTAAACCTGATCGCGGGCGCTTTTAAATCTTAGTGCTGATCTAACTGATTAAGTGCTTTCTTTTATTTAGAAAAAAAATCTATTTAGGAAATGTGTGGGACAAGTCTGACCTCAAAACTGCTAACTGTTTCTTCCTTTTGTAACCCCACAAGTAAAATTAACTTCCTATGGAGACAAAGCAAAATCAATTTAGTCTTTGTACTCTAAGCCACACACTACACACTGACAGGTAAACAATTCGGAGAGAATACTGGAAAAAAACTTATAAAAAAAACTCTAAATAATGAAGAAGGGCAAATAAATAAGTTAGGCAGAGAATAGAAAGGATCCTGGAGTCTTCCATTCTTAACTTAGTGCAACAAAGTTTTACACGGCGTAATGAGAGAAGCTGGGGAGGAGCAGCTGTCATCTAGTGTGATTTATTTTATTAGTGCGGACCATGGGCTGTATCATTCTGACCTCGCTCTAAGTTGAGGTCAGTGTGTGTCACAAACACAAACTCTCCCTAGAGTGAATAGGGGCTTAGTTTGGGGTGCCTGTATTGGATGCCAGTTCAATGGAAATTGCACATGGGGTTTGTCACGTGGCTATACAGTACGTGACACTGGGGCTAGCAGGTCAGACTTTATCTTCACTGTAAGGCCTTAATCTCTATCTGAGTTAATCCTGTAGAGCCCACCCAGGTCAAGACCTGGCATTCTTCTGGTTCTTTGGAGTCATTACGGGAATTAATCTATTGTCATATGCTATAGCCTGGCTGGTGGAGTTCCTTGTCTTTGTGAACAATGATTAGGTGTATTCCAGTGTTGTGTTAGCAAAAGGAGAAGGGCAGCTGTTCTGTATAAACAAAATTCCTTGTTCATTAACACAAATGCATATAGCAATAGGAGCGACCTTTGAAAGCACTATTTGAAAACGCTATCAACCAGACAGGGTATCAGAGCAGAAGGGATGGAAGATTTCTGCCTGACCATCCACGTTAACCACCTAGGGTTGGTCAGGAAAGGGATTCTCTGGCAGCTCTCTGCACTGGCTAACGTGGTGGCTTTTTTTTGAGTGTTCAGGAAGAAGTGATTTTCCTGAGTTAAACCTGGATCTGGTTGCTCCTTTTTGTAACAGTGCAATCACTGTTTGCATAGAAGCTACTGTTGCTTTAACGATTGCCTGGTAAGAAATTAAAGGCAGTGAGCAGGAGTCTAAGCTGAGCACCGCTGAGAAGTCTGTTGACATTTTCTTTTCCTTGACAGGGCTTCAGGCCTTGCTGTAGGGAGCTAACATGCGAAGTCAGTAATAACTTGTCAAGAAGAAATGGCGAATAACCAGTGAAAGTATCTGAGACAAACTAAGCTGCTAATGTATCTAAAAATGTGTGTAGAGTTAACATGAATTATATGGGCTGTAAATTAAGATAACAGTCAAGCCTCACTAATCTGCACTTCACTAGACCACATGCTTCTTAGTGCACACCAAAAATATGCAGTCTCTTTCCCTGCCTCAGCCAACAGCTAATAGCAGATGCTGCAGGGAAGTTTCCTGTTACTAAGATTACATTATTTTTACAGCATCTACTCAAGTGTGTTTGCTGGGAGACAATCAATGCTCTTAAATAACGGAGAGCTCAGGTGGACCAGAAGTGAAATGTGGGTCACCGCCAGTGGGCAGTGGTCACACTGGGTGCAACTTGGCACTCTGTGGATAACCCCCACCACCACCACCACCAAGGCTGGGAGGGCTTTGGAAAGGAGCGTGGGCCTTAGGTTGTCCCTGTCCTGTAGGCTGATTTTGCCCTTTTGGTCTAACTTGCTAAATCTGCTGTTTTGCATTGCCTTCAGTCATCAGTGCAAACTAATGATGCCCTATTTACATTCTCCCTTAGTTTTATAAATAATGACTTAATTTCATTTTTAAATACTCTGAGGACTGTACTGCTGCCTTTTTGCCTCAGAGCTCGAGTTTGAAGTGGGGCAGCCCTTGAGTGAGTGTTCGCCCTCAAGAAACACTTTGGATTTGTCAGATTTCTCCCTAATTTTAAGGCACTGAGGATATTTTACCCTAGTTTGGGATCATCACACAGTGTCAGTGTTTTCAACTTCAGTTGGTTTGCAGGGTGAGCTCTTCATCTCTTGTTGACCTGAAGAATATGCTGTGATGATATGAAATACCTAATGGGCTGGAGAAGAATATGGCTGTGTCTACACTGTATTTGATACATCTGGTTTCAGGAGAGCTCTGAGACCAGTTTACTTCTGAAACATGGCACTGACCATGCATATTGCTCAGTCTCCGGACAGACAGGGTCAGACTACCTACAAGTCCTTCTGCCCTTCCAGGAGGGACCCTTGTACTTGCCTCTGTCGGGAGGTCTGTCTACGTTGCAGGTCAGCACTGTCTTGAGGATGCTGGGCACTGAGCAGATGCAGACCCTCCACCCCTACCTTGTACCTGCAGGTCCCCTCAGGCACAGCCCTGGGGCTCTCCTGCAAGCAGGTGCAGGCACAGCCAAAGCGTCTATCAAATAAGAAGTGTTTTGAATTTAGGTCCAGGTAATATCCCTAGTCATAGCTAGTAATTGTCACTGTGGACAGTGTAATGAGGTACTTTAAGAGATGAGGAAGACTCAGCAGGTTACAAAGGTGATGACTGGACTTGCACACAGCCCACTAGACAGGCCCTGCATGAGCAACTGTCACTTGCCAAGTGAGTGGACTGACAGTGACACATTTACTTAGCATGTTGCTTATCTGCAGCAACATGACTTCTCCTTCAAAGCCCTCTGTATGGGAGCTCCGTCCCAAGTCTCTCTCTGAAGGGCAGCTTTCCAGCCAGGCTCAGAGAGGGTCAGCCCTGCGGAGCTGCCCGTTCTGTAACGCGATGGCATGGTTGCCTGTGTCTCTTAGGCCACGATCACTTGGACTTTCCCAGCAGCAGCAAAGGTAGAGCAACCTGCTCCAGACACAGAGCCCCTGCTGCTTTTAAAGGGATCTTTTAGCGCTGTCCAGGTTGGGCCTTTGACATGACCTGAGTTTTCAGATGTGCTGTACAGAGAGGAAGGGTGATTTCTAGAGCTTAATCTTGCCAGTGCTGAGCCTTCTGGGTTGACTGCAAGCAATTCCAGTTGGGATAGAGTTAAATGTATGCTTACATATTTTCTGGATCATACATGAAAGGCTTAATGCTTTGCTTGGTGAAACTATAGGCATTGACTAGTTTCTTCTTAGAGTTTTCCCTTTCTTTGTGGGATTGGGTCAGGTTTTCTCAGTTTGACTGCACAGTTACACAGCTCTGTTGCTATTTGATTTTTAGTATTCTCATAATATTGCTCACAGTGATCTCTCAGAACTGCATAGCTCTAGCAGGGTAAGAGCTCAGGTCCTCTTACTTGAAAGTGTCATTATCCTCCAAACACCAAAAAAGCCCCCACTACACTTAAATGCTTGTGACCAGATCTGTTTACCTGGAGAAGGCCACAGGACAGGTCAGCACAACAGATGTGGACAAAAGAAACCCAGTGGGAGCAAAAAATAATTTTCCATACTTTCACCTAGCAGCAAGATTAATGGAGGCTTTCAACCTTGTTTACAAGTAGAAATCAGAAAGTGTCCTGTGCTGCTTGGCCACATAAGTGACTCCCAAAAGTAATTGCTTCTGTGACCTGCAGAAAGCCCAGACAACCTGGGCTGGTTTATCTTGGCCCTGGAATGTGCTCTTGGATGGGCTGTCTGGAAGGGTGAGTGGACTAAGAAGTGAAATAGCTTGGCAGAGACAACTGCTGTTGTTGGAAGAGAGGGAGGGGAGAGATTCCTCTGTCTTCCCTGAAGAGCTGTGATAAAGCTTTCTCCTCTGGTTCCTTCCTGCAATTCTGGGAAGGGAGGAAGAGAGCTGGGTTGCAAGTTTGTGAAGCTTTGTTATCTCCTTAAGCAGAGCCTTTTCTGGCGCCAAGCTGAGTCCTGTCTTCTGAGAGAGGGAACATTTCCCTACCAGCAGCCCCCACAGCTTGGTGTCGCTAGGCACCAACTATCCCATGCTCAACCTACACCAAATCCTGTTCTTGTTGCTGTCTGGTACCCTAATCCTGCCATTTTCTGGGTTATAGCAGGCCACTAGATTGTTGTCTGGCCTCTTTTTGCCTCATGGACCCACAGGAATTGAGCAGTGAAATGATTTCAGTCCTGACAAGGAAAGTCTTTCATGGAGAGTTAATGGAGACTTCTCCTTGAGTGTGGCTCCTGGGTTTGTTCCCACCCACCCAGGTGGATGGGTGGGACTTGTTAATCCAGGGGACCTCAGCCTTTCTGTGATAGTTTGAAGTCTAGGAGTTGTTTCATATGGATTTATAGCCCATTCATTTGCAGTGTAGAAAGAAAGTAAAATAGCTGAGTGGTGATGTTGCTCCAAAGCTTTTCTTTATGTATCAAGAAGGTCAGATGAGCTCTTCCAAAGTCTGCCAGGAATGAGTCCCAAAGCAGCTCTATGGGCAATGGTTACACCCCCGTGTGCCCGAAGCTGAACTTGGGTAATGGCAGTAGCTGTGTGTATATGACCTGGAGAGGCTTCACAGTCACGAGAGCTATGCCCAGTGTTCCCCTCTCTGCTGAAATCTAGTCAGCCTAGCTGAAAGTAGCTGAATGTAGTTCATGCAAAGATTTATATGGTCTCCTCTGAGACATGGGGATTTCTTGTTTTTTTTGTTTTTCCTCAGCATCTCTGTAGACACTGAAGAAAAATAAAAGTGGGTAAATGACAAATTCTTTGTGGACAAGCCCAGCCCTAGGCAGTCATGCAAAACTCTAACAATGAAGAAAAGGCTAATATATTGCTAAAATGTCACTGCGTATAGCCAGAAGGTCAGGACTCTTGTAATTATGGAGTGATGAAGCCAAGGGAAAAAGCCAACATTAACAGAAAGACGTGATTGTTTTAAATTCTGACCACCTTACTGGGTGGTTTCCCTGAGAAGATGTTCCAGATGTAATCTTGGCATAAATTAATCAATTGCAAAACATCTGCAGTGTTTCTTAGTAAATGTGGAATTTAGCAGACACTGTATATATTTTGATTCAGGAAACAAATGCAAGCACTTGCTCTTCTAACCATCAACAGCTCATAGACTGGAAAGTTGTTCAATGTTGTTTCTCAACTCTTTGTAAAAAGGGCTCCAGATGAGATAAAACAATTAGGCAGTCGAGCCCCCTGGGACTGTGTGTGCATGTGTGTGTTGGAATAGTCTRTTCAACTTGAAAACCTCCCCCTGCACCTCCTTCTGCACCCGAAGTGTAGCCCGTTGTTCCTGGAGGTCAAATATTCAGCTGTTTGAGTGACAGGATCTTTAACAGCATCTTTTTCATCAGTGAGCCAAGTCATGTGCCCACTTGTCTGTCATATCCGTACTCGAATTGCTTAAATATTGTTTCAGATGGGGAGGTTTTAATCTGGATATGCAGAGCGGAGTAATGCTGTGGGGGAATGTTTAATTGGCTCCCAGCAGAGCAGCAAGAGCCATGGTGGTGTGGGGGTTTTTTCCTCCAGAAGTGTTACCATTTTCACGTTCTATTAATGTCCTCTGGTAGTTTAAATACAGCATCACATTACAGTGGAGTTTGTTTCCCTCCCAAACTGCATACAAATGAAGGTCATTTACTTGTATTTTTAGAAGGTTGAGAAAACTTAACAAATTTGTAGCTTTGAACAGCATTGTTGACTGTTGTATGTCTGCACAAAAGTATTTCCAATAAACCTTTTATTAAAGCAACTCAATGGACCAACACTTGTTTATTTTATATACCCCCTGCCTCAAGTTTTACAGCAAAAGAGTTCAATGTTAAGTGTAATCGAGTTTTAGCCTTCAGAGCCAGTGTGTGTTTTTTTCATTACCTTTTGGGTGTAGTTTAAGGGCCTGCTTCCGTTAGTGCTGTGAACAGAACTCAGGTTCTTTCCAATGGGACTTGAATCAGACCCCGAACATAAGACTAGCATATCAAAATAAGAGTGATACTGGCTGGCTTATGGCATGGACCTTGTACTCATGTGGTGCAGCCAAAGGGGAAAACCTTTTTAATACAAACTAGGTGGAGCCTAGGTATTTCTCCTAGGAATAACATGTTTGATTTCACCAAGATTTCACTAAAATAAACCTCGAAGGTTTTTTGTCCTGTCTATACTCAAGTAGACATAATAAGGGGAAATTAAGCCCTAAAATCTTCTTTGGACCCTCCTCATTGCTAGAAGGCAAGAGGCTTTTCTAACTGGGCATGTGTGCTCTCATGTTGTTGCTGGGGGAGAAGGGTCTGATATTGCATCAGGAAGATCAGAGATGCCTTTCTCCAGACTATCCTGTGAACAGGAGAAGGGTGGATCTCTCCAATTTCTACTGAGCAGGGATATCAGGTTGAGTCTTGCTGGTGATGTTCAGCTAACACTGCCCCACGCACTCAAGTTACCTCATCCTGAGAAGTTCCTCTCAGGTTCRCTTGCCTCCAGTGAGACAGCCCGTGGGAAGCACCACTCAAAGGCTTTCATGTCCCTGGCAACTCTGTGTCCACGGACCCCAGGAGTCACAAGCTGTGATCCTCTGCGCTGCAACGTGTTCCTTCCATTGAACAAATGTCCTTTTGTAGTCAACCACAGACCACCGTGTCCCTCTTCCTCCTGAGCCTGTGGAAGGCTGGGAGATGCCACACCATGGCATGTCTGCAGCTGAGCTGTGCTAACTGGGACTGTAAGACCCAAGGGCTCTGCCAATTCAATGCAACAGCCTCATCCTCCCCAAACAAAAACACTGTGCGTACACCGAGTAAGGAGTGATACTTATTATGSCTGAAGTTAACTTTTCAGTAAAGATTGGCCTTACTAGGTATTTGGTGGCCTCAAGGAATGTACATTGTAAGGTCCCTATAGAAGGTAGAAGTGTATTAGTTTTAATATAGAGATCTTTTCTTCCACATGTTATTAGATATTGGAATTCAATAGATTTTTACTGGGAACGAAATGTATATTTGTATATAGTCTGGCTAAAAACTTTTCCTCCTTGGGGTGCTATAATTAAATGAATGTTTTTTCCTTATAGATCATCACATTGCTGATAGAACTATTTTTTAAAGCATAGAGAAACTTTTTAAAAACAATAAATTACTTCTGGGTTTTTTTAAATTAAACGTAAAGGAAGAGGGGAAATTTGGCTTACAGTTCCTTTTTAAGTCATTGCTTGAGCATATTTCAAAGCACTTTTATCACAGAAGCCAAACCTAGTATCTGTTTTTCCTTTGCAAAGAAATAAAAATCCTCTGATGAACTCCTTGTGTATCCCTGTTGTACAGTAGTATATGCCTGCTCATGTCCTTGCCTCCACAGCATCAGTTCAGGCTGTCAGCTTGTAGCTGTAGGGACTTCACTGTACATAAAGACTTCTCACACATCTGGGCAATCAATTATTCCTAAGTAAAATTGATGATAAAACTTGAATAAGTTTTATTCAGTCAGTCGAGGGAGAACTTGATGCTTAGCTGACTGCTCCCTACATTGTTGTCTCTTGCACAGTGTGCTAAAAGTGAAATAATTCTGAGAACTGTTAAATATAATGAATTGCTACCTAAACCCCTTATTAGACATATTAGTCGAATAATCACCTCTGAGACTTTCTCTCTAGCAGTTTGACAGGGAAGGCTGTGAAAGTGTCTAGTGCTCATGTCCCAGAGCCAAATATTTGCTGGAGCAGCTGCTAAGGCTGTTGCTGGCGGTCTTCGGTGCCTCATACCAGACCAAAATGGAATCAAAGACTCTAAACCCTTAGATTAATGCTCAAGTCTGAAATGGGAGCATTAAAAAATAAAAGTCTAACTGAGAAAGGTCCAGTTAAGGAATGTTAAGCAAGAAGATTTTGGAAACATAATTCCTTTCTGTGAGCACTGCTCCAGCAGTACCCAGCCACCTAGACTGTTCCCTCCCTGATATGTCCCTCCAAATATAGCTTTGAGCCTCTGTTAACACTCCCAGCTTCTGCAGCACCGTGAGCCCTCAGAAACTTGGAAGGAGCTGTGGGTTTCCTGCTGCTTCCTCCTTAGCAGAAATATGGGGCTGTAGGGAAATGCACGGAAATGTCATGAAAAAACAGTGGGGTTTCTTGGCTGGCTGTGCTGCATGGCGAGGGCTGCGGAGGGGCTCTCAGGTGGGTGCTGAGGAGCCAGAGCTGAAGCGGGGAATGGTGGAGCCCCCAGCATGGCTCTGCCCCAGGGGCAGCACTTAGCTGGGGCATGTGGCGTGAGGAAGTTTGGTCAAAGGGAGCCAGCTCCAAGGCGCTGGCCCAGCCCTGTGCTCCTGGTGCATCTTCATGCAGTGACTGATGTGATTGACCATGGGGTGATGTTGGAGGACATCACCTGGTGATGGTGGACCATCATTCTGGTTCCCCCTCTGCATTTCCTGTGGGATCAGGTGTCAGGTGCTGGCCTAGATGGTGTCATGTCATGGAGGGACTGTGTTAGCTTGCCACGGTAAGTGGTCACGCAAAGCTGCCCCATGAGTGATGAAGACATGCTGTGAAAAATGCAAGTTCAAGGCACTTGGACACCTAAATGCCTCCAGTGAAGTGCCTGGGAGCCTCAGCACTCACACCATCATGGATTTGATGGGTCAACTGGGGCTGACCTACAGACCGGCCACTTGGCAATGGTTGTCAYGGCCAAGCAAGTGAGACTGTCCCATGGTCTTGACCGAAGCTGTGGAGTTGGCTGTTCTTGCTCGTGACTGATAGAGGTAGCTGTAGCACCTGAAAGTCTTTCAGGAGACAGAAGACTGGAAGAAAAGGGAATCTTGGGTTTGTTTTTGTCTTTTTTATATGATATATTGGATTTATAGCTATTTACAACTGTGCTGATCCTTCTCCCTCTTCCCCTTCACCACAGTGCGGGTTGTGGAAGCAGCTGCCTCCAAGCACATTAATGTAGGATTTTTAACTGGAAAAATATATAACGTGAGCCTACTTACAGTTCATTTGGGTGTGAAGCCTGGTGTCAGAGCTTGAACTCCATGGTACATGCATTAATTAAAATGAACCCTGTATAATGACTATCAAGATTTACTTTTACCTAGTGAAGATGGCAGTTTAGCTTTAAACTGAGAGCCTGATTCTGGGAGTGCACTAATGCTCCAGCCATTGCTGTTGCTTTGTAGTCATGTAATCACACACACACACACACACACACACRCGCGCGCGCACACCCCAATGGGACGTTTACAGTAATGCACAGATTGTCTGACATGTGCAATCAGTAAGATTCTTTCTCCCAGAAGCGAATATTGAGGGAAATAGCAGCTGCACAAGCCAATATTTACCTCTAGGGCAATAAATCATAACAGAGACTGCACAACAGGTTGGTACCCTCTTCTTGGAGGCCGGCAGCCCACAGCCAGGCTTGACGCTGGTGCCATGGGCACAGCTCCCGTGAGCGCTGGCAGCTTTGTGACCCAGCTACACCTGGCTCAGTGGCCAACAGTATCAAATGTTTTGCTAGCCGAGCCCAAAAAGCTTTCAAAAGGTTTTCCAAACACGTTTGAATGAAGATGCTCAATATTGTGGAAGGGAGATAAGTAAGTGTTTTTACTTTATTGTTGCGTTTTTACTGCTTTCTGAATTCATGTTAACTTGCCCTGGCTTAATGACAGAGCTGGGGTTGAATCCAAAGTGGTGCCTTCCTATTTTTTTGTTTTCAGGTTAACCTACAAATGCAAACTAATTTGGGCTGTGCCCTGATGTGCTTCGGTATTAAATATGAGAAAGGCTTGACAGAAAGTGACTCTCACATTTTGAATTACAAAACATTTTTTAGCTTGATGCATAACTTGATCTCCTTGATTTTTGCTGGAGGTTTCCTGGTGAACTGTAAATAGCAAATAAGTGTTTACTTATTTGAAAGTGAAGGATTATCAGGTTTAGGAAAAAGGATATTATTTGTACTCTTTGTTGAACAGCTGAATCATACTTTTGCTGTTATAAGCCTACTGATTGAGTGAAAAGAGCCTGCAATAGTAGACAAGATTTTGTCTTCAACATTTAAGAAGGTAAAAGTTTTCTTTCCAGATTTCCTAAGATACCGTGGATTACCCAAACGCCAAAAGGAAGCCACGTCTCCCCTTAGCGCGTGGCATGTGCTCACCAGGCCTGGCGGACTATAGAAAATGGCCGTTTGACTTATCTGATTGGTTTTACCTTGTCAAAAATTGCCACCAAAATGGAAAAATATTATAGAAAAATAAATGAAGTTAAGTGACTTCTGCCCAAGCCACCGGCCACTTCAGTGCGCTGCTGCAGGCCCTTTATGTCACTCAGCAATCTGAGCGCTGGGCATGATTCGCCTTGTCCTCAGCGAGGCTTCTCTGCCATATGGTGATGAAAATTAGGGAGTAACAGGATGCTCAGTCTCTGCCGCACCTAGCAAGTGTTCTGCTGGTCCTAGTGACACAGTATTTGGAAAACCAGGAAGGTGTCACCATCTGTGTTAAATGAGTGCGTATTCTGCTAACACCGCCACAGCTCCGCACAGTACCGTGGTTCGCCGCACGCTGTGGCTGGGAAGCAGCAGCACTTGCCGGGGCTGCCGCGGGCCAGGGGCTCAGGCCGTGCCAGGAGCTCAGGTGGTGCCGGGGTCTCAGGCCATGCCGGGAGCTCAGGCGGTGCCGGGGGCTCAGGCCGTGCCAGGAGCTCAGGCGATGCCGGGGGCTCAGGCGATGCCGGGGGCTCAGGCGATGCCGGGGGCTCAGGCCGTGCCAGGAGCTCAGGTGATGCCGGGGGCTCAGGCCATGCCAGGGGCTCAGGCCATGCCGGGAGCTCAGGCCGTGCCGGGAGCTCAGGC